>NC_090387.1:86274548-86605937 GCF_036365525.1 Heterodontus francisci
TATCCCTCTCCATTACCACAGTGAATGCTACAGAATTGTGATCACTATCTCCAAAGTGCTCGCCCACCAACAGCTCTATCACTTGCCCTGGTTCATTACCTAGTACCAAATCCAATATTGCCTCCCCTCTGGTCGGGCAGTCTACATACTGAGTCAGAAAAGCTTCCTGGACATACTGCACAAACACTACCCCATCCAAACTATTCGAACCCTGAGGAACTCCTGCAGTGATGTCCTGGAGCTCAGATGGTTGACCTCCAACAATCACAACCATCTTCCTTTGCGCTAGGTATGACTCCAACCAGCGGAGAGTTTTCCCCCTGATTCCCATTGACTTGAGTTTTGCTAGAGCTCCTTGATGCCATACTCAGTCAAATGCTGCCTTGATGTCAAGGGCCATCACTCTCACCTAACCACTTGAGTTCAGCTCTTGTCCATGTTTGATCCAAGGCTGTAATGAGGTCAGGAGCTGAGTGGCCATGGCGGAATCCAAACTGAGTGTCACTGAGCAGGTTATTGCTACGCATGTGCCGCTTGATGGCACTGTTGATAACACCTTCCATCACTTTACTGATGATTGAGAACAGACTGATGTTGCGGTAATTGGCCGGGTTGGACTTGTCCTGCTTTCTGTGTACAGGACATACCTGGGCAATTTTCCATACTGCCAGGTAAATGCCAGTGTTGTAACTGTACTGGAACAGCTTGGCTAGGGGCGCGGCAAGTTCTGGAGCACCGATCTTCAGTACTATTGCTGGAATATTGTCAGGGCCCATAGCCTTTGCAGTATCCAATGCCTTCAGTTGTTTCTTGATATGACGCAGAATGAATCGAATTGGTTGAAGTCGGGCATATGTGATGCTGGGGACTTCAGGAGGAGGCCGAGATGGATCATCAACTCGGCACTTCTGGCTGAAGATTGTTGCAAATGCTTCAGCCTTATCTTTCGCACTGACGTGCTGGGCTCCCCCATCTTTGAGGATGGGGATATTTGTGGAGCCACCTCCTGCAGTTAGTTGTTTAATTGTCCACCACCATTCACGGCTGGATGTGGCAAGACTGCAGAGGTAATGCTGTTGAACGTCAAGGGGAGACAGTTAGATTCTCTCTTGTTGGAGATTGCCATTGCCTGGTACCTCTGTGGCACAAAGAGCCCAAGCCTGAATGTTGTCCACGTCTTGCTGCATCTTGACACGGACTGCTTCAGTATCCTGAGGAGTTGCAAATGGCACTGAACATCACAAATCATCAGTGAACATCCCCATTTCTGACCTAATGATGAAGGGAAGGTCATTGACGAAGCAGCTAAAAATGGAAGGGCTTAGGACACTACCCTGAGAAACTCCTGCAGTGATGTCCCGGGGCTGAGATGTTTGACCTCCAACAACCACAATTGCTACTTTTGTGCTAGGTATGACTCCTATCAGTTTCCCCCCTGATTCCCATTGACTTCAATTTTACTTGGGCTCCTGGATGCCACACTCTGTCAAACGCTGCCTTGATATCCAGGGCAATCATTCTTACCTCACCTCTTGAGTTCCGTTCTTTTGTCCATGTTTGAACCAAGGCTGTAATGAGGTTAGGAGCCGAGTGGCCCTGGCAGAATCCAAACTGAGCAAGTGAGCAGGTTATTGCTGTTTAAGTGGCACTTGATAGCATTGTTGATGACGTGGTCCATCACTTTGCTGATGATCGAGAGTAGATTTATGTGGGTAGCTGCCCAGATTGGATTTGTCTTGCTTTTTGTGGACCGGACATACCTGGGAATTTTTGCACATTGTCGGGTAGATGCCAGTCTTGTAGCTGTACTGGAACAGCTTGGCTAGGGGCACCTAGATGTTGTGCTCAAGTCTCTGGAGTGGTGGTTGAATGCATAACCTTCTGACTTGGAGGTGAGTGTGTGACCCACTGAGTCACAGCTGACTCCTCACTTAAATGATTTATGAAGGATATCTGCCATCTGCTATCACAAATGCTGAAGTTGATGTGTAAGTAGGAAAGACAGCTAGAGATGCTGGTATCAGAGGGCATGTATTTTACAGGTGTCAGTATAATTTCATATGTATATTAATTGTGTTAGCATGAGAAAAATATGCTGTTGTGTTGATCAAAACTGTACTTTATTATACTCACTAATTGCTGAGACCAAATAATTTTCATTGCACCCAATCCTCGGGAACTAGATGAGCTTCCTGAAAAATGTTCTAATTACATGCGCTGCTGCAAATGATGATTTGTCTAATGCCATTACTTTTTTTAAAAAAGACATGTGTAGTAAATTACAGTTTAAGAGTTATGAACAGCTGAATGTTTTAACTAAAGTTTGCTGAGTTCATCAGTTGTCTTGCTCTCATTGGAGAATTCTTTGTGGGTAGAGCCTTTTCCTTACATTGGGTTTCATTTCCACCCAGTTCCCCAGTTCCTGAATCATACCAGTTGTTCTTCAAAGTCATGAAGAGAGGAATCAAACTTGCTTTCACTGGAGAAAAAAGGATTGAAGGGGGCTGGATCCTGGCCTAGGTCTCTACATCGATGAGAGGGGAAAGGGTGCAGTGTGATTGTTCTCACCAAATAGCCCATTGGTCTTTCTCCCTACTCTTCTGGCATTTTCACCTCCTTGGAGTAGCTTGCCTTGTTTCATCCCTCTTGTCTCTTATTTAAAATCCTCATTCTCTACTGCCATCCAAGTATCATAAAAAAGAATGCTTCTTCCCTTGGCCTCTTCACCAAGTGATTTCTCAGTATCAGTGATTTCAACCTCCATCTCAGTTCATCTGCCTCTCCGCTGAGTTCACTACCCTCCTATCCTCCCTTAATCTCTCCCTCCATATAAACTTCCCAACCCTTATTCACGGCCACCCTTTGACCTTGCCAGTCTCGCTACTCCCATCGTCTTGATCAGAGATAAGGCCATCTTTGATCTCTTCCTTGTATCGTTCTACACCCACATCCCCCATCCCCCTCCCAACCCTCTTGATTTCTGTGTCTGCCCCGGAAAAAAAGTCTCCCAATTCACTTACAACTGCACTTACAAATTCCCAACAGTCTCACCTTTGACCCTCCATTCAACACAACCTTTCCGCAGCTACCAATCTGTACAACTGCATCATCACCTTTGATGTCCTAGTCCCCATTAAAACCATTACGCTCTACCACCCTGGCTCTTTCCCCAGTTTGGGCCCTCATCTCCGCTTCCTGAAATCCAAGGGATGCAAACTTGAATGGATATGCGGACAACTGGTTTAGCCATACATTGCCAGATCTGGCTGGATCATATAAAGTGCTATTGGGTCCTTCTCTCTTCTGCCAAAACTGCTCATTATTCGAGGATCATCCTGGAGTGCAGATAACCCCTGGCTTCTATTCATGATTGCAAACCGACGTGTTAAACCTCTCTCCCCTGTCTCCTCCACCTTCACCTCTTAACAATTGTGAGGAGCTCATGGACTTCCTGATCACAAAAATTGAGACCATCCAATCAGCTGCCTCTGCTGCTTCCCTCCACTGGCTGAACTTCCTCTAAGATTCCCTTTGTCCTCGTCCTGAATTCACAACTTCTTTAGCTTTTCTCCAATTCCCCTTTTGTGCTCTTTTCTTTTCTGTGAGATCCACCTATTGCTCTCATGACCCTATTTTCAATAAATGCTGACCACCCAACATCCTTCTTGGGTTTTTTGTTAGTTGATAATGTTAATGAGTCTTTTTCCTCAGGTACTGCCCCCTCTCGTTCACCACTCTCCTCTAAAGAACAGCTCTTACCTCTCTGTCCTTGCAAACCAACTGCCCCATTTCCAACCTCCCATTCCTCTCCAAAGCCCTTGAATATGCTGTTGCCTTGGTACCTTTTCCTGAAACTCCACGTTTGAATCCCTCCAATCAGGTTTCCATCCCTGCCACGGAATCGAAACGTGCCTTATCAAAGTCACAAATGACATCCTTTATGACTGTGACCATGTGACCACATCATCCTCCTCCACTGCCTCTCCACCATTTTCCTGCTGGATGGGACTACACTCACCTGCTTCCATTTTTATTTATCCAGCCATAAACAGCGAATCACCTGAATGGCTTCTGTTACCACTCCCACGCTGTTACCTTTGATATCTCCTAAGGATCCAACCTTGGTTCCCTCCTATTTCTCATCTACATGCTGCTGCTCAGCATCATCATCGGAAAATACAGCATTCGTTTCCACATGCATGCTGACGACATCCAGATATGACTTAACAATACCTGTCTGCACACCTCCACTGTCTCTAAATTGCCTGACTGCTTGGATGGGCAGACATTTCCTCCGACTCAATATTGGGAGGACATTGTCTTTGGTCCCTGCCAACTCCATTCCCTATCCATGGAGTCTAATAGTCTAATCCTCTCCCTGGCAACTATCTGAGAATGAACCGGACTGTTCACATCCTCGGTGTTATAATTGACCCCGAGTGGAACTTCCGACCATCGTGTTATCACTAAGACCCCTATTTCTACTTCCATAACATTGCCTAACTCCACCCCTGCCTCAGCATATCTGCTGCTCAAACCCTCATTCCTGCCTTTGATATTTCTAGACTTGATTGTTCCAACATACTCCTCACCAGCCTCACACTTCTATCCTCCATACTCTTGACGTCATCTAAAACTCTGCTGCTCATATCCTAACTTGCACCACGTCCCATTCACCCCTCACCCTTCATGCTCACTGACCTTCGGTGGCTCCTTTATAGTTAAGCAAATCCTCGATTTTAGAATTCTTATCCTTTTTCAAATTCCACCATGGTCTCATTGCTCCCTACCTCCCCATAATGATCTGAGAAATTGGTGACACTCCAATTCTGGCCTCTTGAGCATTCCCGATTTTAATCACTCCACCATTGGCAGCTGTGTCTCAGCTGCCATGGCCCTAATCTGTGTAATTCCCTCACTAACCCTCTCCGCCTCTCTACTTCTCTCTCCTCTTTTAAATGCATCTTAAAGCCTACCTCTTTTTTGCCCTGATATCTCCTTATCTGGCTTGATGTCATTTTGTTTGATAATTATCCTGTGAAGCACCTTGGGATGTTTTACTACATTAAAGGTGCTTGTTGTTGATATGAGGTAAGTGAGTCAACTTCTGCATATAGAAGCAGGGCAATGACATGTGGTACAAAACTAACCAGTCTCAAGCAAGGCTAGAGATTGATATTGTTACGGCCAGGTGAGGAGAGGGTCTCAGGCTTCCCTTTTGCCCCTTATGTTGTTTGACTGCAACAGCGTTTATCCTTTCTTAACCCAGTGGTTGAGCTTGCAACCTCAGTGAGCATTTGCTGTGTTCCTCTAAAGTGATTTAAAAGAACCAATCAGACATGTTTTGAGTTTAAACAAGAAAGAGGTAAGTTTATTACAATTAACACTCTATCCTGATTTAAAATACTAAAAATACACTACACATTCACTCGAGAGTCACCTGCACACACACACAAATGGATTACCGAAGGAAACAGATTTAGTGGTTGGATAAAAGTCCGGAATAAATGGAATTTAAATACAGTATGTGAGTCCAATAGTCGTCAGCTAAATTTGTAGTCTTGAAGTCCTTACTGGGCCATATGCATGGTGGTTGGCTTGCTTTGTCAGGGCTCCTGAAGGCAGAATGGGTGGTGCTGCTGAACTGCCGGCCCTCTGATTGTTCGTCAGTTCTTGGGGTGGGATCTTGTCCCTTCAATAGGACGGTAGCCCTGATGGCAGACAGTTAATTGCCTGGTGTTGAATGCGGCTCGGAGTCCAACAAGTGGCCTCAGCAGGATCACCCCCCCAACCCTCTCTGCTTTCTGGCCTGTCACTGGAACCCCGTTGCCGAAATAAAATTCAGCCCACTAACTCTATTTCTCTCTCTCCGCAGATGCTGCCAGACATGCTGGTTGCAGCATTTTCTGTTTTTATTGTTAGATATATTTGTGTCTATTTATTAAAATAAAATTTATTGTAGGAAAAGAATTGCTGAGTAACCCATCATCAGGCGTATTCTCGAGCTTTCTTTCAAACATATGTGAGAAAACCCACTAAGTCTCAAGTTTCATTAAGTTTAATTGAACAGCTGTGTTTCAAAATTAAATCAGAACATAGCAGGTATGTGACACAAAAAAACTGCATCATAATGGGGAATTTGTTCTAGTGCTTTCTGTCAGTCTGTTGATAAAAAAGATAAGTATATTTGCTGCAGTGGCTTTATTCATGGTTGTTACTTGATGTCTTGCATGTACATGAACACAATACCGTATAAATATACTATTCACTCACACACTCTGGCTGTAAATAAAAGCGCACTACATATATGAACAGGCTGTGCTATAAATACAGACTGACTGTGAATACAGTCTTGCTGTAAATACAAACACACAAATACATACATCGGATGTAACCATGTTGTAAGTACACATATTATACATTGGTTGATTTTCCATAACTTTGCTCACAGGTCTTCTGGTGTCCAGAATGGTTGAGATGTGCATTTGCTATGTGTTTAATGTGATCTGTCCCTTTTAAGGCCACTGTGCAAGTGTACCTTATGGTGAAATGGTGTACATAAGCACATCTTGAGATCAGTACCAGCTGATTATTAGACAAGTTTCTGTTTAATTGGGACATGCTAGTAAATCCCCATCTCCTTCCCTTGGGGAGAGTTCACATTGTAAAGGTGATGAAAACCAGTTGGAAATGAATCACCTTGTTAACACCTTTTATCACTTCGAAGTCGAACATTTGAAATGCGACAGATATGCACTCGATGCAAGATACGTTATATAAGGCTCTCCTATAGAAAGACTTGCATTTATATAGTGCCTTTCATGACCTCAGCCGCCCCCCCCCCCCCCCCCCCCCAAAGCACTTTACAGCTAATGAAGTACTTTTGAAGTGTAGTTACTGATGTAATGTAGGACATATGGCAGCCAATTTGTGCACAGCAAAGTCCCACATATAGTAATATAGAGGCAAAATACTGTGGATGCTGGAATCTGAAATAAAAACAAAAAATGCTGGAAATACTCAGCAGTTTAGGCAGCATCTATGGAGAGAGAAACAGAGTTAATGTTTCAGGTCTGTGGCCTTTCACCAGAACTGGGAGAAGTTAGAATTGTAATAGGTTTTGAGCAAATGAAAGGGGGAAGAATAGCAGAAGGAAAAGTCTGTGAAAGGGTGGCAGGCAGGAGAGATTAAATGACAAAAGGTTTCATGTTGCAAGGCCAAAGGGAGTGGCATTGGGGCAAGTAAAGGAACAAAAGATGTGCTTAGAGGTGGTGGGAGTGACCGAATTAGTTGCCATCCAAGTGCAAAGCACAGGAAGCAAGAGCAAAAACCAAAGCAGCAAAGAAGCATGAAACAAAATTGGGGCAGAGGTTATAATCCAAAACTGTTGAAATCTGTGCTCAGTCAAGAAGGCTGTAAAAGGCTGAGGTGCTGTTTCTCGAGCTTGCATTGAGCTTCATTGCACTACTGCAGCAGGTCAAGGACAGAAAGGTTAGAGTGGGAACAAGATAGAGAATTAAAATGACAGGCAATTGGGGGCTCGGGGTCATGCTTGCAGACTGAACGGAGGTGATCTACAAAGCCGTCACCCAGTCTGCATTTAGTCTCCTCAATGTAGAGGAGACCACATTGTGAGCAGCGAATACAGTATACTAAAATGAAAGAAGTACAAGTAAATGGCTGTTTCACTTGGACGGTGGGAAGGGAGGAGGTAAAAGGGTAGGTGTTGCATCTCCTGTGTTTGATGGAAAGGTGCTGTAGGAAAGGGGAGAGTGTTGGGGGTAACTGAGGAGTGGACCAGGGTGCCACAGTGGGAACGGTCCCTTCGGAATGCTGAATTGGTTTTACAATTTATGTCAATGACTTAGATGAGGGGAGCGATGGCATGGTAGCTAAATTTGCAGATGACACAAAGATAGGTAGGAAAATATGTTGTGAAGCGGACATAAGGAGATTGCAGACCGATATAGATAGGTTGAGTAAGTGGGCAAAAATCTGGCAGATGGAGTATAACGTGGAAAAATGTGAAGTTGTTCACTTTGGCAGGAAGAATAACAAAAGGGAAGGTCTGTGATAGGATGGTGGGTAGGAAAGGTTAAATGACAAAAGGTTTCACATTGCAAGGCCTAATGGAGCAGTAATGGAACAAGTAAAGAAACAAAAGATGTGTCCAGAGGAGGTGTGAATGGCAGGATTAGCTCCCATCTGAGTGCAAAGTGAGGGAAATGAGAGAAAAGAAACCAAAGCAGCAAAGAAACATGAATCAAATTGTGGGTGGAGGTTATGATCAAAATTTGTTGAACTCAGTATCGACTCCAGAAGGCTGTAAAGTGTCCAGTCGAACAATGAGATGCTGTTCCTTGAGCTTGCATTGAGCTTCATTGGAATACTGTAGCAGGCCAAGGACAGAAAAGTCAGAGTGGGAGTAGAGCGGAGAATTAAAATGACAGGCAACTGGGCTATTAATGTACAAATGCAGCAACATGATGAAAATCACTGGAGGGTTAAGGGCGAGATGTTGTTTTCATGAAGCTAACAGAACAGTGCAAATTGTCCAGCAACTTGTGGCGATTCATAGTTCACAGGGTATCTCTTCCCTGCCTCAAGTTGCTGGCCAATTTGAACATTAATAATGGTGTGTCATTCAGGCACTGCTATTTTTTCAACAATTTCTAATGTCAGTTGAAATTGAAGCTGCTGATGATGTTGATTTGCTAGATTTCAGAATTAAAACGTGCCAAATGTCATTAAGTTCTTTGCTGACTACTTAATGACTAGATGACCTTCTGTTATTGCATTGTGATGATGCAGCCATTAAAGTCTTGGGTTGGGACCCCGAGGTCGTGGTCAAATGGGGGTCACAACCTCGCAATCTGTGGTGAAACAATCACCTAGCAGTGATATTCCCTGAAATGGCCAAATAATGGCCAGAGGGTGGACTCACTGTCCAATTAAGAATGACAGGCAGGCTCTCGAAGCTGGAAGACCAATAGCAGACCCTCCAACACTGAAAGGGATGAAGCATGCAGTTTAGGTAAGAGAGAGAGATACAATTTAGCATTATTATGGAACAGGACAAGGATAGAACAGGAGTAAAAGTTCTAAATTGGGGGAAGGCAAATTTTATGAAGCTGAGAGGTGATCTGGCGAAAGTGGACTGGATACAGCTATTTGAAGGCAAATCAGTGACAAATCAGTGAGACGCATTCAAGAGTGAGATTCTATGGCGCAGTGTAGACATGTCCCCTCAAAGAAAAGGGGTGGTACTGCCAAACCTAGAGCCCCCTGGTTATCTAGAAGCATACAGGGCAAGGTAAAGCAGAAAAATAAAGCTTATGACAGTCACAAAACACTTAATACTTTAGAAAGCCAAGAGGAGTATAGAAAGTGCAGGGTGAAGTAAAAAATGAAATTGGAAAGCAAAGAGAGGACATGAAAAAAATGTTGACAGGTAAAATCAAGGAAAACGCAAAGATGTATTATCAGTACATTAAGAGCGAGAGGATAACTAAGGAAAGGGTAAGGCCTATCAGTGATGTACAAGATAACATGCATGGATGAAGAAGTTGTGGGAAGGGTTCTTAATGAGTACTTTGTCTCTGTATTCACAAAGGAGAGGGATGATGCAGACATTGTAGTAAAAGAGGAGGAGTGTGAAATATAAGATACGATAAGCATAATGAGAGAGGAAGTACTAGGGGGTCTGACATCCTTGAAAGTGGATATATCACCAGGGCCGGATGGATTGTATCCCAGGCTGTTCAAAGAATCCAGGGAGGAAATAGTAGATGCTCTGAGGATCATCTTCAAATCCTCACTAGATACAGGCAAGGTGCCAGAGGATTGGAGGTCTGCAAACATTGTTTAAAAAGAGTGCCAGGGATAGACCGAATAATTATAGGCCACTCAGTTTGACCTCAGTTGTGGGCAAATTATTAGAATCAATTCTGAGAGATGGGATAAACTTTCACTTAGAAAGGCACGGATTAATTAGGGATTGTCAACATGGATTTTTTAAGGGAAAGTCGTGACTTCTTTGATTTTTTGAGGAAGTGACAAGGAGGATTGATGAGGATAGTGCAGTGGATGTTGTCTACATGGATTTTAGTAAGGCATTTGACAAGGTCCCACATGGCAGACTGGTCAGAAAAGTAACCGCACAGGGGAGTGTGGTGAGTTGGATTCAAAATTGGCACAGTGACAGGAAACAATGGGTAATGGTCAACAGACGTTTTTGCAAACGGAAGGCGATTTTCAGTGGGGTTCCACGGGGCTCAGTGTTGGGTCCCTTGCTGTTTGTGGTATATGTTAATGATTTGGAGGCATGATTGGAAAATTTGCAGATGACACAAAAATTGGCCGTGTAGTTGATAGTGAGGAGGATAGCTGTAGAGTCCAGAATGATATCAGTGGTTTGGTTGAGTGGGTGGAAAAGTGGCAAATGGAATTCAATCTGGAGAAGTGTGGGGTAATGCATTTGGGGAGGGCAAACAAAGTAAGGGAATACACAGTAAACGGGAGGATATTGAGAGGGGTAGAGGAAGTGACAGACCTTGGCGTGCATGGCCACAGGTCCCTGAAGGTGGCAGGACAGGTCGATGAAGTGGTGATGAAGGCAAATGGAATGTTTTCCTTTATTGGCTGAGGTATTGAATACAAAAGCAGGGATGTAATGCTGGAACTGTATAAAGCACTGGTTAGGGCACAGCTGGAGTATTGTGTACAGTTCTGGTCACCACATTACAGGAAGGACAAAATTGCTGTGGAGAGAGTACAGAGGAGATTTACAAGAATGTTGCCCAGGACTTGAAAATTGCAGCTATGAGGAAAGATTGGATGGGCTAGGGTTTTTTTTTTCTTAGAACACAGGAGGCTGAGGGGTGACTTAATTGAGTTGTACAAAATTATGAGTGGCCGAGATAGAGTAGACAGGAAGGACCTGTTTCCTCTAGCAGGGACGTCAATTACCAGGGGACACAGATTTAAGGTGTTGGTAGGAGGATTAGAGGGGACATGAAGAAAAACTTTTTCACCCAGAGGGTGGTGGGTGTCTGGAATTCACTGCCCAGATCGGTGGTGGAGACAGAAACCCTCAACTCAATGAAAAGGTACCTGGACCAGCACCTGAGGTGCTGTATCCTGCAAGGCTATGGACCAGGTGTTAGAAGGTGGGACTAGATTGGGTGGCTAGTGTTTTCACCCAGCACACACGGGCTGAATGGCCTCTTTCTGTGCCATAACTTTTCCATGGTTCCAGGGCGCCCTCCATCTTCATGCACCATCTGTCCAACTTTTAAAAGTTTTAAATTTAAAAATGGAATCAGTAGCCAGCCACCATTGTAGAGGGTCAACATCTCTTTCTTTCAGATACTGTCTAACCTATTGTGTATTTCAGCCATTTCTGTTTTTATTTTTGTCAATCTACATGAGGGCAAATTTATCGATAATGTAAGTTGTGGTATTTCTGGGAGAATAGAATACTTGTTCCAGTCCATGTTGATGCGATGAGCTTTGAGATCTGCACCACAGCTGATTTTGGATGTCTTTCTTCAGATTCTTTTCAGACTTGATGATTGAGGAAGAGGAAGAAACTAATCATTTTTTGAAAGACTGCTCTGACGATCCCACGCTACATGAACACATTTCCATCCTTTCGCGCACCTTCCAGAATCATCGCCGATTGGTGCAGAATGACAAGATGTTGTTATCTGATGATGTTATCAGCATTGAACCAGTGGTTAGTGCTTAGAATAGTTTGCAGAGATAATCATGCTTCTGGGGGAGGTGGTGCAGATATATTCATATTTGTACTTTAGAGGTGTATTGTTTTGTTGCTCTAATGGGAAGCACATGCAATGTACTTGGGAACTTCTTTTAATATTACTTTTTAAAATCAGTTTTCTGCTCAACAAAGTAAGGGTCGTTGGTGCTGCAGATTGAAACATTTTCCATTTCAGGGACCCAGTGTCAGCAGCCTGCACTCTTGGGGTCAGCACTTTTCCATGTAGATTAAAGCAACCTCTACTCTGCCTGAATATTGTTTCTCAGTCCTCGCCTGAGAAGCACTCCCACTCCTGCACAGTGTGTCATTTTTCCATTTCCCACACCAGCCATCCTCTGAGCTTGATTGAGAATGTACTGCCAATTAGTGCTAAATTTATAACCTGTTTATACCATGTTTGTAGTTTACGTGATCCTCATTGCAATCATGGTTTCGCAGATGTTGACCTCAGTGCAAGTGTCATAACTGTGGGCAATGTAGGCAGAGAAAGTCCAGAGCAGAGGCTTCAGTAGCTTCCCAAAAGAGATGAGGGGTAATTTGACATGTTTGTGCTCCTGTGCACTGGGAGTATAAGTCAGGAAAATTAACCTTGCAGTGTTGTGAAAAACATTGTCATGTGTTTGTCTATTGTACTATAAAACTGATGGCTATTTCTCGTGTTGAAGACCAAGTATCACCATCAGGGCACCTTCCACCATGCTGTGTGGCACATCCACATGCTAAGTGGAATAGATTTATATTTTATATTTATATTTTAGCAGCAGCAGAATTATATACCAAGACAATCTGTAACCTCATGACCCATCAAGACAGATGGCCATCCAGGTTCTATGAGGAGTGTAGTTGACTGTCCTGTGAGCAGAATCAGGGTAATAAAAGCAAAATACTGCGGATGCTAGAAATCTGAAATAAAAACAAGAAATGCAGGTCTGGCAGCATCTGTGGAAAGAGAAGCAGAGTTAATGTTTCGGGTCAGTGACCCTTCTTCGGAACTGATAAATATTAGAAATGTCACAGGTTATAAGCAAGTGAGGTGGGGGTGGGGCAAGAGATAACAAAGGAGAAGGTGTAGATTGGACAAGGCCACATAGCTGACCAAAAGGTCATGGAGCAAAGGCAAACAATATGTTAATGGTGTGTTGAAAGACAAAGCATTAGTACAGATTAGGTGTTAACGGACTGAATATTGAACAGCAGCAAGTGCAAACATGAAAAAAAAAAGTGGGTAAGCAAACTGAACAAACTAAGATGAAATGAAATAAATGCAAAAAAAATTGTAAAAAAGCAAAAAAGAAAAAATAACTAAAAATGAAAGTAAAATGGGGGGCTGTCATGCTCTGAAATTATTGAACTCAATGTTCAGTCCGGCAGGCTGTAGTGTGCCTAATCGGTAGATGAGATGCTGTTCCTCGAGCTTGCGTTGATGTTCACTGGAACACTGCAGCAATCCCAGGACAGAGATGTGAGCATGAGAGCAGGGGGGAGTGTTGAAATGGCAAGCAACCGGAAGCTCAGGGTCCTGCTTGCGGACTGAGCGGAGGTGTTCCACAAAGCGGTCACCCAGTCTGTGCTTGGTCTCCCTAATGTAGAGGAGACCACATTGTGAGCAGCGAATACAGTATACTGGATTGAAAGAAGTACAAGTAAATCGCTGCTTCACCAGAACCAGGGTGCCTGAAAATGAACTGCCAACCCAGTGAAGCTACAACACAGGACCGCATGGATGCTGAACAGCAAAAACAGCAACTATAGACAGAAATAAGCAATATCACAGGCTTAAAACTCTACAACCCTACTACATATGAACATACGAATTAGGAGCAGGAGTAGGCCACTCGACCCCTCGAGCCTGCTCCGCCATTCAATAAATTCATGGCTGAACTGATTTCTCCACATTTCCACCTACCCCCGATAATCTTCCACTCCCTTGCTTATCAAGAATCTATCTACCTCTGCCTTAAATATATTCAAAGACTCTGTTTCCACTGCATTTTGAGGAAGAGAATTCCAAAGACTCAGGATCCTCAGAGAAAACATTTCTCCTTATCTCTGTCCTAAATGGGCGATCCCTTATTTTTAAACAGTGACTCGAGTTCGAGATTCTCCCACAAGGGGAAACATCCTTTCCACCTCCACCCTGTCAAGACCCCTCAGGATCTTGTATATTTCAATCAAGTCGCCTCTTACTCTTCTAAATTCCAGCGGACACAAGCCTAGCCTGTCCAATGTTTCCTCATAAGACATGCCACCCATTCCAGGTATTAGTCTAGTAAACCTTCTGTGTACTGCCTCCAATGCATTTACATCCTTCCTTAAATAAGGAGACCAGTATTGAACACAGTACTCCAGATGTGGTCTCACCAATGCCCTGTATAGCTGAAGCATAACCTCCCTACTTTTGTATTCAATTCCCCTCGCGATAAACAATAACATTGTATTAGCTTTCCTAATTACGTGCTGTACTTGCATACTAACCTTTTGCGATTCATGGACTAGGGCACTCAGATCCCTCTGCATCTCAGAGCTCTGCAATCTCTCACCATTTAGATAATATGCTTCTTTTTTATCCTTGCTGCCAAAGTGGATAATTTCCCACTTTCCCACATATACTCAATTTACCAGGTCTTTGCCCACTCATTTAACCTATCTATATCCCTTTGTAGCCCTGTTATGTCCTCTTCACAACTTACTTTCCTACCTATCTTTGTATAATCATTAATGCTGGTGGGCATTTAAGCAACTATTGGGAGCAGTTTCTATGATTGCAAAAGCCAAGGCTGAAGCCTTTGCAACCATCTTCATCCAGAAATGCCAAGTACATGATTCTTCTCAGCTTCCTTCTGAAGTCCCACCATAACAGATGCCAGTCTTCAGTCAATTTGGTTCACTCGATATAGCATTAAGAATCAACTGACACAACAATGGCCACAGGCCCCGAAAACCTCCTGGTTGTCATCCTGAAGACCTGTACTGCAGAATTAGCTGTGCACTTAGCGAAGGCGGCCTAGTACATCTACAGCAAGTAGGAGAAATTCAAACTGACCAATTACTGCTCTATCAGACAATTCCAAATCATCAGCAAAGTGATGGAAGGTGTTGTCAACAGTGTTCTCAAGTGACACTCACCAATAATTTGATCACTGATGCTCAGTTTGAGTGACTTCAGGATTTCTTAGCTCAAGAACTCATTACAGGTTTGGACCAAACATGAACATGAGCTGAATTCCAGAGGTGAGGTGAGGCACCAGTTTGCAGTGCAGTACTCTAATACCATATACTAGAGCAGTTCACATATTCTCCTCTCCTGTTGTCATTGTTTCTATTGTTGCTGTCTTCCAGCACTCACTTAATTGGAGGAACAAACAGGTCTTCTTCCATTTATTTACCCATCCATTATTCAAATGTCAATACCAGTGCTGAGTATTTGTGTAACGTGAAAGAATGCAAAATGTTATCAAGGTTAAACAAAAAGTGTCTTTCTCAATTTGAAAAGTGACTGTAAAGTTGTCCATATGTTGTGGAATCATAGCTAGCACTAAAAACAGATCATTGTAGAAATGCCCAGTGGGGAAAGGCATGGCCAAAAATAGTCCTGAGCCATGGAGACGATATGATTTAGAGTGTGATCTAGCTGAAGAGGGAGATCAAAGATTACTCCATTCGCGACTCCTCAGATACTGAAGCAGTCCGTGTAGAAATGCAGCAAGACCTGGACAATATCCAGGCTTGGGCTGATAAGTGGCAAGTAACATTTGCGCCACACAAGTGCCAGGCAATGACCATCTCCGACAAGAGAGAATCTAACCATCTCCCCTTGACATTCAACAGCATAACCATCGCTGAATCCCCCACTATCAACATCCTAGGGGCTACCATTGACCAGAAACTGAACTGGAGTAGCCATATAAATACGTGGCTACAAGATCAGGTCAGAGGCTAGGAATCCTGCGGCGAGTAACTCACCTCCTGACTCCCCAAATCCTGTCCACCATCTACAAGGCACAAGTCAGGAGTGTGATGCAATACTCTCCACTTGCCTGGATGGGTGCAGCTCCAACAACACTCAAGAAGCTCGACACCATCCAGGATAAAGCAGCCCGCTTGATTGGCACCCCATCTACAAACATTCACTCCCTCCACCACCGACGCACAGTGGCAGCAGTGTGTACCATCTACAAGATGCACTGCAGCAATGCACCAAGGCTCCTCAGACAGCATCTTCCAAACCCGCGACCTCTACCAACTAGAAGGACAAGGGCAGCAAATACATGGGAACACCACCACTTGCAAGTTCCCCTCCAAGTCACACACCATCCTGACTTGGAACTATATCGCCCTTCCTTCACTGTCACTGGGTCAAAATCCTGGAACTCCCTTCCTAACAGCACTGTGGATATACCTACCCCAAATGGATTGCAGCAGTTCAAGAAGGCAACTCACCATCAACTTCTCAAGGGCAATTAGGGATGGGCAATAAATCTGGCCTGGCTAGCGTCGCCCACATCCCATGAATGAAAAAAAAACTGGGGCGTCAGTGAATTTTGCTTGAAAGTATGTGCATGTAGAAGTTGGGTGAAGACAGTGCTGAGGTCGGTTGTGATGTCCTCCATGGAGAACTTGTCTGCAATCGCTCATTATCTGTGCTCAAATAAGAAATAGTGACTTGGGTGAGGCACTGTGGGACTGCCAGCACTCTTGGAGCCAGTCCCTTGCAACAGACAGTACCTTTAGGATGGAGAGAAAGGGAAAACTTTTGAGTGGAGGAATATGATAATTGCTGGATTTTGGCACAGCTTCCATAGACAGGTCTGTTGAGAGGGTCCATGTACACAACCCAAACTAAGCCTACAGGTGACCTTAGTTGGGGTGAGATTATAAACTGGAATTGAAATCTGATCCAGAGTTGCTCAAGGTCAATTGTAGCATCCTTGTAACATTCCATCACAGACTGGGAATCAAAGGAGATGTTATGGTATATATTGCTCAGTTACAACACTGCTTTACCAACTAAGCACAATGAAGACCTATTTTCTGAGCTTTATATAAAAAAAAGGAACAGTACAAGTAAACAAAATACTGACACATGTCTGTGCCATGTTCTTTGCTGATCTGTGGTTTTGGTGCAGCTCCAAAGACATCTTTACAGAGTGAGTGCATTGTTCAGAGGCACACGTGACAGTCAGAGTGTGTGGATAGTGGGACAACGAGTGTTGCGTGCTAGTGTTGTACTCTTCTGATATTTTCAGGTTCATTCTCTTGATTGCCATCTGTTAGGCAAGGACAACAACAAAAACAATTTTCATTTACATAATGCCTTAATGTAGTGAAACATCCCAAAACATTTCACTGGAGTGTTATAAAACAAAATTTGATATCAAGCCATGTAAAGGCAAGTGTCCAAAAGTTAGGGCCAAAGAGGTAAGTTTTATGGAGCAACCTAAGGGAAGAGACAGAGGCAGAGAGGCTGAAAGGTTAAGGGAGGGGATTCCAGATTCTAGAGCCTAGGCAGCTGAAGGCACAGCTACCAATGGTGGAACAAAGAAAATTAGCAATGCATAAGAGGCCAGAATTGGAGGAGCACAGAGATCTCCCAGTTCTGTGGGATTGGAGGAGGTTACAGAGATGGAGAGAGGGGATTTAAACACAATGTCATGGTCCTGTAGTTTTTTTCTCCTCTGGAGAATATGTGGTGTGTCTCTAAGGCTGGAAAAGGAGCCGTACTGCTTTAAGAACCAGCAAGCCTCAGGAGTTAGAGAACGTGCATTTCGGTTGCTGTTGGATACAACCATATGGAGAGAGAACCAACCAGCTTCAGAGAATGCATCCTGGTTATCCGGCAACAACCAGTCAGGGACCCAGGACCGGATATACAATGTTGCAATTATCTTTTAAACTGGCTTTTTAGTTGAAAACAGACTGTTCCAGCTGGACACAGAGGACAGACAGACAGCTGGTGTTAGCCCCTGAAAGAAGAGCTCTCAGCCATTTAAACTGAAGGAAGAGAATTTAGTCTGTTTATTTATTATTATCTCTCAAAATTCTAAAATCAAGCCAAAACAGAGATCTCTGATAACTTAAACGGAAGGAAGGGAAGTTAGACTGTGACAATCTTTTACTCCTCAAAAACTCTTAAGTCAGATTGATTCTGTTGAAAGTGTTTGAAAGTTGTTAATTGTTGCAATTCATCGCTGGAGAAGGAAAGCATCAAATTGGGGTTGGAATTGAAATCAGGTGCCAAAAAAGCAGGGATCCAGGAGGTAGTGCTGCAGGAGCCTCAGCCATTGTCCTTGTCCAACAGGTTCGAGATTCTTGTTTTCTGTGTGGACGAGAGCAGGGACTGTAGGGAGGATGAGCAAACTGACTACAGCACCATGGTACAGGGAGCCATTCAAGTGGGGGGAGAAAAGAGAAATGTAGTCGTATTCGGGGATAGTATAGTTAGGGGCATAGACACTGTTCTCTGTGGCCAGGATCGAGAGTCCCGAAGGCTCTGTTGCCTACCTGGTGCCAAGATTCAGGATATCTCATCTGGGCTGCAGAGGAACTTGGAGTGGGAGGGGAAAGATCCAGTTGTCGTGGTCCACTTAGGTACCAATGATATAGGTAGAACAAGGTTAGAGGTTCTGCTGAGGGAATATGAGCAGCTAGGGGCTAAATTAAAAAGCAGAACCAAAAGGTAATAATCTCCGGATTACTACCTGAGCCACGAGCAAATTAGCAAAGGGTCAATAAGATTAAAGAGGTAAATGCATGGCTCAAAGATTGGTGTGGGAGAAATGGGTTCGAATTTGTGGAACATTGGCACCAGTACTGGGGAAGGAGGGAGCTGTTCTGTTGGGACGGGCTCCACCTGAATCATGCTGGGACCAGAGTCCTGGCGAATCGCATAATTAGAGCTGTAGATAGGGCTTTAAACTAAATAGTGGGGGGGAGGGTTCAATTGTATGGAAAAACAGGAAGTTAAAGGAGAAGGTAGGAGTGCAGGTTAATGGTGAGGCTGATTGTTACCAAACTGCAAGAAGTATACTGGTTAAAGCAGAAGAGAGAAATAATAAACAGGCGAATAAAGCATCAGTGCTGAGGGACAGGTTATGGGGTATAGCCCAAATAAGAGTTCTATATACAAATGCACGGAGTGTAAGGACTAAACTAGATGAGCTGCAGGCGCAAATTCAAATGGAAGATTATGATGTTGTGGCCATTGCGGAGACGCGGCTGCAGGATGTTCGGGACTGGGAACAGTGGCGCAGTGGTTAGCACCGCAGCCTCACAGCTCCAGCGACCTGGGTTCAAATCTGGGTACTGCCTGTGTGGAGTTTGCAAGTTCTCCCTGTGTCTGCGTGGGCTTCCTCCGGGTGCTCCGGTTTCCTCCCACAGCCAAAAGACTTGCAGGTTGATAGGTGAATTGGCCATTATAAATTGCCACTAGTATAGGTAGGTGGTATGGGAATATAGGGACAGATGAGGATGTGGTAGGAATATGGGATGAGTGCACGATTAGTATAAATAGGTGATTGATGGTCGGCACAAACTCGGTGGGCCGAAGGGCCTGTTTCAGTGCTGTATCTCTAAATAAAAATAAATAAATATACCTGGTTATAAAGTTTACAGGAGGGACAGGGAAAATGGCAGAGGGGGTGGAGTAGTCTTACTGATTAGAAATAATATCACCTGATTGGTGAGGGAGGATATAATGAGGGGAAAGCATCCACTGGAGACCTTATGGGTGGAATTGAGGAACAGAAAAGGATCTAAAACTGTAATAGGTGTTGTGTATAGACCCCCTGGTAGCAGTTCTGAGGTATTAGATTGTATAAATGCACAAATTAGGCAAGTGTGTAACAAAGGCAGAGTAGTATTAATGGGGGATTTTAACTTAGACATAGATTGGGAGAGGCAGACTAGCACCTGTCAGAAAGGTAGTGAATTTCTGGAATGTGTCCGGGATAGTTTCCTACAGCAATATGTCCTTGATGTAACAAGGGGACAGGCAATATTAGATTTAGTTATGAGTAATGAGCCAAATTTAATTAGTAGCCTAACTGTGCATGAACATTTATCAAATAGTGATCACAACATGATTGAATTCAAGGTAGCGTTTGAAAGTGAAAAGCACGAATCAGCTACTAGAATTTTAGACTTGGGTAAGGTTGACTTTACCAGGATGAGACAGAGACTGTCCACGGTAAAGTGGGTAGACCTGTTAATGGGTCAAACGACTGAAGAACAGTGGAGAATATTTAAAGAAACATTTAACGAAATACAGAGCGAGTATATACCCCTTAGAGGAAAAAGTTCCGCTTCACAGAAAAAACAGCCATGGACAACTAAAGAGATTAGGGATAGCATAAAATAAAAAGAAAGGGCTTACAAAAGTGCAAAACGCAGCACAGATCCGGCCAAATGGGATCGATACAAAGACCAGCAAAGGGTCACAAAGCAGCTTATAAGAGCTACTAAAATAGATTATGAAAGGAAACTTGCAAGGGACGTTAAAATCAATGGAAGAAATTTTATAGTTACATAAAGGGAAAGAGCAATGTAGGCCCACTAAAAGCTGAAAATGGAGATATTGTCATTGATAATGGGGAAATGGCGGACATTTTGAACAATTACTTTGCCTCAGTATTTACAGTTGAAAAGGAGGATAACTTGCCGGAAGTCCCAAAAAAATTAATAGCCGATAGGGGACAGGGACTTAATACAATTAACGTAAGTAAAACATCAGTAACAAGGAAATTAATGGAACTAAAGAGTGAGAAATCCCCAGGACCTGACTGTTTCCATCTGAGGGTGTTAATGGAAGTCGGGGAGCACATGTAGATGCCCTAACTATAGTCTTTCAGAGTTCCCTAGGTTCAGGAGTGGTCCCTCTGGATTGGAAAGTTGCACATGTCACTCCACTTTTTAAGAAGGGTGAAAGGGAGAACCAAGGAAATTACAGACCAGTTAACCTGACATCTGTGGTGGGCAAGTTGCTGGAGTCTATAATCAAGGATAGGGTGACTGAACACCGAGAAAAATTTCAGTTAATCAGGGACAGCCAGCATGGATTCATGACGGGAAGGTCATGCCTGACAAATCTCATTGAATTTTTTGAAGAGGTGACTAAGGTAGTGGACAGGGGAATGTCGATGGATGTTATTTATATGTACTTCCAGAAGGCATTTGATAAAGTCCCACATAAGAGACTGTTAACTAAGGTAGAAACCCATGGGGTTAAGGGCAAATTATTGACATGGTTAGGAAGTTGGTTGAGTGGTAGGCGACAGAGAGTGGGGATAATGGGTAAGTACTCCGATTGGCAGAATGTGACTAGTGGTGTCCCGCAGGGATCTGTGTTGGGGCCTCAATTATTCACATTATTCATTAACGACTTGGATGATGGCATAGTAAGTCATGTATCCAAATTTGCTGATGATACAAAGTTAGGCGACATTGTAGACAGTCTAGATGATAGCATAAAATTGCAAAGAGATATTGACAGACTAGGTGAGTGGGCAAAACTGTGGCAGATGGATTTCAATGCGGGCTAGTGTGAGATTATCCATTTTGGACCAAAAAAGGATAGAGCAGGGTACTTTCTGAATGGGAAGAGGTTAAGTACGGTGGATGTCCAAAGAGATTTGGGGGTTCAGGTGCATAGATCTTTAAAATGCCACGAGCAAGTGCAGAAAATAATCAAAAAGGCTAATGGAATGCTAGCCTTTATATCTAGAGGATTGGAGTATAAAGACACAGAGATTATGCTGCAGCCGTACAAAACCCTGGTTGGACCCCACTTGGAATACTGTGAGCAGTTCTGGGCACCACACGTTAAGAAAGATCTATTGGCCTTGGAGGGAGTGCAACGTAGGTTTACAAGAATGATACCTGGACTACAGGGGTTAAGTTACGAGGAGAGATTACACAAATTAGGCCTGTTTTTGCTAGAATTTAGACGGTTAAGGGGTGATCTGATCGAAGTCTTCAAGATATTAACAGGAAAAGACAGGCTAGATAAAGATAAACTATTTCCACTGGTTGGAGATTCTAAAACGAGGGGGCATAGTCACAAAATGATGAGCAGACTATTCAGGAGAGATGTTAGGAAGCATTTCTTCACGCAAAGGGTGTTAGAGGTTTGGAACTCTCTCCCACAAACAGCAGTTGAAGCTAGAACAGTTAATTTTAAATCTGAGATAGATTTTTGTTAATTAAAGATATTAAGGGATATGGACCAAAGGCAGGTATATGGAGTGAGGCCGTGGATCAGCCATGATCTCATTAAATGGCGGGACAGGCTCGAGGGGCTGAATGGCCTACTCCTGTTCCTATCTTCCTATGTTCCTGTGTTCCTATAATTGACATAATAACCAAACATCTGGAATTAGTAGAAGAAGATGATGATGATGATACAGATGAAGGGCAATATGAGGAACAAGAAAGGGAATACGAATGACATGAAGGTCCAAGAGTGATACTGTGGAATTGGCTAGGATTCAGTTAGAAATGAAAAAGCTGGCGCTTCAGCAGGAAAAATATTTAAGAAAACTTGAATTGGAGCAAGAGGAAAGGGAGAAAGAGAGAGCATTTCGGAGAGAAAGTGAAAGAGAAAAGAGGGAATTTAAGTTAAAAGAGATGGAACTAAGACAAAAGGGTAGTCTTGAATCCAGGGAAATTTCGGGTCAAGAAGAATCTGAATTTAGATCAAGACGCAGCGAGAAGTTGTTTAAATTCATACAGGCTCTTCTTAAGTTCGAGGAAAGGGACGCAGAGGCATTTTTCACATCTTTTGAAAAAATAGCCAAACAGATAAAATGGCCGGGAGAAAGCTGCACATTGCTCATGCAGGGCAGGCTGGTAGGCAGAGCTCATGAAGCTTATGCCATGCTTTCTGAAGAGGCTTCTGCAGATTATGAGATGGCAAAAAAAGCTGCTCTCGCTGCATCTGAGTTAGTCCCTGAAGCTTACCGTCAGAAGTTTAGAAGCTTATGGAGATTGGCTGGGCAGACATATTTAGAATTTGAGAGGGTGAAGCAAATTAATTTTGACCATTGGATACGGGCATTAAAGATAGAAACCACATATGAGAATCTTGAAGAATTGATTCTCTTAGAAGAGTTTAAAAACTCCATTCTTTCAGTCGTGAGAATTCATATAGATAACCTGAAAGTTTTGAAAGCTAGGCAAGCAGCAGAGATTGCTGATGATTTTGAGCTTTTGTGACTAAGCCAACCTATTTTGTCCATCACCCCCATAAACCCAAAAGTGGGAGAGTGAAAGGTAGGCAAGTAGCCGGGGACAAGAAAGAACAGATGGGAATGCCCCAGGATCACCTCCTCAGGTCAGAAAGGAAGGTGCTGAGGGTAGAAGTGAGGTTCGCAAGCTAAAGTGTTATCATTGCAACAAAATGGGTCATCTTCATTTAGAGTACTGGAAATTGCAAGTTAAACCATAGGACTTGTTGGGGTACACAAAGTTAGTGCAGAGGAAAAGACTCTGACTAAGAGTATAGCAGACCAGGCTATAGCTTTAACGACAGTTGTGAATGTGAAATCAGATACTAAAACTAAAAGGAGTGCAGAGGTTAAGAATAAAATACCTGAGAGTTATAAAGAATTTTTGTCAAAGGGGAGAGTAACTCCGTATCCTGTAAGTGAAGCAGGAAAGTCTATCATTATACTCAGGGACACAGGAGCAACTCATACACTCTTGCTGGGGAAAGAGATGAGGTTTCCACCAGAGAGCGCCTTCAGTGCAAAAGTTTTAGTTAATGTAATTGGTGGGGAGTACATACCTGTACCTTTGTATAAAGTGCGCCTGGAGAGTGACTTAATATCTGGAATAGTAACTGTAGGTGTTGTCTACAGTTTACCAGTAAAGGGAATTGATCTACTCCTAGGAAATGATTTGACAGGATCAAAAATATCAGTTTGTCCTATAGTTACAGAGGAACCAAGTGAAGTTAAGGAAACAGAACAATTACATGAACAAGTTCTGGGAATATTTCCTGCATGTGTAGTTACCCAGGCAATGGCTAAACAGGATCCATTGTTGGAGATAAAAGGGGCACCACAAACAGATAGCCAAGCATCTGAAACCTTATTTGGGGATTTAGATAATCCAAATGAGTTATTTAACAGATCGTCTATCATTGCAGCACAGCAAGCTGATCCGGAGATATACCGAGTGGCACAGATGGCTCTGTCAGAAGCTGAGGTGAAAGGAGTTCCGGAAGGCTATTATATGGCAAATGGGGTTTTGAGGAGGGAAAGGAAACCGCCTCATAGACCTGCCGACGAAGACTGGACAATTGTGAACAGATAGTGGTACCACCTAAATATCGACCAGGATTATTAACGTTAGCACACGACACATTCCTTTTTCAGGACATAGGGGAATTCGGAAGACTCAGACATAAGCAAACATTATTACTGGCCAGGCTTACAAAGGATGTGAGACAATTTTGTAGGGAGTGCCATACCTGTCAAATGGTGGGAAAACCACAACCTACCATAAAACCAGGGGATGAAGTATTACTGTTGTTACCGTCACAGGGAGAACCATTAAAAGCACGGTTCAGTGGCCCATATGGAGTGATCAAAAGAGTGGGTAAAGTAGATTACTTGAGTGACACCCCTGATCGCCAGAAGAAGACCCGGTTGTGTCACATTAATATGCTTAAGCCATATTACCACAGGGAGGAGGATAAGCCAGTACAGGTATGTCAGGTAATCGGGACTGTTGAGAAGGAAAAAGATAGTAAGGATGAGGCAGAAGTAGGCCTAGGAAATTCTCAGATTGAACCTCCAACTATCCAATTGGCGAATATAGAATGGCTAGGAAAATTAAGCAATAGGCTTTTACACTTAGAGGCAAAACAGTGTGAAGACCTAACCAGGGTTTTCACAATGTTTCAAAAAGTTTGTAGGGATAAGTCAGGACGTACAACCTTAGCCACACGTGATGTGGGTATAGGGGGAACCATTCCTTTAAAACGACATCCTTGTTGCTTAGGTCCAGACAGGCAGGCCCAAGTGGAAGCAAAAGTACAATGCATGCTGAAGGGCAGCTCAGTTGAACCTAGTTAGGATAGCTGAATTTGCAGATGGTCTTGATGACTAAACCTGGTGGGATGGCTCAAACTTGCATAGACTCTGGAAAAGTCACTGTGGTAAAGAAGGTAGATTCCTACCCAAATTCTTATTTAAAGGACTGCATGGACAGAATGGGCAACACAATGTGTGTTAAAGAGTTACGTGTGTTGGAGGGATCCTGTCAAGTTCCTTTGACACCCCAGGGTAAGAAACAAATCAGCTTCTGTTACACCAGACAGGGTTTTCCAGTGTCAAGTGATGCCACATAGGTTAAGGGGTACTCAAGAAACTTCTCAGAGAATAGTGAACCCAGTAGTGGTCAGTGTTCCTTGCTCTGCAGTTCACCTGGCTGAGCTGATGGACAATGCGGACACTTGGAAGGAAAACACAAAACAATTGGAAGACTATTCTTGTAAATTTGAAATGGTTTAATTGGAACAACCTTTTGAAAATTTAGAGCCAAAATGTTCTGGTGGAACTTGTTTCTATAGTCTTAACATTTTCGAAAAGTGTATGCCAGTAAATGCGTAGAAAATGTGTTTTTTTTTAACCCATTGTAATGAAAAGCATGTCAGGAATGGCGTTTCATTCTGCTAGGGGTGGAGGTGTTATGGTCCTGTAGTTGTTTTCCTCCGGGGAATACGTGGTGTGTCGTTAAGGCTGGAAAAGGAGCGTACTGCTTTAAGAACCAGTAAGCCTCAGGAGTTACAGAAAGTGCATTTTGGTTGACGTTGGATACAACCATATGGAGAGGGAACCAACCAGGTTCAGAGAATGCATCCTGGTTTCCTGGCAACAGTCATTAAGGGACTGGATCTACAATGTTGCAATTATCTTTTGAACTGGCCTTTTAGTTGAAAACAGACTGTTCCAGCTGGACACAAAGGACAGACAGACACCTGGTATTAGCCCCTGAAAGAAGAGTTCTCAGCCATTTAAACTGAAGGAAGAGAATTTAGTCTGTTTATTTATTATTTTCTCTCAAAATTCTAAAAAAGGAGTCAAGCCAAAACAGAGATCTCTGATAATTTAAACTGAAAGAAGGGAAGTTAGACTGTGACAATCTTTTACCCCTCAAAAACACTAAAGTCAGATTGATTCTGTTGAAAGTGTTTGCAAGTTGTTAATTGTTGAAATTCATCGCTGGATAAGGAAAGCATCATTCACTGCTGGAATTCGACTACGGATTGTTCTACTGTTGAAGAACTTTTTTCCCCCATCGGACGGCTGTGAGGACTTCAAGCAACCTTGGACGTTTTCACCTACGACTGGAGCGTAAATTTGCAAGGACTCTTTTTTTTCTATTTTAAATGTTATTTATATATTCATAGTGTTTAAGAATTTAGTTTTTCTAATTAAACAGTTAATTTGTTGATTTATAGACACCTGGTTTGGTTAGCCTCATTCAGAGGTTAATAGATGGTACAATTTGGCTGGGTCTTTAATTTGGAAAGTTGAAAATGATATGTTAAGCGATCTGTGGAGGGACGGGATTGAATTAACAGTGTGTTTCTTCCACCTCAATCAGAATCGTATATTTTGATTGGGGCTTTGACTGGAGTGGTCTGTCGTAACAACAAGGATGAGAATTTTAAAATTTGAGGCATTGCCAAACTAGGAGCACAGAGTTGATGGGTGATTGGGACAGGGTGTGGGTTAGGATGTGGGCAACAGAGAAGAACAGGCTTGACTATGGTGCCAACCTGCCTTACTAAATAGTTCACAACACTCACTTTCTGGGCTCACACGTGAAGATTGGATAGTTCAATGTGATACGTGTAAATAGAATGGGCCTAAATTCTGTGGAGTTTGGAAGTATGAGAAGTGATCTCATTAAAATGTGTCCAATTCTTAGAGGGCTTGACAGGATAAATGTTGAGGGGCTGTTTCCCCTGGAGAGTCTAGAACTAATGGTCACCATTTCAGAATAAGGGGTCAACCAGTTAGAACTGAGATGAGAAGAAATTACTTCACTCAGAAGGTTGTGTATCTTTAGAATTCTCTATCTAGAGGGTTGTGGATAATTGTTGAGTATATTCAGGGCAGAGATGGATAGATTTTTGGGCACTAAGGGAATAGTGTGGGAAAATGGAGTTGATGTGAAAGTTCAGCCATGATCTTATTGAATGATGGAGCAAGCTCGATGGGCTGTAGGGCCTATTCCTGCTCCTATTTCTAGGTTGTGCCTAATATGGATGGAACCACAAACCATAAAAATTGATGCCTCCAGGAAAAGAGGGAAGAAAAATTAACAAAAAACCATCAACATTACTTACCAAATATTACTTAACAAAAATAAAAATCCAATCGTTCATAAAATGCGTTGCTCTCATTTACACAGCCCTCGTGTATTATGATCTGATAGAATCTAATTTTTTGTTCTTCTGGGGATTAACTTTCTTTTTTTTTCTTCTTTGGCCTCATTGTCTCGAGAGACAATGGGTAAGCGCCTAGAGGTGGTCAGTGATTTGTGGAGCAGCGCCTGGAGTGGCTATAAAGGCCAATAGAGTGACAGACTCTTCCACAGGTGCTGCAGATAAAATTAACATCCCACACAGAAGAGTGTCTGCAGAGACTCATCGACATGATTGGGCAGCACAGTGGCGCAGTGGTTAGCATCGCAGCTTCACAGCTCCAGGGACCCGGGTTTGATTCTGGGTACTGCCTGTGCGGAGTTTCGAAGTTCTCCCTGTGTTTGCGTGGGTTTTCGCCGGGTGCTCCGGTTTCCTCCCACATCCAAAGACTTGCAGGTGATAGGTAAATTGGCTGTTGTAAATTGCCCCTAGTGTAGGTAGGTGATAGGGAATATGGGATTACTGTAGGGTTAGTATAAATGGGTGGTTGTTGGTCGGCACAGACTCGGTGGGCCGAAGGGCCTGTTTCAGTGCTGTATCTCTAAATAAAATGATTGCAGCTGCCTGGGGATTAACTGCTGTTTCCTTAATTATGCATTGGGAGCAATGGGTGACAGGGTCAGTGAAGTATATTACAGATTAAAATCAGACTTTCAGCATCCTGGGCATTTAATTAGATTTTCCTCGTTTTCTCTTCTTTGACAAATCATAACTGAGCTTCTATAATTGGTTAAAGTATTTTAAAAATATTATTCTTTCATGGGATATGGGCGTCACTGGCTAGGCCAGCATTTATTGCCCATGCCTAATTGCCCTTGAGAAGGTGGTGGTGAACTGCCTTCTTGAATCGCTGCAGTCCATGATTTTGATACATGATTGTGAAAGAATGGCGATATATTTCCAAGTCAGGCTGGTGTGTGACTTGGCGGGAAACTTGCAGGTGGTGGTGTTCCCATGCGTCTGTTGCCCTTGTCCTTCTAGGTGGTAGAGGTCACGGATTTGGAAGGTGCTGTCGAAGGAGGCGTGGTGAGTTGCTGCGGTGCATCTTGTAGATGGTAACCACTGCTGCCACTGTGCGTCAGTGGTGGAGGGAGTGAATGTTTGTTTAAGGTGGTGGATGGGGTACCGATCAAGCTGGCTGCTTGCTCCTGGATGGTGTTGAGTTTCCTGATTGTTGTTGAAGCCGCACTCATCCAGGCAAGTGGAGAGTATTCCATGACACAAATAAAAACAAAGTGCTGGAAATATTCAGCAGTTCAGGCAGCATCTGTGGAGAGAGAAACAGAGTTAACCTTTCAGGTCTGTGACCTTTCATCAGAACCTTTCCAGCATTTTCTGATTTTATTTCAGATTTCCAACATCTGCAGTATTTTACTTTTATTTTAGTATTCCATGACACTTCTGACTTGTAGATGGGGGACAGGCTTTGGAGAGTCAGGAAGTGGGTTACTCACCACAGAATTCCCAGTCTCTGACCTGCTTGTATAGCCACAGTATTTATGTGGCTGCTGCAGTTCATTTTCTGGTCAATGGTAACCCCCAGGATGTTGCTAGTGGGGGATTTGGCGATGGTACTGTCATTGAATGCCAAGGGGAGATGGTTAGATTCTCTGTTATTGGAGATGGTCATTACCTGACACTTGTGTGGCATGAATGTTACTTGCCACTTATCAGCCCAAGTCTGAATGTTGTCCAGGTTTTGCTGCGTATGAACACGGACTGCTTCAGTATCTGGGGAGTGTATGATGTTCAGTACCATTCGCAGATCATCAGCAAACATCCCCACTTCTCACCTTATGATGGAGGGAAGGTCATTGATGAAGCAGCTGAAGATGGCTGGCCCTGGGACACTACTCTGAGGAACCCCTGCAGCAGCAACTGCTGTCCTGTGGCTGAGATGATTGGCCTCCAACAACCACAACCATCTTCCTTTGTGCTAGTTATGACACCAACAAGTTCCTATGTTCCCCCTGATTCCCATTGACTTCAATTTTGCTAGGGTTCCTTGATGCCACACTCAGCCAAATGCTGCCTTGATATCCAGGGCCATCACTCCCATCTCACCTCTGGAGTACAGCTCTTTTGTCCATGTTTGAACCAAGGCTGTAATGAAGTCAGGAGCTGAGTGGCCCTGGTGGAACCTAAACCGAGCACCGGTGAGGTTATTGCTGTCTAAGTTGTGCTTGATAGCACTGTTGACGACACCTTCCATGATCGAGTGTAGACTGATGGGGCGGTAATTGGCCGGATTGGATTTTTCCTGCTTTTCGTGGACCAGACATACCTGGGCAATTTTCCACATTGTCGGCTAGATGCCAGTGTTGTAGCTGTACTGGAACAGCTTGGTTAGGCGTGGAGCTATTTCTGCAACACAAGTCTTTAATACTACAGCCGGGATGTTGTCAGGACCCATTGCCTTTACAGTATAATGTTGACACTGACCAATGTACAAGTTAAATTGCCCTGTTGTTAAATATTCTGTTGTGATGGTGAGTCATGATTCCAATGTGTGGTTGGGAGAAGGGAGTTTTACAGAATCACAGAATTGTTACAGCGCAGAAGGAGGCCATTCGGCCCATCTTGTCTAAACTGGGTCTCCGAGTGAGTAATTCACCTAATGCCAATCCCCTACCTTCTTCCTGTAACCTTGCACATTCTTCCTTTTCAGATAACAGTCTAATTCCCTTTTGAATGCCTCGATTGAACCTGCCTCCACCACACTCTTTTGCTTCTTTTGTCAATCAATTTAAATCTATGCCCTCTCGTTCTCGATCCTTTCACGAGTGGGGACAGTTTTTCCCTATCCACTTTGTCTGGACACCTCATGATTTGAATACCTCTATCAAATTTCCTCTTAGCCTTCTCTTCTCCAAGGAAAACAGTCCCAACTTCTCCAATCTATCGTCATAGCTGTAATTCCTCATCCCTGGAACCATTCTCGTGAATCTTTTCTGTACTCCTTTCCAATGCCTTCAAATCTTTCCTAAAGAGTGGCACCCTGAACTGGACTCAGTACTCCAGCTGAGTACTAGTGTCTTATACAAGTTCAACATAACTTCTTTGCTCTTGTACACTATGCCCCTTTTAAATAAAGCCTAGGATACTGTATGTTGTATTAAGAACTCTCTCAACCTGTCCTGCCACCTTCAATGACTTACGCACATATACATCCAGGTCCCTCTTCTCTTGCATTCCCTTTAGAGTTGTACCCTTTATGTTATATTGTGTCTTCGTGTTCGTCCTACCAAAATGAATCAGTTCACATTTCTCCGCATTGAACTTCATCTACCACTTGTTAGCCCATTCGACCAATTTGTCTATGTCACAGAATCATAGTTTCATAGAGTTATACAGCACAGAAACAGGCCCATCGTGTCTGTCAGCCATCAAGCACCTAACTATTCTAATCTAATTTTCCAACACTTGGCCCATAGCCTTGTATGCTATGGCATTTCAAGTGCTCATCTAAATACGTCTTAAATGTTGTGAGGGTTCCTGTCTCTACCAGCTCTTCAGGCAATGCGTTTCAGATTCCAACCACCCTCTGAGTGAAAAAAATGTTCCTCAAATCCCGTCTAAACCTCCTGCTGCTTGCCTTAAATCTATGCCCCTGGTTATTGACCCCTCTGCTAAGGGAAAAAGTTTCTTCCTATCTAACCTATCAATGCCTCAATCATGTCCCCCCTCAGCCTTATCTGCTCTAAGGAAAACAACCCTAGCCTTTTCAGTCTCTCTTCATAGCTGAAATGCTCCAGCCAAGGCAACATCCTGGTGAATCTCCTCTGCACCTTCTCCAGGGCACTCACATCCTTCCTATAGTGTGGTGCTCAGAAGTGTACACAGTACTCCAGCTGTGGCCTAACTAGCCTAACCTACAGCGCCATCATAACCTTCCTGTTTTTATATTCTATGCCTCGGCTAAGATAGGCAAGTATCCCATATGCCTTTCTAACCACCTTATCTACCTGTGCTGTTGCCTTCAGTCATCTATGGACAAATACACCAAGGTCCCTCTGACCCTCTGTACTTCCTAGGGTCCTACCATCCATTGTATATTCCCTTGCCTTGTTAGTCCTCCCAAAATTCATCACCTCACACTTCTCAGGATTAAATTCCATTTGCCACTGCTCCGCCCATCTTACCAGCACATCTATATCGTCTTGTAATCTAAGGCTTTCCTCCTCACTGTTTACGGCACCAACAATTTTCATGTCATCTGCGAACTTACTGATCATACCTCCTATAGTCACGTCTAAGTGATTAATGTACACTACAAACAGGAAGGGTCCCAGCACCGATCCCTGTGGTACACCACTGGTCACAGGCTTCCACTCGCAAAAACAACCCTCCACCGTTACCCTCTGCCTCCTGCCACTAAGCTAATTTTGGATTCAATTTGCCAAATTACCCTGGATCTCATGGGTTCTTTTTACCCAATCTCCCATGTGGGACCTCATCAAAAGCCTTACTGAAGTCCATGCAGACTACATCAACTGCTTTACCCTCATCTACACATCGAGTCACCTCCTCGAAAAATTCAATCAAGTTAGTTAGACACAATCTCCCCCTGACAAAGCTGTGCTGACTATCCCTGATTAATCCCTACCTTTCCAAGTGGAGATTAATCCTGTCCCTCAGAATTTTTTCCAATATTTTCCCAACCACTGATGTTAGACTCACCGGCCTGTAATTACCTGGTTTATCCCTGCTACCCTTCTTGAATAATGGTACCACATTCGCTGTCCTCCAATCCTCTGGTACCTCTCCTGTGGCCAGAGAGGATTTGAAAATTTGTGTCAGAGTCCCTGCTACCTCCTCCCTTGCCTCACATAACAGCCTGGGATACATCTCATCTAGGCCTGGGGATTTATCCACTTTTAAGCCCGCTAAAACAGCTAATACTTCCTCCCTTTCAATGCTAATATGTTCAAGTATATCACAGTCGCCCTCCCTGATCTCTACACCTACATCATCCTTCTCCATAGTGAACACAGATGAAAAGTAATCTTTTAAAAGCTCACCTCTGTCCTCCGGCTCTGCACACAGATTGCCACTTTGGTCCCTAATGGCCCCTACTCTTTCCCTTCTTATCCTCTTGCCCTTAATATACTTATAAAACGCCTTAGGATTTTCCTTTATCTTGCCCACCAGTGTTTTTTCATGTCCCCTCTTCGCTTTCCTAATTACTTTTTTAAGTACCCCCCTACACTTTCTATACTCCTCTAGTGCTTCCATTATTTTCAGCGCTTTGAATCTGCCATAAGCCTTTTTTTCCTGATCCAATCTTCTTGACATCCAGGGTTCCATGGACTTGTTGGTCCTACCCTTCACCTTAATGGGTACATGTTGGCTCTGAACTCTCACTATTTGCTCTTTGAATGACTCCCACTGGTCTGATGCAGACTTTCCTACAAGTAGCTGCTCCCAGTCCACTTTGGCCAGATCCTGTTTTATCATATTGAAATTGGCCTTCCCCCAATTCAGTACCTTTATTTCTGGTCCATCTTTGTCCTTTTTCATAACTACCTTAAATCTTACAGAGTTATGGTCACTATCCACGAAATATACCCCCCACTGACACTTCTACCACTTGTCCAGCTTCATTCCCTGAGATTAGGTCCAGTACTGCCCCTTCTCTTGTAGGACTTTCTACGTACTGGCTCAAAAAGCTCTCCCGTATGCATTTTGAGAATTCCGCCCCCTTTAAGCCTTTTGCACTAAGACTATCCCTGTTGATATTGGGGAAGTTGAAATCCCCTGCTATTATTAGACTATTATTTTTACACCTCTCTGAGATTTGTCTACATATCTGCTCCACTATCTCTCCCTGACTGGAGGCCTGTAGTACACTCCCAGCCATGTGATTGTCCCCTTTTTATTTTTAAGTTCTACCCATATGGCCTCTTTTGAGGAACCTTCGAAGATATCATCCCTCCTTACTGCAGTAATTGACTCCTTGATCAACAGTGCAATGTCCTTTTGAAGTTCTACATATCCTCCTCACAATGCTTCCACGTTTCATATCATCCACAAATTTTGAAATTGTGCCTGTACACCAAGGTCTTGGTCATTAATATATATCAGGAAGAGCAAAGGTCCCAACACTGGCCTCTGGGGAACTCCACTACAAACCTTCCAGCGTGAAAAACATCCATTAACCACTACTCCCTGTTTCCTGTCGCTCAGCCAATTTCGTATCCATGTTGTTACCGTCCCTTTTATTCCATGAGCTATAGTTTTGCCTGCAAGTCTGTTGTGCGGCCCTGTATCAAATGCCTTTTGAAAGTCCATGTACACCACATCAACAGCATTGCCCTCATCAACCCTCTCTGCTACCTCTTCAAAAAAACGTGCTGCCGTTCCTTAATTAACCCGCATTTATCCATGAGACTATTAATTTGGTCCCAAATTATTGTTTGCAGAAGTTTGCCCACCACCGAAGTTAAACTGACTGGCCTGTAGTTGCTGGGCTTATCTTAACATCCTCTTTTTGAACAAGAGTGTATCATTTGCAATTCTCCAATCCTCTGGCACCACTCCTGAGTGTAAGGAAGACTGGAAAATAATGGCCAGTGCCTCTGCAGTTTCCACTCTCCTTTCCCTCAGTATCTTTGGATGCATCTCATCCAGTCCTAGTGCTTTATAAACTTTAAATATAGACAGCCTATTTAATATTGCCTTCTTATTGATTTTAAATCCTTCTACTGTATTAATTACCTCCTCTTTCCCTGTGGCCTCGGTTGCATCTTCTTCCTTGGTAAAGACAGATGCAAAGTATTCATTTAATGCCTCAGTTATGCTTCCTGTCTCCTTGCGCAAATCCCCCTTTTGGTCCCTAATTGGCCCTACTCCTCCTTTTACCACCCTTTTACTATTTATATGCCTGTAGAAGACGTTGGTATTTTTTAAGTTAGCTGCCAATCTCTTTTCATGTTCTCTCTTTGCTTCTCTTATTTGCTTTTTCACTTCGCCTCTGAACCTTCTACATTCAGCCTGGTTCTCCATTATATTTTTTATCTAACATCTGTCATAAGCACACTTTTTCTTCTTCATCTCTATCTCTTTTGTCATCCAGAGAACTCTGGATTTATTTGCCCTACCTTTCCCCTTCAAGGGAATATACCTTGACTGTGCCAGAACTATGTCTTCTTTGAAACTAGCCCATTGTTTGTCTACTGTTTTTCCTGCCAACCTTTGATTCCAATTTATTTGGCTCAGATCCATTCTTACCCCATTGATGCTGGCTTTCCCCCAGTTACTTATTCTTACTCTAGATTGTTCTTTATTCTTTTCCACAACCAGCTAAACCTTATGCAATCACAGTCCTCTAAATGTTCTCCTATTGATATTTGATCCACTTGGCCCACATCATTCCCAAGAACCAGGTCCAGCAGTGCCTCCCCTCTCATTGGACTGGAAACATACTGCTGTAGAAAATTTTCCTGAACACACTCTGGGAACTCTTGCCCCTCTCTGCCCTTTACGCTACAATCCCAGTCTATATTCAGATAATTAAAGTCCCCCATTATAGCTACTCTATAATTCTTCCATCCCTCTGTAATTTCCTTGCAAATTTTTAGCTCTTTATTCTTTTCACTAGTTGGTGGCCTGTGGACTACATGGAGCAATGTAATTGCACCTTTTTTGTTCCTTCGCTCTAGCATTGTAGATCCCACCCTTCACTCCTCAGGGATATCCTCTGTCTCCAGTACTGCAGTGCTCTCCTTAATCAATACCACCACTCCTCCCCCTTTTCTTCCTTTTTTATTTTTCCTGAGCACCTTGTATCAGGGGATATTTAACACCCAGTCCTGCCCATCTTTGAGCCAGGTCTCTGGTATAGCACCAACATTATATTTCCACATGTAAGTCTGCGCCTGTAACTTACCAGTCTTATTAACAACACTCCGTGCATTCGCATACATGCACATTAACTCTGATTTAGACTTTACTACTTTCTCCCTTCCTCTGACACCACCTAATACTTACTATTCCCTACTCTAGTACTATCTATCTCTCCCAGTATTCTGTGCACCTTGGTAGTCCTGTCTGATATTTCCTCCTGGTTCCCACACCCCTGCCAAGTTAGTTTAAACCTTCCCCAATAGCACTAGCAAATCACCCCGCAAAGAAATTTGACCCAGCTCTGTTCAGGTGCAACCCGTTTGACCTGTACAGGCCCCACCTTCTCCGGAACTAGTCCCAATGTCCCAGGAATCTAAAGCTCTCCCTTCTGCACCATCTTTCCAGCCACGCATCACTGCCCTATCCTCCTATTTCTGTAGTCACTTGTGCGCAGTACTGGGAGTAATCGGGAGATTACTACTTTTGAGGTCCTACTTGCTAATTTCTTACCTAGCTGACTCTACTCTTTCTGCAGGACCACATCCCTCTTCCTGCATATGTTGTTGGTACAAATGTGGACCATGACTGCTGGCTGTTCACCCTCCCCAGTTGGGGTGCTCTACAGCTGTTCAGTGACATCCTTGACCCTGGCACCAGGGGGGCAACACATCGTCCTGGATTCATGTCTGTGACCACAGAAATGCCTGTGTTCCCCTGACTATCAAATCTTCTATCACTATCACTGTTCCAGTATTCTGTTTGCTCCCCTGTACAGCTAAGCCACCTGTGGTGCCATGGCCTTGGCTCTGGTTGCACTCCCCAGATGAACCATCACTTTCCTCAGTATGCAGAACTGACTGGTTGGAGAGTGAGGTGCACCCAGGGGTCTCCTGCATTATCTGTCTGTTTCTTCTAGACTGTCTGGCAGTCACCCATTTCCTCTCTCCCTGCATAGTCTTACGCTGTGCAGAGGTCACAGCTATGAGCTTGCTATCTATGAAGCTCCCAACCTCCCAGATGCTTTGCAGTGACGCCAACTGCTGTTCAAATTCTGAAACCCGAAGCTCAAGCTGTTGCATCTGATGACACATACTGCACCTATGGTTATCCAGCACTTGAGAAGGGTCCTTGAGTTCCCACATAGCACAGGATGTGCACTTCAGAGGTTGGAGCAGCCCTGTCATTCCTTTATCTATTAATTCATAATCTTGCTACTACTAACAAACCTTATTACTGCTAATAAACTTTATTACTATTAACAAGTCTTACTAATGCTAATAAACTATATTAATACTGATAAACCCTACTAATACTTAATACACCTTACTAGTAGTAATAAACCTTACTTCAAAGAAAAGAAAGATAAGACACACCAGTTTATTCCCTAGTTTAGATAAGGTACATAGGAAATACTCACCAATTAACTACCTGTTTCCCTGTGATAGCACACCTTGATTTTTCTTTCTGAATGCAGGCTCTGAACCTACAGACTGGCGGCGGCGAGACCCCCTACACTCTCGCTGACTCCCTCCGCAGTCGCAAAATACCACAGAAAGAGTAACAACTCTACAAAGACTGTAATGGAAGCATATAGATTTGTAGAGACAGGAAAAGTGAAAGGGGAGAGACTTGTCTTGCTCGTTTAATTTTGTTCCCTTATCCCATTTCACCTCAAGGCAATACTGAATGCAAGGAATGCCGGTGTTTCCCTGGCATCCAATTCCACTAAAAGCTAGAGCGCATTTAAAGAAGCATTTCCCAAGAGAAATCTGGCTGCTTTCAGGAGCTGGCCTCTGAGGGACAGAGGCAGCAACAAAATACTTTTTGGAATATCTTGGGCTGTTAATGCAAAAAAACTTTGCTGCTAAACCTCCCTCTCCCCCTCCCCCTACCCAGGGGAGGTGGCTCTTCATTGGCACTGTGAATTGCACTTTACAAGCCCACAATAACCAAAACCCTTTTTTTTAATCTGTAGGATTTAGAATGAGAGGGCACAGATTTAAAGTGATTGGCAAAAGAAACAAAAGTGACATGAGGAAATTCTTTGTCACCCAGTGAGGGGTTAGGATCTGGAATGGACTGTCTGAGAGTGTGCTGGAGGCAGGTTCAATTGTGACCTTCAAAAGGGAATTAGTCTGTTATCTGAAAATTAAGAATGTGTAGGGTTATGGGGAGAAGGTGGGGGAATGGCATTAGATGGATTGCTCATTCAGAGAGCCAGTGCAGACATGATGGGCCAAATAGCCTCCGTCTGCACTGTAACAATTCTGTGATTCTGAAAGACTGGATTTTGAGACCAGATTCAGGGGAGAATCAATGGAGTAGGGGAATGTTCTACTTTGACCTAGATCAGCCGACCAAAGACCTCCCTGGAATGGGGTTGTTACATTGAAATTCGTTGATATCCAGTGACCTTGTTTTTCATTAATTTAACAGGAAGTGTGCTAATGTTTTCAGGGGACACTCGCACAAAAGTCTGAAAACCACCAATCTAATAACCGCATTTGCCGTGAATTGATCCAATTTCCGAAATAACACAAATCTTCTGAATTTGATTGTACCATTCCTCATTAATTGCAATGTTTCCAATTTTGTTCTTGTCCGTAAACTTGAAGCTCTTGCTTTCAATGATTTCTATGTGTATTAAATCATAGGAGTCCCAAAACTGATCCAATTGTATCATCTTTCCAGTGTTCCCCTTTTGGCTTCCCTCCATTTTGTGTGTTTTGGGGAGAGGGGTTCAATGAACTTTGTGCTCAAGGTGACTGATGTTTGCACTGGAAATGGAACATTTTCCATTTGGGCATCTGGATTCAACATCAAGAACAGTGCTACATTTTCTGTGTCCCACCAGCTGTGCTCTGTAAGAAATTGCCAATTGTGCCGAATTGTTGGCTCATCCTCATTGTTGCAATTTTGAATGTTTATAGCAGTGTCTGTTTACTTAATGGCCTAAGTTTGGTTTTCATATGTAGAATTTGTGCCACATGACCTGGAGACAGTATTTCTTCTTCAATCTACTTTCAGCAAGGGGCATCCTGAAGGAATAATAATTACCCCATATGCAAATGAGGGGCCTAATGCCTGTTTTCGATCTTCTCAAAGAAATTGACAAACAATAAGCTGGGCAAGCAGGCACCTGCTCAGGATGTTTAGCCATTGTGGCCTAAGCATCAACTGTCAACTAAAGGTCAGTTCATTGAAAATTTTTTAAATTTTCCCATAGAGCCAGAAAGACCAGGAATGTCCCCCTGATTCTTCAGTTGTCATGAACTTCCCCCACCTACCTGTTGCCTGCTCCCCAGGACATATCTCTTGCCCACTCCACCAAGACAGGCATATCTATATTCATCTGTAATTACCTGAGCTGCCTGTGGAGGTGTGACAGGCACCAGCATCTCGTGGAAGGTAAAAGAGATGGTTCACGATTCTGGAGGGGTGCGTTGCATTGTCAGGGTTTGTGTGAAGGATAGGATCAGATTCATCCGTGATGCCTTCACATTCAGGCAGCCTGCCAGCACTCATTGTTAAGGTTGTTACATTAAGATTAATGGCCACTTCTGTGGCATACGGGAGGGTGACTGATAGCTGTGGAAATGTATGCAGCAAGGGAGTCAACGTTTTCAGGAAAGAAAGGAAGAAGAAAATTGAAGAGGAAAATTTGGAGGGTGAAAAGGGAATGTTTAGTTCCCACAGTTACTCAATCTATGGTTGGGGACACTGTGGAGCATCCGCGAGGCGGAGAGTATTGTGGATAGCACTTATAGAGAGGTGGTCACACCGCAGGCACAGACTCCACAGGCAGGAAGTGAATGGGTGACCACTAGGCAGAGCAAGAGGACTAGGCAGGCAGTTCAGGAATCTCCTGTGGCTATTCCCCTGCAAAACAGATGTACTGTTTTGGATACTGTTGGTGAGAATGGCCTCTCAGGGGAAAGCAGCAACAGCCGAAATCGTTGCACCACGGTTGGCTCTGCTGCACAGGGGGAGGAGTAAAAAGTGTGCGAATGCAATAGTTATAGGGGATTCAATTAAAAGGGAATTAGGCGTTTCTGTGGCTGCAAACGTGACTCCAGGATGGTATGTTGCCTCCCTGGTGCTAGGGTCAAGGATGTCTCAGAGCGGTTACACGACATTCTGAAGGGGGAGGGTGAACAGCCGTGGTTGTGATACACATTGGTACAAACGACGTAGGTAAAAAGGGGATGAGATCCTAAAAGCAGAATATAGGGAGTTAGGAAGTAAGTTGAAAAGTAGGACCTCAAATGTAGTGATCTCAGGATTACTACCAGTGCCACATGCAAGTCAGAGTAGAAATAGCAGGATATATCGGATGAATATGTGGCTGAAGAGATGGTGTGAGGGGGAGGGTTTTTGATTCCTGGGACATTGGGACCGGTTCTGGGGGAGGTGGGACCAGTACAAACTGGACAGGTTACACCTGGGCAGGACCGGGACTGATGTCCTGGGGGAGTATTTGCCAGAGTGGTTGGGGAGGGTTTAAACTAAAGTGGCAGGGGGATGGGAACCTTTGCAAGGAGTCAGAGGAGGGGAGATCATGGGCAAGAACAAAAGACAGAAAGGGGAATAAGAAAAGTGATGGGCAGAGAAATCAAGGGCCAGAATCAAACAGGGCCACAGTGGAAAATAGTGGGAAGGGGACAGGTAATGTTAAAAAGACAAGCCTTAAACCTTAGACAAGGTCCCTCATGGCAGACTGATACAAAAGGTGAAATCACATGGGATCAGAGGGGAGCTGGCAAGATGGATACAGAATGAGCTCGGTCATAGAAGACAGAGGGTAGCAGTGGAAGGGTGCTTTTCTGAATGGAGGGATGTGACTAGTGGTGTTCTGCAGGGATCATTGCTGGGACCTTTGCTGTTTGTAGTATATATAAATGATTCGGAGGGAAATGTAGCTGGTCTGATTAGTAAGTTGGCAGACGACACAAAGGTTGGTGGAGTTGCGAACAATGATGAGGATTGTCAGAGGATACAGCAGGATATAGATTGATTGGAGACTTGGGCGGAGAAATGGCAGATGGAGTTTAATCCGGACAAATGTGAGGTAATACATTTTGGAAGGTCTAATGCAGGTGGGAAGTATACAGTAAATGGCAGAACCCTTAGGAGTATTGACAGGCAGAGAGATCTGGGTGTACAGGTCCACAGGTCACTGAAAGTGGCAACGCAGGTGGACAAGGTAGTCAAGAAGGCATACGGCATGCTTGCCTTCATCGGTCAGGGCATAGAGTATAAAAATTGGCAAGTCATGTTGCAGCTATACAGATCTTTAGTTAGGCCACACTTAGAATATTGCGTACAATTCTGGTCGCCACACTACCAGATGGACGTGGAGGCTTTGGAGAGGGTACAGAAGAGGTTTACCAGGATGTTGCCTGGTCTGGAGGACATTAGTTATGAGGAGAGGTTGGATAAACTCGGATTGTTTTCACTGGAACGACGGAGGTGGAGGGGCGACTTGATAGAGGTTTACAAAGTTATAAGCGGCATGGACAGAGTGGATAGTCAGAAGCTTTTTCCCAGGGTGGAAGAGTCAGTTACTAGGGGACATAGGTTTAAGGTGAGAGGGGCAAAGTTTAGAGGGGATGTGCGAGGCAAGTTCTTTACACAGAGGGTGGTGAGTGCCTGGAACTTGTTGCTGGGGGAGGTGGTGGAAGCAGATACCATAGAGACGTTTAAGAGGCATCTTGACAAATACATGAATAGGATGGGAATAGAGGGATATGGATCCCGGAAGTGCAGAAGGTTTTAGTTTAGGCAGGCATCAAGATCGGCGCTGGCTTGGAGGGCCGAATGGCCTGTTCCTGTGCTGTACTATTCTTTGTTCTTTGTGCCTTATTGCGTGCAGCATTCGCAATAAAGTGGATGAATTAATTGCGCAAATAGATGTAAACGGGTATGATATGGTTGGGTTTACAGAGACATGGCTGCAGGGTGACCAGGGCTGACAAATGAACATCCAGGAGTATTCAGTATTTAGGAAGGACAGACAAAAAGTAAAAGGCGGTGGAGTTGCATTGCTGGTTAAAGAGGAAATAGACGCAATAGTGAGGAAGGATATTAGCTCTGACGATGTGGAATCTGTATGGGTAGAGCTGAGAAACACTAAGGGGAAAAAAACATGAGTGGGGGTTGTATATAGACCCCCAAACTGTAGTGGTTATGTTGGGAATGGCATTAAACAGGAAATTAGAGACGGATGCGATTTGTAATTATGGGTGTCTTTAATCTGCATATAGATTGGGCAAATCAAATTAGTCACAATACCGTCGAGGAGGAATTCATGGAGTATACGGGATGATTTTTTGGACCAATACGTTGAGGAAGCAACTAGAAAACAGGCCATCCCAGACTGGGTATTGTGTAATGAGAGAGGAATAATTGAAATCTAGTTGTGCGACACCCCTTGGGGATGAGTGACCATAATGTGATAGAATTCTTCATCAAGATGGAGAGTGACGTAGTTGATTCTGAGACTAGGGTCCTGAATCTTAGTAAAGGAAACTATGAAGGTATAAGTCGCGGGTTGGCTATGATGGATTGGGAAACACTACTTAAAGGGATGACGATGGATGGACAATGGCAAACATTCAAAGAGCACATGGATGAACTGCATCAATTGTTTATTCCTGTCTGGCGCAAAAGTAAAATGGGAAAGGTAGCCAAACCATGGCTTACAAGGGAAATTCGAGATAGCATTAGATCCAAGGAAGAGACATACAAATTCGCCAGAAAAAACAACAGACCTGAGGATTGGGAGCAGTTTAGAATTCAGCAAAGGAGGACCAAGGGATTGATTAAGAAGGGGAAAATAGAGTATGAGAGTAAGCTTGCGGGGAACATAAAAACTGACTGTAAAAGCTTTTGTAGGTATGTGAAGAGAAAAAGATTGGTGAAGACAAATGTAGGTCCCTTACAGTCAGAAACAGGGAATTTATTATGGGGAACAAAGAAATGGCTGACCAACTAAATGCATACTTTGGTTCTGTCTTCACAAAGGAGGACACAAATGACATACCAGAACTGTTGGGGAACACAGGGCTTAGTGAGAGAGAGGAACTGAAGGAAATCAGTATGAGTAGAGAAATGGTGTTGGGGAAATTGATGGGATTGAAGGCTGATAAATCCCCAGGGCCTGATAATCTACATCTCAGAGTAATTAAGGAAGTGGCCCAAGAAATAGTGGTCATCTTTCAAGATTCTATAGACTCTGGAACAGTTCCTACAGATTGGAGAGTGTCGAATGTAATCCCACTATTTAAAAAGGGAGGTAGAGAGAAAAGAGGGAATTTTAGACCATCATCCTGACATCGCCAGTAGGGAAAATTCTGGAGTCCATTATCAAAGATTTTATAGCGGAGCACTTGGAGAACAGTGGTAGAATCGGACAGAGTTAGCATGGATTTACGAAAAGGAAATCATGCTTGACAAATCTACTAGAATTCTTCGAGGATGAACTGGTAGAGTTGATGAGGGGGAGCCAGTGGATGTGGTTTATTTGGACTTTCAGAAGGCTTTCGACAAAGTCCCACATAAGAGATTAGCATGTAAAATTAAAGCGCATGGGATTGGGGGTAGTGTATTGCAATGGATAGAAAATTGGTTGGCAGACAGGAAACCAAGAGTAGGGATAAGGGTAGGGTCTTTTTCAGAATGGAAGGCAGTGACTAGTGGGGTACCGCACGGATCGGTGCTAGGACCCCAGCTATTCACAATATATATTAATGATTTAGATGAGGGAACCAAATGTAATATCTCCAAATTTTCAGATGACACAAAACTGGGTAGGAGGGTGAGTTGTGAGGAGGATGCAGAGAGGCTTCAGGGTGATTTGGACAAGTTGAGTGAGTAGGCTAATGCATGGCAGATGCAGTATAATGTGGATAAATGTGAGGTTATCCACTTTGGTAGCAAAAACAGGAAGGCAGATTATTATTAAGGCAAAAGGGATCAAAGGATATGGGGGGAAAGCATAAACAGGTTACTGAGTTGGATGATCAGCCATGATCATAATGAATGATGGAGCAGGCTTGAAGGGCCGAATGGCCTACTCCTACTCCTATTTTCTATGTTTTTATATGGTGCTGAGCCATGGAGACTAGAAAGGTCCCGGTATGTGGCCGGTTTCTGAGTTGGTTGATCTCAGCTAAGGAATCTGTACTATCGTTGCTCTCAGTTTTCAGGAGCTTGGGAGGGAAGGTAATAGATATCAAGATCTTGGGAGGAGGAGAGCATTGGGCTTGGCTGTTATACCTTCCACAGTTACGAGCTGAATGAAGCTTAAGGGCTGACTTTACAAACCAGACGAATGGATCCTTGGAGGTAGTGCAAGTGAGGAAATTCCCATGATTTTCTGTAATGGATGGACAATTTTGGCAAGGGCACCAGTGGGCAAGACTCCTTGATCAAGTAGTCACCTTTTAATGCATGAAACACAGCCACTTGGATGAAGTGCTGCCACTAACAACCTGCATAAGCAACTGTACAACATAGGGCAGAATTGGAGGAGAAAAGTGGGAGGCAAGAAAGTGGTTTGGAGAAATTTGGACACACGCTGAATTTCCCATCCTTTTGCCTTGTTAGCAATACTGCTCTTGCATAATGAGTTAACCTAGTGGAAATAATATGCATAGAATTTCTGACAATGCTGACTTGGGAAGAGCTGTTGAAGGCTAGGAAGAATTTTGCTGACGCATTGCTTTCATAATGGAATTGCTGCCTTTGTCCAGTCCTCTGCGGGAGTGTAACCTTTCTGTGTCTGTCCTACTGTATCAGTGCCAATTTGACTGCAACTCTGTTGCTTGGAAAAAAGTGTTTGATATCCTTTGCATTTAACAAAACTTCATTGTGAATTTGTTGATTTGAATTTTGTCAATGACCTAAATTGAACTTTTGTCAGTCAATTACACATTCTGTTAGTATTGACTGCCCATTAACTTCTGTTGTGACCCTTTGTCTACTGAGGCTTTTCTTTTGTAGTGGAGCAGTTGAATATATAATCCACACTGACACAGCCTGTGACAATAGACCTTAAGTGACCTTTAATTGCCCTTAATCTATTCTCAGCCCCTCAAAATCAGCTTTTCTCCAATTTGTTAACCTCTTTTTCATCACGCTTAAGTCCTTCTCTATTATCATCTCAAAATGAATTATATTATGGTCACTATTGCCTACGTATGCCCCTACTTTTACTTCTCTTTTCTGCTCTGTCATTTGCCATTACTAGTTTGAATAGCGAATCTTCCCTTGTTGGGCCATTTTATTTACTGGTTAGAAATTATAGGAATGTCATTCCCTTATCCTGTTTACTTATCCCTTCTGTCCAATTAATATCTTTCAGTGCAGTACTGAGGGAGAGCTGCCCTGGCAGAGGATCTGTCTTTTGGATGATGCATTAAACTGATGCCCCATCTCCCCTCGCAGATGGACACAATGGTCCCGTGACACTACTGGAAGAAGAGCAGGCAGGGTTCTCCTGCTGTTCTTGCCAATGTATAGTCCTCAACCAACATTGTTGTGGTATTGCTTTAAGGGGCGCTTCTGAAATGGCTGTCCGTCACCTGACAGGATGTGATGTACAGACCCATGTCTTTCCGAAGCACTTGCTGGAAGCAGCTACAGAAACAAGACATGTAAAATCACCTTCCCAGTACTGCTGTATATAAGTTAGTATCTTCAATAAAAGAACCCACCATTTCGATTCACCGATCTTGTCCATGTTATTCCAAAATGCAACAAACATCACTTTTGTTTGGATTTTGCTTTGTGCAAAAATGGCTGCCATCTTTCCCTAAATTGCAACTGTGGCTAATCACGAGGGACAAGGTATTTGACAAGCTAATGAGACTAAAGGCAGACAAGTCGCCAGGACCTGATGGCATCCAATGGTTTTAAAGGAAGTGGCTGCAGAGATCGTGGAGGCATTGGTCGAAATATTCCAGAACTCACTGGATTCTGGGAAGGTCCCAGCGGATCGGAAAACCACTAATGTGGCGCCCCTGTTCAAGAAGGGAGGGAGACAAAAAGCAGGAAACTATAGGCCAGTCAACCTAACATAGGTCGTTGGGAAAATGCTAGAGTCCATTATTAAGGAAGAAATAGCAGGACATTTAGAAAAGCTTAACGCAATTGAACATAGTCAACATGGTTTTGTGGAAGGGAAATCATGTTTGACAAATTTGCTAGACTTCTTTGAAGATATAGCAAACAGAGTTGATAAAGGGGAACTGGCAGATGTCGTGCATTTGGATTTCCAGAAGTTATTCGATAAGGTGCCACATAAAAGATTATTGCACAAGATAGGAGCTCACGGTATTGGGGGTAATGTGTTAGCATGGATTGAGGATTGGTTAACTCATTGAAGACAGAGTCGGGATTAATGAGTCTTTTTCAGTTTGGATAAAAATAACTAGTGGAATGCCACAAGGATCAGTCCTAGGGCCTCAATTATTTACTATCTATATTAATGACTTGGAGGAGGGGGCAGAGTGTAATATATCCAAAATAAAAGCAAAATACTGCGGATGCTGGAAATCTGAAATAAAAACAAGAAATGCTGGAAATACTCAGCAGGTCTGGCAGCATCTGTGGAGAGAGAAGCAGAGTTAACGTTTCAGGTCAGCGACCCTTCTTCAGAACTTCAGAACTATAATATATCAAAATTTGCTGACAATACAAAAATAGGTGGGAGGGCATGTTGTGATGAGGACATAAGGAATCTGCAAGGGGATATAAATAGGTTGAGTGAGTGGGCAAAAACTTGGCAGATGGAGTTTAATGTAGGGAAGTGTGAGGCCATGTAGGAAGAATCAAAAGGCAGACTATTATTTAAATGGAGAGAGACTTCAAAATAGTGCAGCACAGAGGGATCTGGGTGTTCTTGTGCATGAAACACAAGAAGTTAGATTGCAGGTGCAGCAAGTAATTAAGAAGGCATATGGAATTTTGGCCTTCATTGCCAGGGGGTTGGAGTTTAAAAATAGGGAAGTCTTGTGACAACTGTACAGGGTGCTGGTGAGGCCGTACCTGGAGTACTGTGTACTGTTTTGGTCCCCGTGTTTAAGAAGGATATACTGGTATTGGAGGCAGTTCAAAAGAGATTCACTAGGCTGATTCCTGGGATGAAGGGGTTGACTTATCAAGAATGGCTAAACAGGTTAGGCCTTTATTCATGAGAGTTTAGAAGAGTGAGGGGTGATCTTATTGAAATGTACAAGATTCTGAGGGGGCTTGACAGGGTAGATGTTGAGAAGATGTTTCCACTAGTGGGGGAATCTTGAACTAGGGGACATAGTTACAGAATAAGGGGACACTCATTTAAAACTGAGATGCGAAGGAATTTCTTCTCTCAGAAGGTAGTGAATGTCAGGAATTCTCTACCCCAGAGAGTTGTGGAGGCTAGATCACTGAAAGTATTTAAAGAGGAGGTAGATAAATTTTTGAAATACTGGGGAGTTGAGAGCCATGAGGAGCTGACACGAAAGAGAAGTTGAGGTCTGGGGCAGTTCAGCGATGATCTTATTGAATGTCAGGGCAGGCTTGAGGGGCCGAATGGCCTACTCCTGCTCTTATTTCTTATGTTCTTACTGCTTCATTGCCTATAAAGTGCATTGGGAGATCATGAAACCTGTTATGTAAACTCAAGGGTCTCAAAATTTAGCTCTGTAGCGTCGGTGGTTTGGTAATTTGGGTGCAGTTTTGGTACAAAAATGGCATCCGCGCTATGTGTGCACACGTCTGGCAAGTCCCGTGATAGACGCCATTTTGGTGCGGACGTTAGTGTGGGCTTTAGGAGTATGTGCCAGAAGTATGTAGAGTAGGCAGATCATGGCATCAGTTAGCAAGTAACTGCCATTTTAGACCTCGATTCTCCAGCTAATACCCTGTCTTAAATGTATACAACTGAGCATGTGTTCAGCAGCAAGAAGGAGCCCGACCAGTTCTATTTAAGGAATCATCAGCTACTCTCAGGTTAGTTGCTGATTTATTTCTACTGGCTCTGTCTGAGTTTGCAGAAGTGCTTTGAGTTTTCTACTGTTGTTTAAAGTTGATAAAATCAACAGTGGATAGTGTTGAATGTGCAGAATACCTCGGCTTTGTCTTCAGGGGTTCTGGTCAGATCAGTTGACCCCAGCCATGAATGTTGTAGTTGCCATCCCCCCTTGGCCTACAGCATAAGGGGAAGATTGGGCAGAGACTGTACAGAAGGGGACAAACTGCTTGCATCAGGAGGAAGAGAGGCAGAAGGGCCCTCAGCAGGAGATCTTGCCCACCTAGGGTCTCTTACCCCAACCTAAGCCTAAGTTAGCATGTTATGAAGGAGGTGATCATGGAAATCTGCCACCTCTTGTAGGCAGAACTGCAGCCTTTTTTTTTCATTCATTCACGGGATGTGGGCGTTGCTGGCCAGGCCAGCATTTATTGCCCATCCCTAATTGCCCTTGAGAAGGTGGTGGTGAGCTGCCTTCTTGAACCGCTGCAGTCCATGGAGGGTAGGTACACCCACAGTGCTGTTAGGAAGGGAGTTCCAGGATTTTGACCCAGCGACAGTGAAGGAACGGCGATATAGTTCCAAGTCAGGGTAGTGTGTGACTTGGAGGGGAACTTGCAGGTGGTGGTGTTCCCATGTATTTGCTGCCCTTGTCCTTCTAGTTGATAGAGGCCGCGGGTTTGGAAGGTGCTGTCGAAGGAGCCTTGGTGCATTGCTGCCACTGTGCGTCGGTGGTGGAGGGAGTGAATGTTTGTAGATGGGGTGCCAATCAAGCGGGCCGCTTTGTCCTGGATAGTGTCGAGCTTCTTGAGTGTTGTTGGAGCTGCACCCATCCAGGCAAGTGGAGAGTATTCCATCACACTCCTGACTTGTGCCGTAGATTGTGGACAGGCTTTGGGGAGTCAGGAGGTGAGTTACTCGCCTCAGGATTCCTAGCCTCTGACCTGCTCTTGCAGCCACGGTATTTATATGGCTACTCCAGTTCAGTTTTCGGTCAATGGCAGCCCCTAGGATGTTGATAGTGGGGGATTCAGCGATGGTAATGCCGTTGAATGTCAAGGGGAGATGGTTAGATTCTCTCTTGTTGGAGATGGTCATTGCCTGGCACTTGTGTGGCGCGAATGTTACTTGCCACTTATCAGCCCAAACCTGGATATTGTCCAGGTCTTGCTGCATTTCTACACAGACTGCTTGCGAATTGCGAATGGTGCTGAACATTGTGCAATCATCAGCGAACATCCCCACTTCTGACCTTATGATTGAAGGAAGGTCATTGATGAAGCAGCTGAAGATGGTTGGGCCTAGGACACTACCCTGAGGTACTCCTGCAGTGATGTCCTGGAGCTCAGATGATTGACCTCCAACAACCACAACCATCTTCCTTTGCGCTAGGTATGACTCCAGCCAGCGGAGAGTTTTCCCCCTGATTCCCATTGACCTCAGTTTTGCTCGGGCTCCTTGATGCCATACTCGGTCAAATGCTGCCTTGATGTCAAGGGCAGTCACTCTCACCTCACCTCTTGAGTTCAGCTCTTTTGTCCATGTTTGAACCAAGGCTGTAATGAGGTCAGGAGCTGAGTGGCCCTGGCGGAACCCAAACTGAGTATCACTGAGCAGGTTGTTGCTCAGCAAGTGCCGCTTGATGGCACTGTTGATGACACCTTCCATCACTTTACTGATGATTGAGTGTAGGCTAATGGGGCAGTAGTTGGCCGGGTTGGACTTGTCCTGCTTTTTGTGTACAGGACATACCTGGGCAATGTTCCACATCGCAGGGTAGATGCCAGTGTTGTAGCTGTACTGGAACAGCTTGGCTAGTGGCGTGGCAAGTTCTGGAGCACAGGTCTTCAGTACTATTGCCGGAATATTGTCAGGGCTCATAGCTTTTGCAGTATCCAGTGCCTTCAGTCGTTTCTTGATATCACGTGGAGTGAATCGAATTGGCTGAAGTTTGGCATTTGTGATGCTGGGGATTTCAGGAGGAGGCCGAGATGGGTCATCAACTTGGCACTTCTGGCTGAAGATTGTTGCAAATGCTTCAGCCTTATCTTTCGCACTGATGTGCTGGGCTTCCCCATCATTGTGGATGAGGATATTTGTGGAGCCACCTCCTCCAGTTAGTTGTTTAATTGTCCACCACCATTCACGGCTGGATGTGGCAGGACTGCAGAGCTTAGATCTGATCCGTTGGTTATGGGATCGCTTAGCTCTGTCTATCGCATGCTGCTTACGCAGTTTGGCATGCAAGTAGTCCTGTGTTGTAGCTTCACCAGGTTGACACCTCATTTTGAGGTATGCCTGGTGCTGCTCCTGGTATGCCCTCCTGCACTCTTCATTGAACCAGGGTTGGTCTCCTGGCTTGATGGTAATGGTAGAGTGGAGGATATGCCGGGCCATGAGGTTACAGATTGTGGTTGAGTACAATTCTGCTGCTGCTGATGGCCCACAGGGCCTCATGGATGCCCAGTTTTGCATTGCTAGATCCGTTCGAAATCTATCCCATTCAGCATGGTGATAGTGCCACACAACACGATGGACGGTATGCTCAATGTGAAGGCGGGACTTTGTCTACACAAGGACTGTGCGGTGGTCACTCCTACCAATACTGTCATGGACAGATGCATCCGCAGCAGGCAGATTGGTGAGGACGAGGTCGAGTATGTTCTTCCCTCGTGTTGGTTCCCTCACCGCCTGCCGCAGACCCAGTCTAGCAGCCATGTCCTTTAGGACTTGGCCAGCTCGGTCAGTAGTTTTGGTCAGGAACATTCTGTTCCCTTGCCACCCTCAAGTGGTGTTCAGCATGGAGGAGTACTGAGTCATCAGCTGAGGGAGGGCGGTAGGTGGCAATCAGTAGGAGGTTACCTTGCCCATATTTAACCTGATGTCATGAGACTTCATGAGGTCCGGAGTCGATGTTGAGGACTCCCAGGGCAACTCCCTCCCTACTGTATACCACTGTGCCACCACCTCTGCTCGGTCTGTCTTGCCGGTGGGACAGGACGTACCCGGGGATGGTGATGGCAGTGTCTGGGACATTGTCTGTTAGGTATGATTCCGTGAGTATGACTATGTCAGGCTGTTGCTTGACTAGTCTGTGGGACAGCTCTCCCAACTTTGGCACAAGCCCCCAGATGTTAGTAAGGAGGACCTTGCAGGGTCGACAGGGCTGGGTTTGCCATTGTCGTTTCCGGTGCCTAGGTCGATGCCGGTTGGTCCGTCCGGTTTCATTCCTTTTTATAGACTTCGTAGTGGTGAGGTATGACTGAGTGGCTTGCTAGGCCATTTCAGAGGGCATGTAAGAGTTAACCATATTGCTGTGGGTCTGGAGTCACATGTAGGCCAGACCAGGTAAGGACAGCAGATTTCCTTCCCTAAAGGACATTAGTGAACCAGATGGGTTTTTACAACAACCGACAATGGTTTCATGGCCATCACTAGACTAGTTTTTAATTCCAGATTTTTATTAAGTTCAAATTCCACCTTCTGCTGTGGTGGGATTCGAACCCATGTCCCCAGAGGAATACCCTGGGTCTCTGGGTTACTAGTCCAGTGATAATACCGCTACGCCACCGCCTACCCTCAGAGCAGCCTCAGAGCAGGACAAGAACAGTTTTGCCACTGGCTGTTAAGGTGACCATGGGCCATGAATTTCTTTGCTTTGTGATCCTTCCAGGTTGAACCAAGTGACATCTGTAACATCTTCCAGTTTGCCATCCACTGCTGTGCAAGGGAGGTGACTGATGCTTTTTATGCCATGTGAGGGGAGTACATCGTGTTCTCTCTAACCAAAAAGAAGCAGGTGGGAACTTACATGTGGCTTTTCCAGGACAGCGGGCTTCCCCATGGTGCAGGGTGCTGTTGACTGCACACACGTGGCTTTGCGGGTGCTGCATCTAAATGCAGAAATGTACCGTAACTACAAAGTTTCCACACCTTGAATGTGCAGTTGATGTGCAGCCATGCTCAGCACATCGTGCAGGTGAATGCCTGGTATCCTGACAACTGTCATGTTGCCTTTATTTTCTGCCAATCTGCTGTTTCCTCAATAGTTGAGCCACCAGAAGAAGCCAGAGGGTGGCTACTGGGTGACCAGTGCTATCTCTGGTGTGCAACCCAACCACATGTGACCAGCATGTGTTTAGCGAGAGCCATGCTGCCACACGAAACATCATCGAGCAGACCATTAGGGTACTCAAGCAATGGTTCCGCTACATGGACTGCTCTGGAGGAACCCTGCAGTACTTGCCAGAGTATGAATCATGAATCATCGTGGGTTGCTGAAGTATGCATAACCTGGCCATCATGAGGAACAGCCCTTGGTACAGGGGATATGGTGAGCAGCTAATAAATGAACAGATAATTGGGGAGTGTGGCTCAAGCCTGATGTGGCACCTGAAACTCTGAATGGCAACCGGCTACTGTAAGGGTAGGAACCAGATGCTCTTATCAAGCTGAAGAAAATCAAAGATAAAAATGTGATTCTTTTTCCTGGAGCTCTTTCTTTGACCCCTGTTCCATTGGGCATTGCTCTTTCTCTGGTCAATTGCTGTTTGCCTTCTGTACTGTAGACCCCACTTCAGGCCCAGAGTTAAACCCACATCTGCTCTCAGCAGGCATGGGGCAAGCTGGGTGTAATTGCTGGGGTAGTTGAGAGCACCCTTGGACATGTTGCCAAACTGCTGCCAAGATATGGATATGGAGGATTGGGCAAAACCCAGTAGTTCTGGGTTCCACTCCAAATTGTGGCTCCTCCCAAATTATACAAAAATAAGGACAGAATGTATTACTTTAAAATGAGACAATTGCATCTGTATAACTTGAGCAGGATTTTCCCATGGGCTTCCTGACTCGGCATTGGGACCAAATGAACATCCCAAGCATACACTTGCCGGTATCCAGACTATGAGAGCTATTTTCCCAGAGGTGGCCTCCTAATTGGCCATCTCTGAGTTCGCTGTCCAATTAGGAATGGCAGGCAGACCCCTGATGCTGGCGGTGCAATCACAGAGCCGGCAGCTTTTGAGCATTGTTGAAGCATGTAAAAGAGCACGAGTGTGTCTCAGAATGGAGGTGCCCTGGAGGGGTGACAATAAATTTTTTTAGAAGGGCCAAGCAGGCAGGCCACTCCGATTGAAGGGAAACCCCTCCAGTAGCAGTGTTTGGGCTGCATGAATGGCCTTTTATGTCAGCGGTCTCCTTTTTGGGGAATGGAGCCTCTGGCTCCAATGGCACCCTTCCCCCCACCCAACATCTTCATCCGACCCCCCCGCCCCCCATCAGACTTCCACAGGGAGGCCATCTCCATTAAGCTGGCAGCCTCACCACGCAATAGGGGGCTGCTCTGCTACCGTCAAAATGCCGGTGAACCCTCTAAATGGCCCCACTCAGAGCCTTAAATATGCAGATTGGCTTCCCACTGCCTTGCAGCAGGCAGTCAGTCTGCATGCCAGCTTGACCCCCGAGAACCTTCCCAGCAGCAAGAATGCATCAGGGAGCCGTCCCGGCTCGGCTCTCCGCTATTTTCCCGGCCCTCCCCACCTCCACTTGCGCCACCCCGGGGCTGGGCAAATTCTGCCCTGAGATCCCGTTAACCTCAATCCTCCCACCACTTTTCACCTGAATGTTACATGTGGTCTTCACTCCTGTGTGTGATCAACTAGGTTACTTTATATGTATAAATATATAACCATCAAATATATAAAATGTATGTATAAAATGAATAAAAAGATAACTCAAAGCTTGGAAGTATTGTGAACTGTGAGGAGGATAGTGATAGACTTTGAAGACGTAGGCAGGCTGGTGGAATGGGCAGACACATGGCAAATGAAATTTAATGCAGTAAGGTGTGAGATGGTACATTTTGTGGGCACACGAGAAGAGGCTATATAATCTAAAGGGTACAAACTAAAGTGAGTGCAGGAACAGGGACACCTGGAGGTATATGTGCACAAATCATTGAAGGTGACAGGGCAGATTGAGAAAGTAGTTAAAAAGGCATGTGGGATCCTGGGATCTTATAAATAGAGGCATAGAGTACAAAATCAAGGAAGCTATGATGAACTTTATAAAACACTGGTTTGGCCTCAACTGTAGTATTATGTTTACCTCTGGTCACTGCATTTTAGGAAGGTGTGAAGGCTTTAGAGAAGGTGCAGAGACAATTTATGAGAATGGTTCCAGGAATGAGGGGCTTCAGGTATGTGGATTGATCAGAGAGGTTGGGGTTGTTCTTCTTAGAAAGGAGATTTGATAGAGGTGTTCAAAATCATGAGGGCTCTAGACAGGGTAGATAGAGAAAAATTGTTTCCATTGGCGGAAGGGTCGAGAACCAGAGGGCACAGATTTAAGGTGACTGGCAAGAAAACCAAAGATGGCAAGAAGAAAATCTTTTTTATGCAACAAGTGGTTCGGATTGTGAATGACTACCTGAGAGTGTGGTGGAGGCAGATTCAGTCGTGGCTTTCAAAAGGGAATTGGATAAGCACCTGAAGAGAAGATTTGGAGGACTACAGGGAAAGGGCAGGGGAGTAGGACTAGCTAGCAGAGAGCCAGCATGGACTTAATGGGCCTAATAGCCTCCCTCTGTGCGAACTGAGGAAGCAATGATGCATGAAAAGCCAACAATTTACAATAAACGCTAGAAGCTGAATGGGAGATAATGAATGCGCTCTACATATTTTTGAAAGTTCAGCTGCCATCTTATTTTTTCTACTATATTTACTACTGGAAACAAAATTTGTAACATCATAAATACAGAAGTTACAAAGATTGCCATTAAATTATGAGAATTTGCTGATGCATACATAAATTTATGTTTAAAATGCCAATAACATTTTCTGTCAATGGCCTGCCTCTTTGTGCATCTTTAGAATTGAGTTTATGGGATTTCCCAGACCAATCACTGCCAGCTGTAGGTTCTTGACAAGATAGCAGAAGCCAGCTCTCAGTATGCATCAATGCCTGTAGCTCCCAGAAAGTATTTGACTGCAAGACTGGCTGTTCACAGATGTGGCCAAGACTTACTGTTTATAAGCCCTGCTCCATCGCCACTGCTGTCAATCAATGAAAAGTCACCGTTACCAGAGACCTCCCTCCTCAATAGCCAGAGATCCCAGAATCTCTCTCCCATTGCCACCAGATGTTAGGAACTGCTCCATCATTTCTAGAGCCACCTCTGCCAGTCTTACTGAAAACCTGGAGCTCTCACAGTATTGCCTGACTTCAGGACACCTTACCAGTACTGCCAGATCGAACAACCACTTTCAATGCCAATGAACCTGTAGCCCCAATATATGGTACTTGGTATAACACTGCTGTTCTTGTAAAACCTCTGGCTTATCATCATGGGAGAGCTGCTAGATTATATAGGAAGCCTGTGTGCAACACATGCCCATGATGTGCCTAATGTCACATTTTGTTGCAGATGAAAAAGATTTTTTTTAAGAGAGATAAAGTCTATTAGTACCTTGAACCTGAAACTTACAATCGGTTATCGTGCTCTGTGAATTGTTACATGGATTTTTTTTCCATTTAGAGCAGTGGACTTAAAGGATCAGGTGAAGTTAGCAGCTAAATATCACAACTGAGCCCTGGACCCTAGAAAACCAATGAGAATCATCAAACTATTTATCAAACAGCATTTAGGTATTTGGTGATTTTACCACTCCAGTATCATGAAATATATAACAAATAACAAAGTATAGAAAATTGATTTTTCCCCAAGTGTTCCCTGCTGTGTTGGGCAAGCCCCACACCTGCCAAGACTGAGGCACACATTATTTCACCACATGAACATTAAAACTTAAAATTGTGGCTGGGAAGAAAAGAGGGCCGATCACAAGGAATTGCTAGGCCCCTGACTGGAAAGACATTTGCGTGCTAGCAGACAGTGTTGGAACAAATGACCCAGTCCTTGCTTCCCCAATACACAGAAGAAGTGGTCAGGCCAGTTTAGTCACATGTCTGGCTGGCTGTTTTTTTTTAAAGTTTGAACTGGCCACAGAATTTTGAACTCAGAAAGCTCTTCGCTCCTGGACTGGAAAAGACCTCTCTTCTGTCTGCTCTCATCTCATTCTCACCAGCTTTGGAGACCATTGAAAACACGTAAACTCATAGAGAGAAAAGTCTCCTACGTGAACAAGGTTTAAGAAGAATACTGGGCCCCAACAAAAAGTAAGAGCTGTCTACAATCAAAGACTCTACGGCGAGCTGGAAACACAGAAACAGTAACAAGAAACCCCCTTCAGAGACTGCCTCAAACCTCTCTACTTTATTTTTCTTCTGTTTTCTGTCCCTATTTGCGTGTGTGTATTGCGCGTGCATGCTAGTTTGGGCGCGTCATATATCCGTAGGCATTAACTGAATTAGAGTTTAAATTTTAATAAATTTCACTTTTCTTCTTTAAACCTTTGCCTTATAATTGGAAAGTGGTGAACAAGGATTCACCAAGGGGGAGCTCAAAACACAATGTGTTTAAAAATCAAACCCTGTTACAATAAGACCAGGTGAAGACAGTAAAAGACCCCTAGACACCTTTCTCACCTGGTCGTAACACTTGCAATAATGTTTGGTGTGGGAATGGAAATGTCACCTTGATTTATGTAATATATTAAAAAATTAGTTTTGGTCTGATGTGCATTTGTCTTCAGAGATGAAGGGCATTTGTCTGACTTTATTTACGCTATGGCGGTCAAATGCAATTTGCTTGACTTGGCCTCAAGTTTAACATGTAGCATAAGCAATGAAAGTTAAATTACTCCAATGTCAGACAGGAGGAATCATCCTCAGCTGCTAACATCGTTTCAAGTGAAATTAAATTAACGTAGGGTTAAGTACGCTGAGTTGAAACCTCACTGGTCTTTTTCTCTGCCTGACGCAACAACATGTTTTGTACTGTATTCAGACTCTTATTGAATAAGAGATACAATGCTGCTCTAGACCTTGGTGCCACCTGATAGGAAATGGCTTTCCTCCAATATGATAGATAACAGATCATTAAGCACCCATGTTATTTGTAATATTGATGATTTCTACTACATTTAACTGGTTATGCTTTTGGGGCTCTTTTTCAGGAAGGAGATATCTGGTCCAATTCGACAGCTGAAATAAATGTAATCTGCAGACCCGAAGAAGCACAGGTCTATCACCGTATAGTCTACTGCGACATCACAGGTACGGAAATATCAGCTATTAGCCATTTCCACATCAACTTCTAATGCTTCATGCCCCAACCCATTTGCTGCTAGTCCTTCACTGATCCATTTCTCCTACCTCCTTACTGAGTTCTATCTGGTCAGGCCTGTGGATTCTCTCGGCATTACTCTTGGCATTGTCTGCCATATCCATTATGGCTCCTGTTTTGGCTCTCTCAAAGTTGCATTTCATACAGACTCATTACCCAGTCTCAGTGCTGAGCACACCTATCACCCCCTTTGTAAACAAATCTCTTTCACCTTCTGCATGTTCTGTTGCTGCCCCCCCAGCTACCTCAGCACTTGTACTGTGTATCCACTCTGCATTGCCTAAACATTTGTGGTGGTGGTGGTTTGACACTCATTGTGAGCTTGTGACCTTGTCCTGTCCCCTGACTGTCCTAGCATCTTTACCTTCCTTTGACCACCTCACTATCTACCACCCGTCCAGTTTTTAAGTTGGTGTTCTTCCTGTCTACCTTCGTTTCAAATATCCTGATGATTTCCTAGCTGTATTTGCCCTCCCCTTCTCACTTGGCCTCTGCAACGAACAAGTTTTCATTCCTGCTGATTTCAACCTAACGTAAATTCCTCTGATGCTCTCTCAGCTCCCAGTTAACCTCGTCCTGCACATGAACTGTCTGCCTGCACATACATCTCCAGCCTCAACCATGTTATTTCAAGGGTGCTTCACACTTCTGAGATTTGTACCTTTTGAGTTCATCTCATCTATGGCACCACCACAACTACCCCTGCTTTGCAAAGTGCTCTTTGACATCATAAGCAGCTCCCTTTCTTCAGCTCACTTTTCAAGACTGTTATCAACATCTCTCTCAAAAAGACCCACCCTGATATACACTGGTCCTCATCAACTACTGCTTTACCTCCTAGATCTCCTTTCTCTCTAAATTGCTTGAAACTATCATTGCAACCCAGTTTCGTTACCCTCCTTCAAATCCCTTCACTCTGGCTTCTGCACTGTTCACGGCACCAAGACGGCTGTCATCAGTCATTAGTGACAGTTTGCAACTGTGACTGGTATGTTTTTCTTATCCTTCTTGGTCTCACTACTGTTGTTCAGACCATTCCATCATTCTCCATTCCTGCAATGCTGTTCTAACCTGGCTCCACTCCTACATTTTCCAACACAGTCAACACATTTGCTATAATAGTCTCTTTTCCCATCACTACTTAATTACACTAGGTGTGCTCCAAAGCTCCATCCTTGGCTCCCTTCCCTTCCTTGTCTACATGCTGTCCCTTGGCAACATCATCCATAGGCATCTGCTTCGCTTTCACATATATGCTGATGATATCAATTTTAACTTCTCTGCCATCACTTTTGATTTCTTGACCACCTCTGTCGTTAGCTGATTGTTGAGCTGACATCAGAACTCATCTTACCAAGACTGAAGGCATCCTCCCCTTCTGCCTATAACTCTGGACAAGTTCATGATCCCCTCCTTCTCCCTGACTGCTCACTCAGGGTAAGACTGATGTTGTGCACAATACCAGTGTTTGGTTTGATTTTGAACTGAGCTTCAAACCCACATCCTAGCCACCACCAAGATTACTGTTGCAACGTCACCTGCTGACACCCCTACCTAACCCCCACTGCTGCTTTGTCACATTTCTCAATTACTCCATTGCCACCCTCAGTTCTGCCCTTCAGAATTGGCACTTGTTCATAATTCTGAAACAAGCATCTTATCCCATTTGAACTCCTGTTTCCCATCGCCCCTGCACTCACCAACCTTTATTGGCTCCCTGTGCATTGATTTCAAAATCCTTGGCCTTGCCTACAAATCTGTTCATCAGTCTGGTTGCGCCCTCATTCAGCTGTACATTCCTACATGCACCCTCTGCTGTTTCTCACTCTAAGAAAGGCATCCTTTCTTCTTTCCAGTCGCAGATCCTTCTGCTGCTTGGCCTGTGCACTCTAAAACAAAGAGCATTTCTGTTCTGATGACAGGTCATTGGCCTGAATTAATAACTCTCATTTTCTCTTTACAGATACTGCTTGACTTGCTGAGTGCTTCAAGTATTTTCTGTTTTTATTAATGCTCCCGAAAACTTTCTGCCATGCTACTCCTCTCTCTTCCTCCAAGGTGTTTTAAAACCTACCAATATGAACTTGCCATTGGTTACCAGCTCTCATTCTGCACCAACTGCTGCTCAATATCTGCGAGATGCTTTGGAGTGTTTGTATATCAGAGCTAGTTGTTGATGATAAATCATATGGGTCAAGTAGAATAAATCATACAAAGCCATTTTATAAAGGTTCCTCCATGTGTAAGTGAATCATTTTTAAAAATTCATTCATGGGATGTGGGCGTCGCTGGCCAGGCCAGCATTTATTGCCCATCCCTAATTGCCCTTGAGAAGGTGGTGGTGAGCTGCCTTCTTGAACCGCTGCAATCCATTTGGGGTACGTATACCCACAGTGCTGTTAGGAAGGGAGTTCCAGGATTTTGACCCAGCGACAGTGAAGGAATGGCGATATAGTTCCAAGTCAGGATGGTGTGTGACTTGGAGGGGAACTTGCAGGTGGTGGTGTTCCCATGTATTTGCTGCCCTTGTCCTTCTAGTTGGTAGAGGTCGCGGGTTTGGAAGGTGCTGTCCAAGGAGCCTTGGTGCATTGCTGCAGTGCATCTTGTAGATGGTACACACTGCTGCCACTGTGCGTTGGTGGTGGAGGGAGTGAATGTTTGTAAATGGGGTGCCAATCAAGTGGGCTGCTTTGTCCTGGATGGTGTCGAGCTTCTTGAGTGTTGTTGGAGCTGCACCCATCCAGGCAAGTGGAGAGTATTGCATCACACTCCTGACTTGTGCCTTGTAGATGGTGGACAGGCTTTGGGGAGTCAGGAGGTGAGTTACCCGCCTCAGGATTCCTAGCCTCTGACCTGCTCTTGTAGCCACGGTATTTATATGGCTACTCCAGTTCAGTTTCTGGTCAATGGCAGCCCCTAGGATGTTGATAGTGGGGGATTCAGCGATGGTAATGCTGTTGAATGTCTAGGGGAGATGGTTAGATTCTCTCTTGTTGGAGATGGTCATTGCCTGGCACTTATGTGGCGTGAATGTTACTTGCCACTTATCAGCCCAAGCCTGGATATTGTCCAGGTCTTTCTGCATTTCTACACGGACTACTTCAATATCTGAGGAGTCACGAATGGTGCTGAACATTGTGCAATCATCAGCGAACATCCCCACTTCTGACCTTATGATTGAAGGAAGATCATTGATGAAGCAGCTGAAGATGGTTGGGCCTAGGACACTACCCTGAGGAACTCCTGCAGTGATGTCCTGGAGCTCAGATGATTGACCTCCAACAACTGCAACCATCTTCCTTTGTGCTAGGTATGACTCCAGCCAGGGGAGGGTTTTCCCCCTGATTCCCATTGACCTCAGTTTTGCTAGGGCTCCTTGATGCCATACTCGGTCAAATGCTGCCTTGATGTCAAGGGCAGTCACTCTCACCTCACCTCTTGAGTTCAGTATAGCATTGAGCCATGCAAACCAGTAAGGTCTCTGGTTCAATTTCTGGCCAGTGGTGAGTTAGTTGGTTTCATCTGGTTTGGGGTATGGAAATAAAACTGATTTATTCTCCAAATTCATTTTCAAAAGTAAAGGGGAGAAAATGAGGAAATTACAAAGAAGGAGTTACAATACTTGTGTTTCCCTGTTCATTCAATTTCCAATTTAAACTGAATATTCCATCATCCCAGGAGGAAAATAAGTGGTGGACACTCTGCTTTTATGGTCAGGTATTTTTCCCCATCCCTACCCTACCCTACTATATGTAGGTTTAATTTGGACCACACTCTATAGTTCTTTGAGGATAAGAAGAAATAATGGCCAAAAGTTCCCACTTTGGGGGCAATTGGTGATCGGGGCACAAATTGCGCACAAAATTGCACTAGCTTTCAGGAGTGTTTGGTTTTGCTCAAGGTTCCGTTCAAACCTATTTGCATATTGCTGAACATAAAGTCTTCTATGAGCCAATTGGGCTGCGCTTTGGAATGTAATTTTATTTTAAAACATATTTTGCATTTAAAAAATTCCTTGATATATTTGAGTGGTAACCTGGTGCAGTTTGATTAATACAGCTGAAAATGGATTTATCATAAAAGTTAAGCAATTTTAGTCAGAGTCTCTAGTGCGTCACTTACAAGTAACCCAGTTATAAATAACTGGCACACATTGAGAGAGGGAACCAGCTTTACAACTAGAATTACTTAGTTTTTGAAATTTGCAACGCAACAAATAAGCAGAAAAATCTCTGGTGCAAATTGCAACAACTACGAAGTGGACTATCCTTTAAGAAAGTGGCTGAATGGGTTTGCCAACCAGCATCCATTTCATCCAGTTACTGAGCAACTGCAGCATGTTAACTGAAGTCTGCAGTTAATTTCGATAACTTTTGGGATCTTAACAGGTATCTTACAAGTAGCAGATTTACTGTCCTTCAGCACCGCAAGAGCTTCCAGCTGAATAAAGAGATGCACTCAGCCTTGCTCAGACCTCAGCCCGCACAATAGTGCAGCTCACCCATGCTTAATATGCATTTGCAGTATTGATATCAACTATTGCATACACCCCATAACCTCCCTTAAAAAAATCCATATTGTAAAATATTTTACAGTGATTTTCACAGTCTATTGTTGCCAATGCACCAACCAACAGGAAACAGTCTTTCAAATTTTCTTCGTAAAACTGGGAAAACTTAAATTGGATTCCACTCCCCAACTCCCCCAGCCTCTCCCCCAATAATCTTCTCTGTTTCAGAAGTAAACCTTCCTTCAAAACAATAATTTGTTTTCATTCTACCATGTCTATGCTGTACCCCCCCCTTACATCCTTACATTCCCCTTATGATGGGATTCCTAGAATTTCACACATTTGGATTTAGTCACGCTGGTTAGGTTCCTGGCGCTGGGCCTTTCGGAGACTCCCAGCACGATTCTACGGCGCTCAGGCACTTAAGTGCCTGGCACTGGGATCCCCGTCCCAAGAGCTGCTGGCCAATCAGAGAACCGGGAGCTCATTATTATTGGCAGTGCCACGGGAAGCAGTGACCACTGCCGGTACTACAGGGAGCCGAGGATAAGGCCCAGTGCTGGAGACTGGGACCTAAGGTAAGTGAGGTGGCAGGCCCTGGCGATCGGGGAGGTGGGGGGGGGCGGGGGTGTGTGGAAATGATGGGTCATGTGTGTGGAGGGGAGGGGTGTGTGTTATGGGAGGTGGGTTTCCCTCCGTAGGTCACATATTGCCCATGGAAGAGGCTCCAAGCCCACAGGGAGGTCGCCTCATTTCACTCGATGACTTCACCTGCCGCTGGCTTAATTCCAGTGGCAGCAGGAAGAGGCCCTTATGTGGCTAATAATAGACCACTTAAGGGCCTCACTTAGCCTTTGGGCAGGAAGGCCATCTACAGTCTTTCCTGCCCCCGACTTAAAGGCATTGTGATGGGGCCTCCACCCCCCCCCCTCCCCCTGTCACAATTCGAAGGGTCTCCCCACCTCCTAGCCCGTCTCAGGGGGTCCATTAAATCCAGTCCAATACTCCAGCCTAACCAATGTTGAATTTGAGCAAGAAAATGTTTCCTTATTTTTATATCCATTGCTCCAGTAGATAAAACCCAGAATCCCATTTACCCTTTTTGAGACACGATGGAACGTTTTTCAATGTTAGAGGCATTTGAAGGAAACCAGTCTAATATGGCATGTAGTGAGTATATTTTATGAATATATTTAAAAGAATGCATTGTAGTAACAGTGTTAGGAGGTTGACTCACTAGCAAAGCATAATCATATAGTCATTTGGTAGTACACAACTTGAGTATTGCTGAAAATAGGGAACATTTTGTCAAAGCTTTTCATCTTGCACTCATCAAGACAACTTGCAAGAATACCAATGTAAGGGAAACAACACATTTATACTGTATGAGAAGAGAGTGCTGATTGGTTGGCAAGTGGACTGTGATTGGTAGAGGCATTGCCATGGCGAATGCACCAGTTTATGGTGACTGACAATTAACTGCCATGCTTTTGTTTGAAATTTAAACCAGGCAGCTTGACTCTGATTGATTAAGGCATTGCTCTGAGGAATGAATGGCTGTCACTTATTTTGTTTCGCTGAAACAGGCATAATGTGTGTACATATTCTTTCTGTCTGCAAAGAACAGGGCCCTGTGTATTAATATATGTAGCTTCCAGTACATGCAAATGTGCCACACTGCGAGCCCGACTGACAATCTTACATTGGTTGTCAGCGTAATTCTTAGCACACTGAGGATTATTTAGCAAATGTTGTCCAATCGCGGAATCACATCTAATGTTGGACACTGTGTTTTGAGTTTTGCAAACACAGGCTGGTTGGGTATGGCCTGTTCCTTGCCTGTTGCGAACAGCGGAAGGGACATGTTGTTTGATCCGATCCGATGGGACAATTTGAGCAACAGGTGAAGCTAGCTGTTTCACGCTGCTACTGTGCAGTAGCAACATGTGTGGTGTTCGCCACTAGCAGGATGCTGCTATCAAGCCAAAAGCACATTCTGCCTATCACATAATTGAGTAATGTAATATATGAATTTTAATGCCAGTGCGATGCTAGGTATAGAGACCGTACGTTCCAAAGACTGGAATGTTTTCCAATCAGTTAATCGTTGCTGGGCCCAATTTCTTCCACTGAAGTTTACTAATTTCCAGTCTTATCATCTTTATCTTTGATTTCCCTTTATCTTTACCTGTTTGTAATGTGAGCCTAATTAGGTAATGGCCATGATTTTTTATGTGCCCAAATATCTTCAGGTTACTTAGCTGTCTTACTCCATTGGCCAGAACCAGACTGAGCTCCTCATCCTCCCTGTTTGGTATACACCATGCTAATTAAGAAAAGAGCCCGAGACACATACACAGAATCCTTTCCCATTTTAACTATATTTTAGATGATTCCAATTCCGCTTTGAATAGGTTAAGTCCCTCATAATTACAGCTCTGTCACTGCAGCAAAGTTCTTTATATTGCCTACAAATATCACCCTTGATTTCTTTCCCACTACTTGGTGGTCTATCAGATGATCCTTATTATTTCTTAACTGTACTCAAGCAGGCGCTGTAGAGCACCGCTATCAATGAAAAAGGTTCATTCCAATTGCTATTGTATGTCTTTACTAATGCCAAATCTCCTTTTTTACTTTCTCTGTTCCTCCTGAAAGGTTTACAGATAGGAATATTTAGCTCTGTGTCTCACCCTGGTTGAAACAGAGTTTGCATCAAAGTTACAATATCATGTTTATTCATTGGAAGTAGTGTCTGGAATTTCACGATGAGGCGGTGACCCAGCCCACTGGCCGGAAAGCTGGGGGTGAGTCTAGCCCTGGAAGCCATGATGTTATTTTGCATTGCTCAGGCACTTAAGTGCCTGAGATTGTGGTTTCCACCCCTCTGAGACAGGAGGTCCCACCTCCAAGAGCTGTCAGCCAATCAGAGGACCTGCAGCTCGTCAGACCCAGCAGCGCCACTGGAGTGGTGGCCACTGCTGGGACTGCACCTTGTGAGAGGAGGAACATGGACATTGGGTCCAAAAAGGTAAGTGGGGTCGGGCCTCACTGGGGACAATAGGCCATGCCCCAGCAAGGGAAAGGGGCGTCGAAGTGTAGGGCATAGGGGATTCTTTCAGTGGGGGTGACTTGTGCTGCTGGGGGGGGGGGCGTTCCTCTGTGGGGCACAGAGTTCCCGATCAGGAGGACCCTCCCCCCAGCCTGCAAAGAGGCTGCCAGGTATTACTGGTGGGCTTCCTGCCACCTCCCCTGCCACAGGTAAAATAGCAGCGAGAGCAGGTAGGGGACAGGCATGGCTCCTCCTCTCAATTTCCCCGCCTCCCCACCACCACCCTTGGTTCCTTGTCCATTCCTGGGGGGAGCACAGGGAATTCCAGGATTCTATTTCTGTGGGCACACCACCCCCCATCTCCAGGGAGCCCATTAATTTCAGCCCATCCTTTTTGCCTCTCACCTCTAACAAAATGCTTTCTGTCTTTGCTCTCTCAAGGACATCCTCCCTTTCCAACACTACAATGTTTTCGCGAATCAGTACTGCCACCTCTTCTCCATTTTTCCCTTCCCTATCTTTTCTGAATACTTCGCATCTGTGAATATTAAGCATCCAGTCCTCATAATTTTTAAGCTACATCTCGTTATTGCCACTACATCATATTCCCACATGGCTATTTGCGTTTGTAACTCACCAACCTTATTCACCACATTCACCTGTCTTTGTATTCCTTCTAGTCCTTCTTAGTCTACTCCTATTTAATGTGGTACTACTTCCTTCTCTGGTACTTTCCAATGCTCACTCTTTTATGCACCTTATTCCTCCTCTCTACCTCTCTACTTTTCTATCTGAAGCCCTCCCTACTGCACCATGCCTCAAGCCACACATTGATCCTCACGATCTTCCTATTTCTACTCTTGCTGGCGCGTGACACTGGGAGTAATCCAGAGATTACTACCTTCAAACTCCTACTTTTTAAATTCCTTCCTGACCTCCCTTTGTTGTTGTTACCGAATGTACCACCCACTCCCTTCCCCCTGCAGAATATTCTGAACCCTCTCCATGATGTCCTATACGCTGGCACCAGTGAGGCACCACACCATGTGGGACTCATGATGACAGTTACAGAAATGCCTGTCTGTCCCCCTAACTATGGAATCTCCTATAATGACTGCATTTCTCCGCTTTGCTGTCACCCCGCTCCGCCCTGACCCCCCCCCCCCCCACCAATATAATCCCTTGTTCACTGGTGCCAATAGTCTGGACTGCACTCTTTCAAGGTGTTGTCACTCTTGTTACAACCGAGGTGGGAGGAGTGCACTGTCTTTTCTAGTCCCAATTCTCCACAGGTCACACATATATTTCAATGTTTACCCAGTTACCGATATGGTCCCAGAATAAAATACATCAACCAGGTTTCTTTAAGAAACAACAAAATTATCAGTTTATTAAAAAACAAGACATAACCAGTAATGAAGCAAAGCATTAACACACAGATTGAAATATGAAGGTTCCCTTTTACCTTAGCACCCCCTCCCGCCACCCCCCCCCCCCCACACGCGCACACATACACTGGTTAACCGCAAAACAGAGATTTTCTCTTCAGAGCTCGATTACAAAAAAAAACAGAAAAAGAATACTTTTTGGCAAAATACTTGTTAATTCTTGAAGAGCAAAAAGTGGAAAGATGTCAGATGTCCTTTTTTTTGGTTTGGTGTCCCAAATATGCATAGATGGCTGTCACTGAGATCTTCCTAGAACAGTTCTTTTCAAATAATGTTGAAGATCAGTTTGGGCAGGCTTTCCAGGAGAACTGCGGCAACAGGGGTTTCAGGCAGGCCTTCCATGAGGAATGCAGCATCAGTTTCTCGATTTCCTACACTTGCTTCCAAGAGCTTCTCAAAGAGATTGCTGGAAAAGGCTGAGTTGCGGTTTGTCCTTGGCAGGTTGATTTTGTTTTTTAACTCCTTTTCAGAACACTGTCCAAAGCAAAACTAGAAAATAAGTCTCAGGAGTCAGGCCTCCTGACCCCTATAAATCTTGACCTGTCACTTCTTCGTAAACAACTTTCCCCACTGTGTACTTATCTGAAAACAAGTGCATTCCAGTAACTGTTGTTTACAAACCAGGTTCAATTGATGGATTTTTTAAAAAAGGAAACCCAAATTGCAGCCGCAATGAAATCCTTTTTTTCAGTTTTAAAATACAAGTCCCCAACATATAACAAAAAAAAATGGAAGTACTCGTAACACTCTCAGCATTCTGCAATGCTGAATAGTGGTTTGAGAGTGGCACATACCCGGAAGACTGCTGCACCTACTGCCTCCTCCTACTATTTTGGATGGCCATCATCGACTGTTTGAATGCTGTTTGCCTGTGGGGTGACCATCTCCTGGAATGTACAATCCAGGAAAGTCTCCTCCTCTCTGATGCTTTGCAGTGACTCCAGTTGCCCCTCAAGCTTGGAAACCCTGAGTTCAAACACAAGCAGCTGAAGACACTTCCTACAAGCGTGGTCCCCCAAGACAGATGAATTGTCCTGAAGTTCCTACATGGCGCAGAAATTGCAAGCTGCAGGTCTCAGTTGCCTAACCATGATCTAAAAAAAAAACTATATTCTCTGTTTTAGGATCTAGTTGGTACCTTGTTTAAACTATTAACATTGATTGATGCCTCTGGATCTCAGCTCTCATGTCTCACTGTCTGCCGCTGCCACTCTCAAACTGCTGCTTGATTTTTTTTAAAATACCAGAACAGCACCTCTTCCCTCACTCACCAAATTCTCCAAATTTAGTACTCTGTAGAAGCAGTATTCGGTTGACTTGTACTCCATGCGTTAGCAAAGGAGAGAGAGAGAGAGAACACAGCAGGAGCAGAACTTTAAAAAGTGCACCAAGAAATCAGAGGCCAGATAGAGAGAGAGAGAGAACAGCAGGAGCAGAGCAGGGGGAAAAATCGAAAAGTGACATCAGAGTGACGTTACAGTCAACAGAGAGAACAGGGAAACGGGAAGCCTCTGGGGTGAGTATACAGGTACATATTTAATTTAATTTAATCTAAAGCAATCAAATATAAAATAAGACTTGATTGCTTCATTAGTATATAAACTAAAAAGTAAAGTGGATTTTATAATTTATAATAGAGTGAGAGATTGAGAGCCCAGCAGGGAGTGTATTAATTCAAATTTGGAGAACTTAATACATAAGCTGCATTAAGTATTATTTGGGTTTATTCATATTAGTAAGGTTTAATAATAGAAATAAGGTTTATTAGAATTGGAAAGCTTTATTTGCATTGGTATAATCTATTACCAGTAGGAAGGTTTACATATCTGTGTAATCAAGAAAAGTATAATTTTAGTTGAAGGTGGTACTAGTATTTAATCACAGTAAATTCTATGAAATGTAGGAATTATTCTAAGTTAATTAAGAAAGTAATTAAAGTAAGTTAACTAATAGCATAAGTAACAATGGCAGTGCAGGTGTTATGTTGCAGCTGTGGTATGTTTGAACTCCTGGATGCCAAGGCGATCCAGGACGCCAAGGCGATCCAGGACAAACACATCTGCAGAAAGTGTTAGCAGCTAGAGGAATTCTGCATCAGGATTATTGATCTGGAAGCCGAACTGCAAACACTGCTTAACATAAGGGAGGGGGAGAAATACCTGGACACTTTGTTCCGGAGGATGGTCACACCTCTTAGAACAGGGTCATCTGCTTTTGGTCTGCAGTGAGGGACAGGAGGATGTGACTGTGAGTGAGGCAGATAAAGGGACCATAGTGGACAGTAGTGGAAGAGCCTCAGATTTTGCAATTGTCGAACAGGTTTGAGGCGCTCTCAACCTGTGTGGATGAAAGCGAGGTCTGCAAGGTGGATGAGTAGACTGGCCATGGCACTGTGGCATAGGAAGCCATTCAAGTGGGGGAGCTAAAAGGAATGTAGTGGTAGTATGGGATAATATAGTGAGGGCGATCGACACTATTGATGATTGTAATTTCACCTCAAGTTCCTCTCTTCCTTTCACCTCCTAATTTGCAGCTATTACTGGAATGTTTTTAGTATCCTCTACAGTGAGTCCAGAAGGCCGTGTTGCCTGCCCAGTGCCAGGGTTCGGGACATTTGCTCAGGGGTGGACAGGAACTTGGAGTGGGAGGGGGAGGATCCAGTTGTCGTGGTCCATGTAGGTACCAATGACATAGGTAGGACTAGGAAAGAGGTTCTGCTTAGATAGTATGAGGAGTTAGGCAACAAATTGAAGAGCAGAACCTCAAGAGTAATAATCTCTGGATCATTACCTGAGCCAGGTGCCAATTGGCAGAGGGCTTAGTGAAATGAATATGTGGCTCAAAGACTGGTGGGGTTGAAGTGGGTTCCAGTTCTTGGGGCATTGGCACCAGTACTGGGGAAAATGGGGGACTATCTGCACCTGAACCATGCTGGGGCCAGTCTTCCAGCAAACCGTATAACTAGGGAAGTAGAGAGGGCTTTAAACTAAACAAGGGGGGGAGAGGGATCAAGCTTGGGTAGATGTAGCAAATCAAGGGGTAGAGTCAAGGCAGAATAGTAATATGGGAAATGAAGATCAGAGAATGGCAGGAAGGGACAGAGAGAAAAAATCTAAGAACACACCAGCAGTCAAGACTAGATGTTACAAAGATAACAAAAAGACAAAACTAGAGGCTCTGTATCTGAACGCACGTAGCATTCATAACAAAGACAAACTGAGAGTGCACATTGAAGGAAATAAATACGATCTGATAGCCATTATGGAGACCTGGCTGTTGGATGACAAGGATTGGGTCCTCAAAATTGAGGGATATACAACATTCAAGAAGAATAGGAAGCTAGGTAAAGGTGGAGGGGTAGCACTGTTAATCAAGGATGGCAATGGTGCAATAATTAGAAATGACCTCGATTTAGGAGATCAGTATGTCGAATCGATTTGGGTGGAGATAAGGAATAGTAGGGGAAAGAAGTCACTAGTGGGAATGGTCTACAGGCCCCCTAACAGTAACCATAATGTAGGACGAGGTATCCAAGAAGAAATATTGGGTGCTTGTGATAAAGCGATGGCAATAATCATGCGTGATTTTAATCTACATATAAACTGGATTGGCAATAGTAGCCTAGATAAGGAGCTCGTGGAATGCTTTCGAGATGGTTTCTTGGAGCAGCACATTCTGGAACCAATCAGAGAGCAGCTTATATTGAATTTGGTACTGTGTGACATGACAGGATTAATTAATGACCTCAGAGTAAAGGCACCTCTAGGTACCAGCGACCACAAAATGATTGAATTTTACATCCAGTTTGAAAGACAGAGGGATGGGTCTAAGACTAGTATTTTAAGCTTAAATAAAGGCAACTGTGTGGGCATGAAAGCTGAGCTAGCTGAAGTGAACTGGGTTACTAGGCTAGGAGATAGATCAATAGAGAAGCAGTGGCAGACATTTAAAGGGATATTTCAGAAAACTATTTTTACTATTAAAAAAAATTCTAAGATACTCACCATCTGTGGTTAACTAAAGAAGTTAAGGAAAGCATCAAACTTAAGGAAAAAGCATGTAATTGTGCAAAGATGAGTGGCAGGTCAGATGATTAGTCAGAATATCAAGAAAGGCAGAGAATGACTGAAAGATGAATCAGGAGATATCTATCTATCTCTATGAGAAAGAAATTAGAGTATGAGAGGAAGCTAGCTAGAAATGTAAAAATGGATAGCAAGAGTTTCTACAGGCACTTAAAAAGGAAAAGAGTAAGTAAAGTGAGTGTTGATTCTCTGGAGAGTGAGAATGGGGAGTTAATAGTAGATAATAAGGAAATGGCGGATGAAATGAGCAAATATTTTGCTTCTGTCTTCACTGTAGAGGATACTAAAAACATTCCAGTAATGGCTGCAAATTAGGAGGTGAAAGGAAGAGAGGAACTTGGGGTGAAATTACAATCACCAGGGAAGCGGTACTGAGCAAACTGATGGAGCTGCAGGCTGCAAGTGATGGGCTTCATCCTAAGGTCTTAAAAGAGGTGGCTAATGAGGTAGTAGATGTGTGGTGTTAATTTTTCAAAATTCACTAGATTCTGGCAAGGTTCCATCAGACTGGAAAGTAACAAATATAACCCTCTATTCAAGAAGGGGGTGAGGGAGAAAACAGATAACTAGAAGCCAGTTAGCTTGACGTCTGTCATGGGAAAGGTGTTAGAATCGATCATGAAGAATGCTATAGCTGGGCATTTAGAAAAACTCAAGGTAATCAGGAATAGTCAGCATGGTTTTGTGAAAGGGAAATCATGTTTAAGCAATTTATTGGAGTTTTTTGAAGGAGTAACGTGCTGTGGATAAGCGGGAGCCCATTGACTTACTGTACTTGTCAACTGCCTTCTGGAAATCCAAGGTGCCACATAAAAGTTTATTGCACAAAGTAGGAGTTTATGGTGTAGGGAGTAACATATTAGCATGGAAAGAAGATTGGTTGGCTGACAGAAAACAGAGAGTATGCATAAATGAGTCCTTTTCTGATTGGCAGGATGTGACGAGTGGAGTCCCGCAGGGGTCAATGCTGGGGCCTCAACCTTTTACAATTTATATCAATGACTTAGATGAGGGGAGCGATGGCATGGTAGCTAAATTTGCAGATGACACAAAGATGGATAGGAAAGTATGTTGTGAGGAGGACATAAGGAAGTTGCAGACTGATACAGATAAGTTGAGTGAGTGGGAAAAAATCTGGCAGATGGAGTATAATGTGGGAAAATGTGAAGTTGCTCACTTTGGCAGGAAGAATAAAAAAGAAGAGTATTACTTAAACGGGGAACAACTGCAGACTTCTGATGTGCAGTGGGATCTAGGTGTTCTAGTGCATGAGACACAAAAGGTTAGTATGCAGGTACAGTAAGTAATAAAGAAGGCTAATGGAATGCTATCCTTTATTATGAGAGGAATTGAAAATAAAAGTAAGGATGTTATGCTTCAGTTATACAGGGCATTGGTGAGACCACATCTCGAATATTGTGTGCAGTTTTGGTCTCTTTATTTAAGGAAGGATGTGAATACGTTGAAGGCGGTTCAGAGGAGGTTTACTAGATTGATAACTGGAATGAGTGGGTTGCCTTATGAGGAAAGGTTGGACAGACGGCTTGTTTTCACTGGAGTATAGAAGTGTGAGGGGAGATTTGGTTGAAGTTTATAAGATCCTGAACGGTCTTGACAAGGTAAAAGTGGAGGGGATGTTTCCTCTTGTGGGTGAGTCCAAAACTAGGGGGTACTGTTTGAAAATTAGGGGTCGCCCTTTTAGGACAGAGATGAGGAGAATTTTTTTCTCTCAGAGGGTTGTGCGACTTTGTCTGCCTTAGAAGGTGGTGGAGGTGGGGTCATTGAATCTTTTTAAGCCGGAGGTAGATAGATTCTTGTTAGGTAAGGCAATCAAAGGTTACTGGGTGTAGATGGGCATGTGGAATTTGAAATAGAAACAGATCAGCCATGATCTTATTAAATGGCAGAGTAGGCTCAATGGGCTGAATGGCCTACTTCTGCTCCTCATTCTTATGGTCGTAAAATCCTCCTGTATTTATACGAGCAAAAAGTCCAAAGAACTGAGTCAGGCCCTGCTAGTTCTAACGAGCAACCTAATTAACTAACTGTGCAACTGCCACTAGCAGGCAGCTTGTTTACCATTGACTAACAGTGTGAAATAAACTACAAGGTAAGGTTAAAGTTAAGTTAAATGCTAAATGCAAAACTAAATTAAATTTTAGAAAGAGATCAACCCTAAAAACCCTTAAAATTCCCTTACTCATCAAATTCCTACAGATTAGTATACTGTAGAACCAGTACTCTGTATAACTGGACTCTATTACTCACTTTTCCCTCTGAACTTTCTATATTCAGCCTGGTTCTCACTTGTGTTATCAATTTGAGATCTGTCAAATGCCCCATTTTTTCTGCTTCATCTTACTGTCTTGTCTGTTTTGTCATCCAGGGAGCTCTGGCTTTAGCTGCCCTACCTTTCCTCCTCATAGGAATGTCTCTCGACTGTACCTAAACCATCTCCTCTTTAAATGAAGCCCATTGTTCCAGTACAGTTTTTCCTGCCAATCTTTGATTCCAATTTATCCAGGACAGATGCATTCTCACCCAACTGAAATTGTTCCGCCTCCAATTCAGTACTTTTACTCTAGATTGCTCCTGGTCCTTTTCCATAGCTAATCTAAACCTTATGATACTATGATCACTGTTCCCTAAATCCTCCCCGACAGACACTTGATCCACTTGACCCACTTCATTCCCCAGAACCAGATCCAGCAATGCCTCCTTCCTTGGTAGGCCAGAAATGTACTGATCAAAAAAGTTTACCTGAACACACTTCAGAAACTCTTCCCCCTCTCTGCGCTTTACACTATTACTATCCCAGTCTATATCACTATTCCATAGTTTTTGCACCTCTCTGTAATTTCCCTGCAAATTTGTTCCTCTATCTTTGTCCCACTAATTAATAGCCTATAGAATACACCTGGTAGTGTAATGTTTCTTAACTGTTATCAAATAGATTCTGTCCTTGACCCCTTCAGGACATCTCCTCTCTCCAGCACTGCAATATTGTTCTTAATCAATACTGCCACCCTTCTCCTTTTCTTCCCTATCTTTCTTGAACACTAATACCAGGAATATTTAGTACCCAGCCCTGTCCTTTTTTGAGCCAGGTCTCCATTATCACCACAACATCATTTTCCCATGTGGTTAAACTCATGAACAAATAGCAGATCCTCTACCACTTAAACCTCAAGTAGTTTTTATGTGGATTTTGTATACCAAATAAGAGTTTCCATCCTAAAGTTTGAAGTCTGTCAGCTAGCTAATAGAAACATTACCATCTCAGACCTTTACCTCAACATGAAAGAGTAGGGAGTAGGGATGGAAATAACAGCCTTCTCTTGTGATTCTTGACAACATGTGAATGTTGGGTGAGGACAAGATTAAGCTCAGGGTGATGGTCCTGCTGGCACTCATTCTTTAGCATGGGAACAATGGGTGAAATCTGTGGAACCATACAAAGGTAAGATGGGAAAAACTGTAAAAAAATTCCAAGTGGACACTTTACACACAAATTGTTGATTTTGAGTAGCTTAAAAGCTTCTTCAGTTTTGCAATGAAAAGGGTTAATGAGTAGTTCTTTTTTATTCCACTGTATTCTGCTCGCAGACGAAGGTTAGGTAGAAATCTGTGATGCCACCTAATTTATTATTCCTTTATACTATTATTGCAAAGGGACAAGACTCGATGACACATTTTTAATTTATTTTCAATTGTGATGTAAATAAAAATGCAAGTTTTTATGTGATTTCCAATTCAACTGAATTAATGTGGAAATACTGTCACTGTTCTCTAGTGCTGTACTTTGTTATTGACATATTAATGAATATCTGTTGTGAGGGCTCTTAGTGAGATTTGCATATTTAAATGTTTTATATGTACTGTTGGAGGATTGAGACTAAAAAAAATTGAAACTTGCTAATCAGTTGTATAGTGATATTTTGCATTTTGTCACGTTGATTAGGAATTTGCAGAACCATATATGCCAACCTAGAAAGTGAACAAAACTTGAAGATAGCCAACTCTGCCCTAAAAAGCTTCCTTCAAAATGCTGCTCCCGGTTTCACTTCTCTCTCTGTTTTCCCCCAGAAGTGCTGTTTCCAGCTTCCCCCATCCCTCCCTAAAATAGCTGATCCTGATCTTCTACCTGCTCGTGCTCCTGCTGTGATTGATACCAATGCACATTGTGAGCAGAAATTTCCAATCTTGGGAATTTGCACCCACAGAGAGCAATGGGATGCAGTAAGTGCGCCAAAAGGTAGGAACTCGGGACTGGGGTAGGTGCGTCAATGCTAGCTGACTGTGCAAAATATGTTTGTATGACTAGAACCAAGATTAAAACTGAATAACTCAAAACCGAGGCTGTGGAACAAAAATCTTCACTTCACAAAACACAAGTCATAGTTCAGCTTCACAGGCAAGTCTGTGCTTTCTTTTGTGTGTGATTAACTTTATTAGCTTTCTTTGCTCCTTGCTTCATTTTCTAGCTGAGAGAGCAGACAGCATCCTGTCAGTTTATGTCACCGCTTCCTCTAAGCCGTCCGGAGAAGGTCTGAAAATAACATGGGGTGTTGGACCATTCTTTCCTTTCCTTTCCTGGGAAATGCCTGGCCTCTGTTCGGTATTTCTCTCGATAGCATGGCTATGGGCGGCACAGTGGCGCAGTGGTTAGCACCGCAGCCTCACAGCTCCAGCGACCCGGGTTCAATTCTGGGTACTGCCTGTGTGGAGTTTGCAAGTTCTCCCTGTGTCTGCGTGGGTTTTCTCTGGGTGCTCCAGTTTCCTCCCACATGCCAAAGACTTGCAGGTTGATAGGTAAATTGTCCATTATAAATTGCCCCTAGTATAGGTAGGTGGTAGGGAAATATAGGGACAGGTGGGGATGTGGTAGGAATATGGAATTAATGTAGGATTAGTATAAATGGGTGGTTGATGGTCGGCACAGACTTGGGCCGAAGGGCCTGTTTCAGTGCTGTATCTCTAAATAAAAAATAAATAAAATAAAAAATAAAATGCCATGGATTTGTTGTGAAATTGCAATCATCAGTTGTGTCTGACCTTTCTTTGGCACAGTGTGATCATTTTGTATGACGATTGTAGATCTTGTGAAAGAATTCATGTCAATCTTGATGGTGTTTATTAACCTTAAGAGCTTTATCATCACCATAACCCCTTATTGAATCAGAGTATTGTGGATTACTCCCCTTTATCCTATTTTTGCCCCCTCTCATTGAATACTATCCAGTAATAACTTGTTTAATACTGTTTGTTTCTTGTGTTTGACTGCACAATTTTTCATATGCCTGCATTTAGAATAATGTCCCTGATTTTGTTTGCCAATGGTTGTCCTAAAATGGTATTGATTCATTTGCTGATTTATTCATACAAAGTCAGGGAGTAGAATTGACAGGTGCTAAAATGCTGATTTTACATCAGTGTCTATCTGAAGTTATTGTAATTTCAAAAGGAACAAAGGAATCCTTTCTGTTTAGTGCAGAAAGTACATTGAGAGACTGTAAGGTGATCCCAAAGGTTGCAATACTATTCAAGTAGAACTTCAGAAAGAACTTTGATGTGAGTTCACAGGTGACCTGTATTCTCAAAAGCTAATATCTTAGTTTTAACTTTGCTCGTCCTTTAAAACTTTTTTTTATTTTTTCTTGTGCTCATCAACATGAGACTGTCTGCGATGGGGATGGAACATATTTCCAGTTCAGGCAATAAGTAACAGAATTAAAAAAGCTCCCATGTCAACTGTAAATAAGATAAATACAGATGATGGAGACAATTTGGTCTATCTTAGTAGCTGAGGTAGTAGCTGAGTAGATGCAGAATAAAGCTGTTTGTAAGACCTCAGACTCCACTTTTCCACGAGTGTGAAATTTTCATTTTCTTACAATAGCAGTCTAATGTCTTCTCTGTAATGGCCATCTTGTGCTGAATTATGCCCCATAGCAATGGAATCATTGCTTGAGCAATCCAGTGGTTGCTCGATGAGGGCTCTAGCTGCCAATGGGACTGGAACATATTGCTTCTTTTGGGGAAAACAGCATGTTTGCATTCTTGCCACTCCCTCAACCAACGTCCGCCTTGCAGCCAGACAGCCAGCTGTACCAGTCACTGAGACGCTGCAGCCACAAGCATCTCAAGAGCCCTCATCTGAGCCCTAGCAGCCCTCAGTGGAGCACCTAGTAGGAGTAATACAGCAGCTAAGTGTTCACTAGGGAAAGGCACTATTATCATTAGTTTGTAGGCATTCTTGTAAGCTAGTAAAATTGTAATGTATTTTGAAATCTTTGTCGAACGTTCCTGCAGTAACTGCTGACTCTGCAATACCAAATGACATGCATGTAAATGTTGGTCTTTGGATGAAAGTCGTTTAATGGAAGATGGAAGGAATGTTAATTGGGAGTGGGCAAGGAATGTTTAGCTGAAGGGTTGTTCATTGAGCTGCTGCTAAAGTTCTCTGGCTGCTGGGTGGTGATGCCCTCCCACATCTTTGCCATTTTTGATGTCACCAGTGCCATTTCCCTCATCTGGTTGCATGTCCTCATCCAGTGGTGGTCCCATGTGTAGCCCCTGTTGCAGAGCAAAGTAATGCAGCATATAGCAAACAATCATCATATGTGGCATTCATTCTGAGCTATTTTGAAGGAAGCCACCAGAGCTGTCCAGGCAGTCGAATCATTGCTTGAGCATTCCTATGACCTACTCGATAAGGACTCTAGTTAACCTATGAACAGAGTTGTAGCAGTTCATCCACCGGGTGTGGGTTCCTGAGAGGATCATTAGCCAAGTGAGCAGGCGATAGATAGCCCAAGCAGCCTTTCATTAGCTGTGCAGAATCAAAGCTTTAGAGGATGGTGCATTGGTACAAGATAAAAGCATCATGTCAGCCGCCAGAGAAGTGGGCACAGACCTGCAAATGTGTTGCTGGTGATGACACATGTATTAATGAGGGGTAGCCCTCATGATTCATGAAGGATGCAGGCTCATCTGCAGGAGTCCCCATCACAATGTTTGTACAGTCAATGAGGCCCTTTACTTGGCAGAGCCTATAATATGTGTGAACCAAGAGCAATTTCCTGCTTTTTCCTGTTGTCCATATGGAAATTACTGAATGGCATAAGTCACATACTTAATGCAAATATGTACTATAGACTGATCGCTGCTGATATCCACTGTTGCAGCCTGGAAGGAACCAAGGCAAATAAGCTGAGGCCTATAATAACTTTGACTGCAACAGGCAATGCAGTGTCTGTTGTGGCACTGGATCGCAGGTGGTGCTTCAGGAAGCAGCACAGCCTTCTTATGCAGTGTTCCTCTCAGAAGTTCAGTTATGTAACTGAGCCGACACACCTTGTAGGAAAGGATTTCTGCAAGTTCTGTTCCTCCTCTCTAGTCTCCCTGCTTCTGCAGTTCGATGAGGTCCTTCTATCTGTTGTTGCTGCTCCTGTTCATGAACTACAATGGAATAGCCAAAAGAATGGACATTTTCAGAAAAGGGCATTGCCGGTGCCCCTGAACCTTGGTGAAGGTTGTCCAGCTACTAGGTGCCAGTCTTGGTTTAGTGGTAGTACTCTGATGGTTGTGGGTTCAAATCTCACCCCAGAGTTACTTAATCAGTTAGTTTACTTACATTATAACCGTTCTTAATTAGCTGTTAGGAGCTTTGGGAACCATGAAAGGTCCTACATAAATGCAAACTTTTTCTTTTGTACAAGCAATATAAAACGTGATTTTTAGCCAAAATGTGTTCTCCATGTTTGCACCAATTTTATTGACAGCAGGTGAGGATACCTCTAATAAGAGCAGGAAATGGCTGCCTCCCAGTTTGTACCACCCATGATTTATGGACAGATTGCGAAGTAGAGGTGCAGAGCTGATCGACATAAAGATGGTGTTTGTGTCCTAATGGTGTCATAGTAGTAATGATTGACTATATTTGTCAGGCCCCTGTTTGCTTCCCCTGTTACTGCTGGCTGCTCAAATTGAGGTCCGCCTGAAATATGGAACTTGTGGACCTCTCATGATAAATCTGCGATTTTGCTTTTGTTCTCAATCTGCTTATCATCTCATTCATGCTGGAAAATTGGGTGGTGGGCAAATGAAAATCGATCCCAATCAGACTGACTCTGAAAGCGCTTCAGGAACGGAGGTCAACTCAGCCAGCATGGATGTGGTGAACCTTTCTCATCTATACGCTTCACTAGTTAACCTTGCTTAGCCAATTGAGAATGCCTATAGAAAGAACCTTAAGGAAGCTTATAGTGTTAAAAGCAGGGAATACTAATTTTGTTTCAGGTAATAAGAAAATATTTGCAACATCAATTATGGTGGATTTCAGTGAACAGCCAGTAACCACCATAAACCAATGAGATCATTTTCCTTAGCTGTCAATTTAATTGATTGAAAGAAATAGCTTAGATTTATAAAGGACCTTTAACATCCTCGAGGCATTCCAAAGCACTTCTTGGCCAATGAGTATTTCTGAAGTGTTTTTTATTCGTTCTTGGGATGTGGGCATTGCTGGCAAGACCAGCATTTATTGCCAATCCCTAATTGCCTTGAGAAGGTGGTGGTGAGACACCTTTTTGAACCTCTGCAGTCCATGTGGGGTAGGTACACCCACAGTGCTGTTAAGGAAAAAGTTTCAGGATTTTGACCCAGTGTCAGTGGAGGAATGGTGATATAGTTCCAAGTCAGGATGGTATGTGACTTGGAGTGGAACTTGCAGGCGATGGTTTTCCCATGAGTGTGCTGCCCTTGTCCTTTCAGGTGTTAGAGGTCGCGAGTTTGGAAGGTGCTGTCAAAGGAGCCTTGGCAAGTTGCGGCAGTTCGTCTTGTAGATGTTACACACAGCTGCCACTGTGCGTCAGCGGTGGAGGGAATGAATATTTAAAGTGATGGATAGGGTGCCGATCATGTGGTATGCTTTGTCTTGGATGCTGTTGAACTTCTTGAGTGTTGTTGGAGCTGCATTAATACAGGCAAGTGGAGAGTATTCCATCATACTCCTGAATTGTGCCTTGTAGATGGTGGACAGGCTTTGGGGAGTCAGGAAGTGAGTTAGTCACCACAAAGTTACCAGCCTCTGACCTGCTCTTGTAGCCACAGTATTTAGAGGCTTGTTCAGTTAAGTTTCTGGTAACCTCCAGGATGGGATTCAGCGATGGTCATACCATTAAATGTTAAGGAGAAATGTTTACAACAAACTTACATTCCTTTGAGGGGCAAAAACCCAGCAGAAAAAGTGATCCAACCATGGCTAACAAGAGAACTTAAAGATTGTATTTGATCAAAGGACAAGGCTTATAAAGTTGCCAAAAAGTGTAGTAAGCCTGACGATTGGGAGCGTTTTCATTTCAGCAAAGGAGGACCAAGAAACGGAAAAAGAAAGAGAAAATGGAATATGAAAGTAAACTAGCAAGAAACATAAAAATGAACTGTGAAAGCTTCTATAGGTAAGTGTCAGACAAAACCCCACTTGCCAAGACTGAGGCACACATTATTTTGCCACATGAACAAAAACTTAAAATTGCAGGCCCTGACTAGAAAGACATTTGCACAGTACCAGGCCATGTTGAAACAATGGGGACCCAGTAGTTGTTTCCCCAATACACAGAAGTGGTCAGACCAGTTTTAGTCACATGACCAGCTGACTGGAGTTTTTGAATTTGAACTTCCATCAAAGGACTTGGAACAGATCGCCGTGTGCTCATGGACTGAGAACATCTCTCCTGTCTGCCTGCTTCCCTCTCTTCCCACGGAACTGAATCTTGTGAAAACACATGAAACTCAGAGAGAAAGGTTTCCTATGTGAACAAGGTTTTAAGAAGACTACTGGGCCCCAAGGAAACGCAAGACCAAGGACTACAGCGAGCTCGAGAAACACTAACAAGATATTGCCTCAAACTGTTCTACTTATCTTCTCTTTTCTGGCTTTATCTGCATGTTTATATTGCGTGTGCATGCCAGCGTGCGCGCGTCGTATATCCATAGGAGTGAACAGTATTAGAGTTTAAGGTTTAATAAATTTCAGCTTTCTTCTTCAAACCAAAGAAAGCCTGTTTGTGCTCATTTCTTTGCCTTATAATTGGAAAGCTGTGAACAAGGATTCACAAAGGGGGAGCTCAAAACAGTGTGTTTAAAATTAAACCCTGTTACAATAAGACCAAGTGAAGATAGTAAGAGACCTCTAGACACCTTTCGCACCTGGTCATAACAGAAATTGGGTGCTAGCGTCCGGTTTGTTACCCACAGACAAGCAAGTGAAATTGAAGTGGGAAGCCAAATTGTTCCCAATCAAAAAGAGCAAAATATCAATGCAGGTTTTTTGTGGTTGTGTGTGATTGTACACTTACAGGTCTGGAACTGAAGCGAGGAGCTCTCCAAGCCAGGGTGAAGTAACTTGGGATAAGTTAAAAGCACTGTCGATAGATGAGTTGAGGAAAATGGCTGAGCAGTATGGGATCACTGTATGTGGCAAGACTAGGAATTCTGAACTCCTAAGGCTAATGGCCAATCATTTTTCCCTTGAATCAGAAAAAGTAGAAGCAGTGTTAGAAACAGAATCTGACAGAGTATTGTTAGCAAAGATACAATTGGAACAAAGGAAACTTGAATTTGAGGAAAGAGAGAGGGAGAAAGAGAGAGCCTTCCAGATGGAATGTGAAGAAAAACAAATACAGGAGAGGGAAAGAATGAGAGAGAGGAGAGAGAGAGAGAGAAAGAATATTCTGGAAAGAATCCGAAGAGCGAGAGCTGAAGCGACTTGAGTTAGCTAGGGGGGGCGACAGTGTAACCCTAGTGAAAGCATTGCCAATGTGGAGGATCATAATTCTGGACTGGGTGCAAGATTGCTAAAACTCGCTCAATTAATTCCAAAATTCAACGAGGAAGATGTGGAAGCATTTCTCGTGTCCGTTGAGAAACTGGCAAGTCAGCTAAGGTGGCCAGCTGTGACCTGGTCTCTTTTACTGCAAAGCAAACTAACCAGAAAAACCCATGAGGTTTATTCCTTGCTGCCAGATGAGAGTTCATCAAGCTATGAACTGACCAAAAATGCTATCCTCGGGGCATATGAATTAGTAGCCGAAGTCTATCGCCAAATGTTTAGAACCCTCAAAAAGCAAGCCAATCAAACGTAACTGGAATTTGAAAGAAGCAAGCAGCTGGCTTTTGACCAGTGGTTGAGGGCTTTAAAAATACAGGGGTGGCACAGTGGCGCAGTGGTTAGCACCGCAGCCTCACAGCTCCAGCGACCCGGGTTCAATTCTGGGTACTGCCTGTGTGGAGTTTGCAAGTTCTCCCTGTGTCTGCGTGGGTTTCCTCCGGGTGCTCCGGTTTCCTCCCACATGCCAAAGACTTGCAGGTTGATAGGTTAATTGGCCATTATAAATTGACCCTAGTACAGGGAAATATAGGGACAGGTGGGGATGTGGTAGGAATATGGAATTAGTGTAGGATTAGTATAAATGGGTGGTTGATGGTTGGCACAGACTCGGTGGGCCGAAGGGCCTGTTTCAGTGCTGTATCACTAAACTAAACTAAGCTCAGCTATGAGACTCTCAGAGAAGTAATCCTGTTAGAGGAATTTTAAAACTCTCTCCAATTCTCAATAAAAACTCCTGTCGAAGAGCAACGAGTTTTGGGAGCCTGGCAAACGGCTGTTCTGGCCAATGAGTGCTTTAATTTATAAGCTGGTTTCCCAGGGGAGAACCTTTCCTGATCACCCCCACAAATACAAAAAGACAAAGGATGGGAAGGTGATATCCGCCCAAGCAATCCTGGAAGAGAAAGGAAAGCAGGATACACAGGGGACCCTCCTCCAGCCAAAAAGGAAGGTGCTGTGAGCAAGAGTGAGACCTGGAGACCTGTGTGCTTCCATTGTAATAAGGCCGGGCATTTAAAAACCGACTGCTGGAAACGAAGGGGGAAACCGGTAGGTTTAATCAGGGCATACCTGCTCAGTGACAACGGGGATCTGATGGAAAACACAGAACAAGCTGTGGCTTTAAACATAGAAACATAGAAAATAGGAGCAGGAGTAGGCCATTCGGCCCATTGGGTCTGCTCCGCCATTCAAAAAAGTTCATGGCTGATCATCTAATTCAGTACCCTGTTCCCTCTTTCTCCCCATATCCCTTGATCCCTTTGGTATTAAGAAATATATCTATCTCCTTCTTGAATATATTTAATGACTTGGCTTCCACTGCCTTCTGCGGTAGAAAATTCCACAGGTTCACCAGCCTCTGAGTGAAGAAATGTTTCCTCAGCTTGGTTCTATATGGCATACCCGTATGCTGAGACTGTAACCTCCGGTTCTGGACTCCCCAGCCATCAGGAACATCCTTCCTACATGTAGTCTGTCTAGTTCTGTTAGAATTTTATAGGTTTCTATGAGATCCCCTTTCATTCTTCTAAACTCTAGTAAATATAGGCCTAGTCGACCCAATCTCTCCTCATACGTCAATCCTGCCATCCCAGGAATCAGCCTAGTAAATCTTCTTTGCACTCCCTCCATGGCAAGAACATTCTTCCTCAGGTAAAGAGTCCAAAACTGCACACAGTACTCCAGATGTGGTCTCACCAAGGCTCTCTATAACTGCAGTAAGACATCCTTGCTCCTGTACTCAAATCCTCTTGCAATGAAGGCCTACATTCCATTCGCTTTCCTAACTGCTTGCTGCACCTGAATGCTTGCTTTCAGCGACTGGTGTACAAGGACACCCAGGTCTTGTTGCACCTCCCCCTTTTCCAATCTATCACCATTCAGATAATCTGCCTTTCTGTTTTTACAACAAAAGTGGATAACCTCACATTTATCCACGTTATACTGCATCTGCCGTGCATTTGTCCACTCACCCTGCTTGTCCAAATCACATTGGAGCCTCTTTGCATCCTCCTCACAGCTCACTTCCCGCCCAGCTTTGTATCATCTGCAAACTTGGAAATGTTATATTTAGTTCCCTCACCCAAGCCATTAATATATATTGTGAATAGCTGGGGCCCAAGCACTGATCCCTTCAGTACCCCACTAGTCACTGCCTGCCACCCGGAAAAAGACTCGTTTATTCCTACTCTCTGTTTCCTGTCTGTCAGCCAATTCTCAATCCATGCCAGTCTATTACCCCCAATCCCATGTGCTTTAATTTTGCACACAAATGTCCAATGTGGGACCTTATCAAAAGCCTTCTGAAAATCCAATTACACCACATCCACTGGTTCTGCCTTATCTCTTCTACTACTTGCATCCTCAAAAAACTCCAGTAGATTTGTTAAGCATGATTTTCGTTTCGTAAATTGGTGCTGACTTTGTTCAATCCCGTTTATGCTTTTCAGGTGTTCTGCTCTCATCCTTTATAATAGACTCCAGCATTTTCCCCACTACTGATGTAACGCTAACTGGTCTGAAATTCCCTGTTTTTTTCACCCCCTCCTTTTTTAAATAGTGGGATTACATTTGCCACCCTCCAATCTGAACTGCTCCAGAGTCCATAGAATTTTGGAAGATGACCACCAATGCATCTACTATTTCCAGGGCTACTTCCTTTAGTACTCTGGGATGTAGATTATCAGGCCCTGAGGATTTGTCAGCCTTTAACCCCATTAATTTCCCGAGCACTTTTTTTTACTAATCCTGATTTCCTTCAGTTCCTCCCTCTCATTAGACCCTTGGTTCCCTCACATTTCTGGGAGGTTATTTGTGTCCTTTGTGAAGCAGAACCAAAGTATGTGTTTAATTGTTCTGCTATTTCTTTGTTCCTCATTATAATTTCCCCCATTTCTGACTGAGGGACCTACATTTGTCTTCACTAATCTTTTTCTCTTCACATATTTATAGAAGCTTTTACAGTCAGTTTCTATGTTCCCCGCAAGTTTACTCTCATACTCTATTTTCCCCTGCTTAATCAACCTCTTTGTCCTCCTTTGCCGAGTTCTAAGCTTCTCCCAATCCTCAGAGTTACTGCTTTTTCTGGCAATTTTGTATGCCTCTTCTTTGGATCTCATACTATCCCTAATTTCTTTGGTAAGCCACTGTTGAGCCACCTTTCCGGTTTTATTTTTGTGCCAGACAGGAATGAATAATTATTGTAATTTATTCACACGTTCTTTAAATATTATCCATTGCCTATCCACCGTCAACCCTTTTCGTAAAATTCCCCAATCCACCATAGCCAACTCATGCCTCATACCTTCGTAGTGTCCTTTATTTAGATTCAGGACCCTAGTTTCGGATTCAACTAGTTCACTCTCCATCTTAATGAAGAATTCTATCATGTTATGGTCGCTGCTCCTCTAGGGACCCCGCACAACAAGACTGATAACTTAATCCTTTCTCATTGCACAATACCAAGTCTCAGATAGCCTGTTCTGTAGTTGGTTCCTCAACGTATTGGTCTAAAAAACCGTCATGTACAAGCTCCAGGAAATCCTCCTCCACAGTATTACTGCTAATTTGGTTTGACCAATCTGTATGTAGATTAAAGTCACCCATGATTACGGGTGTACCCTTACTGAATGGATCTCTAATTTCCTGTTTAATGCCATCCCTTATATCTCCACTACTGTTTGGGGACCTATAGACAACCCCCACCAACGTTTTCTCCCCCTTGGTGTTTCTTAGCTCCACCCATATAGATTCCACATCATGATTTTCTGAGCCAATATCCATCCTCACTATTGCATTAATTTCCTCCTTTGCTAGCAATGCTACCCCACCTCCTTTCCCTTTTTGCCTGTCCTTTCTAAATATTGAATACTCCTGGATGTTCAGTTTCCTTCCTTAGTCACCCTGTAGCCATGTCTCCGTAATCGCTTTATCTCTATTTGTGCTGTTAATTCATCTACCTTATTGTGAATGTTCCCCGCATTAAGACGCAATGCCATTAGACTTGTATTTTTAACATTGTTAGTCATCTTAGCTTTCAAAAGCTTAGCTTTATTTTGCACTGTGGCTGCATTTGTTTCTCACCCTTGTTTTCTCTGCCTTCCACTTTTGCTTCTTACCTTTCTGTCTTTCATTTCTATCCTTGTTTCCCCCTCCTCTGTCTCCCTGCTCAGATTCCCAACCCCCTTCCATTCTAGTTTAAACTCTTCCTAACAGCACTAGCAAACACAATTGGGCCCGGTCCTGCCCAGGTGCAACCCATCCAGCTTGTACTGGTCCCACCTTCCCCAGAACTGGTCCCAATGACCCAGGAATCTGAATCCCTCCCCCCTACAGCATTTCTCCAGCCATGTATTCATCTGATATATCCTGCAATTTCTGCTTTCGCTAGCACGTGGCACTGGTAGTAATCCTGAGATTACTACCTTTGACATCCTACTTTTTAATATACGTCCTAACTCCCTATATTCAGCTTGCAGGACCTCATCCCTTTCTTTACCTATGTCATTGGTATCGATATGTACTGTGACAACTAGCTGTTCCCCCTCCCCCCTCAGAATGAGCTGCTGCTCAGAGACATCCTTGACCCTAGCATCAGGAAGGCAACATACCATCGTGGAGTCTCTTTTGCGGCCACAGAAACGCCTGTCTGTTCCCCTTACGATTGAATTCCCTATCACTATAGCCTTGCCACTCTTCTTCCTCCCTTCCTGTGCAGCAGAGCCACCCATGGTGCCATGAACCTGGCTCTTGCTGCTTTCCCCTGAGCCATCTCCCCTAATAATATCCAAAGTGGTATATCTGTTAGAGAGGGGGATGGTCACAGGGGACTCCTGCACTACCTGCCTTCCTCTACTCTGCCTGGTGGTCACCCATTCCCTTTCTGCTTATGCAGTATTTCCCTGCGGTATGACTACCTCGCTGAACGTGCTATCCATGATGATCTCAGCATCATGGATGCTTTACAGTGAATCCACCCGCAGCTCCAGCTCCGTAATGCGGGTAGTCAGTAGCTGCAGATGGATACACTTCCTGCACACATGATCGTCAGAGACACTGGAAGCATCCCTCATTTCCCACATAGCGCAGGAGGAACATATCGCAGGAGATCTCTTGCCATGACTTACCTTTAGATTACTTAGTTACTTCCTTTAATTAAAAAATACTAATTACGCTAGGGCCTTGTTCTCCTCCAAACACTACAAACTGCAATCTAAAGTCCTTACCTTTACTTTTGAAGCTAATGGACTACAGTCGTATAAATAGTAGAAAAAGTAGGAAAACTTACCTGAACCTACTTACTGCTTCACTGCGCCCGCACCACTTTTTGAATCCTGACGTCACTGCTTGAAGGTCCCAAAGGTATGCCTCTCCTCAGCTCCTGTCGGGTCTCGGCCTCTCTGCCTCTGTTCATGCCCTTTATCTCTCTCTCTCTCACGAGCTCCACCTCTCCTCACTCCTCTCAGGTCTCTGAGATCTGAAATGTAATCCAAGCGAATTCCTACCAGCTGTGGGTGCTGGGACTCTTAGACTCTTTAACTGCAGTAAGAGTGCAACCCAGGAAGCTTACTACGGCCTGTGCAGGACAATTTAATAGGATTCCTGAAGGTTATCAGGGTTTTGTATTTGAAGGGAAAGTACCCCATATCCCTCAAATGGGGCAAGCAAGCCCATAGTGATTCACAGGGACACAGGGGCCACGAGATCCCTTTTACCTGGAAAAGGCCTGACCTTTCCCCCAGAGAGTGCAGTGAACACCAAAATGGTGGCGAATGTTATTGGAGGGCAGTGTCTGCCTGCACCGGTACACTGGGTGCACCTGGAGTGCAACCTGGTTTTCGGACCGGTGGCTGTAGGGATTGTCTCTAGTTTGCCTATGGACGGGGTTTACCTGCTCCTAGGTAATGATCTGGCATGGGTGAAGGTTGTCGCCTCCCCAGTAGTGAAAGAAAGACTGCAGGAGGTCAGAGAGACAGGGCGGTGGCAGGAGATGGTCCCCTGCAGTTTCCCTGAATGTGTAGTGGATCAAGCCATGATCAAACCAGCTTCCCCAGAGGAGACTGCATTGGCACTGCAGGCAAATGACCATGAAGTCTGCCTGTCCGAGACTTTCTTTGGAAAGTTAGGAGACCCCAAGGAATGAATTAAATGGATTTTCCCTAGCTGAGGCTCAGCGAGCCGACCCAGTATTGCAAGTGTTAGCACAGGCTGCCCTGTCTGAAAGTGAAACAGAGGGAGTCCCTGACTGCTGCCAATGAGGTACTGATGAGGAAATGGAGTTCTCCTCACAGGCCTGAGGACAAGGAATGGACATTAGTTCACCAGTTAGTGGTGCCACAGAGGTACCGGAGAGAAATATTAAGAAGGGCCCATGAGACCACAGTGGCTGTACATGCCAGTATACGAAAATCTAAAACGCGTATAAGACAGCAGTTTGACTGGCCAAAACTCCACAAAGATGTGATGGAATACTGCAGGAGTTGCCACATGTGCCAGGTTGAGGGGAAACCCCAATCTACAGTGAAATCTGCACCCCTAAGTCCTGTACCGGTGTTAGGCGGACGCTCCAGCAGAGGGCTGGTGAACTGTAAGGGACCCCCGCCGAGAACAAAAGGGGACAGGCAAGCACACGGCTGGCAAAGGTTTAGAAAGAGAAGGGGAAAAAGTGACCAAGAGGGAAGGTTAAAGGAACTCCAGGAAGAATCCTGGATGAAAACCCCTACCGTCTGGTCAACCAACCCTGGAAAATGTGAAAAGTGAGACCCCACATCCTTCTATGTGAATGCAGATTCTGGAAGCACGCCACCAGAATTGCTAACAGCATTTACAGGAACCTGCAGAGACAGAGAGAGACCTCTAGGGGGCAGAAAAACTGTGAGGGTGCTGCCTCACTTTGTCGAAGTGGCACAGGAGAATGCAGTTAAGTCTGCACACATACCTGCAGGTAGGAGTGTCCCAGAGATCAAAAGGAAGAGTAACAAAGATTCCTCCTCCACAGTCAGAGAAAAAGGGAACGACCCATCCCCTGAATCCAAAAGTCTTTGCATGACTCAGAGTTCAGGGTAGACCTGCACCCCCCCCCCCCCCCCCCAATAACTCTCCTGAGGGAAACAAAAGGGGAAATTAAAGCAGCCCTGGTACCCAGAACAAACCATTTCCTCTCTAACTCTGTAATGAAACGTGCAATTTTCTTCAAATCGCATTTCATTCCCCTGGGTGTGAAGGTGTCAGGCAAACCCCCACTTGCCAAGACTGAGCACACATTATTTCACCACATAAACAAAAACTTTAAATTGTAGGCCTGACTGGAAGGACATTTGCATAGTACCAGACCATGTTGAAACAATGGGGACCCAGTAGTTGCTTCCCCAATACACAGAGTGGTCAGACCAGTTTTAGTCATATGACTAGCTGGCTGGAGTTTTTGAATTTGAACTTCCAACAAAGGAATTGGAACAGAACGCCGTGTGCTCGTGGACTGAGAACATCTCCTCTCCTGTCTGCCTGTGTCCATCTCTTCCCACGGAACTGAATCTTGTGAAAACACGTGAAACAAGGTTTTAAGAAGACTACTGGGCCCTAACGAAATGCAGGACCATGTCTTTAATCAAGTACTACAGCGAACTCGAGAAACAATCACAAGATATTGCCTCAAACTGTTCTACTTCTCTTTTCGTTTGCTCGTTTCTATCCCTTTCATCATGCTTATATCACATGTGCATGCCAGCGTGCGCACATCGTATATTCATAGGCGTGAACTGTATTAGCGTTTGAGTGTAAGGTTTAATAAATTTCAGCTTTCTTCTTTCAACCAAAGAAAGCCTGTTTGTGCTCATTTATTTGCCTTGTAATTGGAAAGCTGTGAACAAGGATTCACAAAGGGGGAGCTCAAAACAGTGTGTTGAAAATTAAACCCTGTTATAATAAGATCAGGTGAAGATAGTAAGAGACCCCTAGACACCCTTGGCACCTGGTCATAACAGTAAGTACAAAAGAAAAGATTAGCAAAGATAAATGTTGTCCCATTACGAGCAGAGACAGGAGAATTTATAATGGGGAATAAGGAAATGGCAGAGAAACTAAAAAAATTCTTTGTGTCTGTCTTCATGGAGGAAGATAAAAAAAAACCTTCCAGAAATACTAAAGAACCAAGGGACTAACCAGAGTGAGGAGCTGAAATAAATTAGTATTAGCAAAAAAGTAGTACTGGAGAAATTAATGGGAAAGAAAGTTAACAAATCGCCTGGACCTAATGATCTACACCCCCGAGTGTTGAAAAAGGTGGCTGTAGAGATAATGGATGCGTTGGTTGTCATCTTCCAAAGTTCTATAGATTCTGGAGCAGGTCCTGAAGATTGGACGGTAGCAAATGGAACCCAACTATTTAAGAAATGAAGGAGAGAGAAAACTGGAAACTACAGACCTGTTCGCCTAACATCAGTGGTAGGGAAAATGCTAGAATCTATTATAAAGGATGTGATAACCGAACGCTTAGAAAATAATGATAGGATTGGGCAGAGTCAAAATGGCTTTAAGTCGGGATGTTCGCTGATGATTGCGCAATGTTCAACACCATTCGTGACTCCTCAGATGCTGAAGCAGTCCGTGTCCAGATGCACAAAACCTGGGCAACATCCAGGCTTGTGCTGATACGTAGCAAGTAATATTCATACCACACAGTGCCAGGCAATGACCATCTCCAACAAGAGAGAATCTAACCATCTCCCCTTGATGTTTAATGGCATTACCATCACTGAATCCCCCACTATCAACATCCTGGGGGTTACCATTGACCAGAAACTGAGGTGGACTAACCACACAAATGCTGTGGTTGCAAGAGCAGGTCAGAGGCTAGGTATTCTGCGGTGAGTAACTCACCTCCTGTCTTCTCAAAACCTGTCCACCATCTACAAGGCACAAGTCAAGAGTGTGATGGAATACTCTCCACTTGCCTGGATGGGTGCAGCTCCAACAACACTCAAGAAGCTCGATACCATCTCGGACAAAGCAGCCCACGTGATCGCCACCCCATCCACCACCTTCAACATTCACTCCCTTCACCACCGACACACAGTGGCAGCAGTGTGTACCATCTACAAGATGCACTGCAGCAACTCACCAAGGCTCCTGAGACAGCACCTTCCAAACCTGTAACCTCTACCACCTAGAAGGACAAGGGCAGCAGATGCATGGGAACACCACCACCTGCAAGTTCCCCTCCAAGCCATACACCATCCTGACTTCGAACTATATTGCCATTCCTTCACTGTTGCTGAGTCAAAATCCTGGAACTCCCTTCCTAACAGCACTGTGGGTGTGCCTATATCCCAAGGACTTCAGCGATTCAAGAAGGCAGCTGACCACCACCTTATCGATGGCAATTAGGGATGGGCAATAAATGGTGGCCTAGCCAGCGATGCCCACATCCCACAAACGAATAAAAAGAAAGGGAAATCATGTTTGACCAACCTGTTCGAGTTTGTTTGAAGATGTAAGTAGCAGAATAGATAAAGGAACCAATGGATGTGGTGTATTTGGATTTTCAGAAGCCTTTTGATAAAGTCCCACACAAATGGTTCGTAAGGAAAATTAGAGAAAATGGGTTCACAATCTATAGCAATGATTTGGATGTGGGGACCAAATCAAATATTTCCAATTATGCTGATGATGCATAACTAGGTGGGAATGTGAGTTGTGAGGCGGATACATGAGGTTTCAAGGGGATTTAGATCGGCTGGGCTGGATTTTGTTCCCAGAACGACATCGGGTTCTGTGGCGGGGTGTGCCGGAGAATCGGAGTGGCAACAGCCACCACGGAATCCGATGCCGGGATTGCCAGGCCCCACCTTCCTGGAGGTGGGGAAGCTCTGTGGCAGCCCCTCCATTGCTCTGCAACGGGACCCTACCAGCCATATGTTAATTAAATCTTTGCATTCATTTTAATGTAATCTGCAGTGATCTTACCTTCAGTTCTCGATCTTCAGTGCGATGTGTGGCACTCATGCGCCTTCACTTTTCCGTCCAGGGAAATCTGGCGCCACCAAGTTGGGGAAGGGATCAACTATACGTTATGTTGTGCTGCCTTTTATAAATGGCACCAGCACCTGCTCCTTCAACAGGTGATGGTGTGAACGGCGTCGCCGAGGCCACTCCGCTGTCGTGCATATGTAAAGTGCCCACCAGGCACAACTTCATGGCGGTGCGAGGCCTGTGTGTGATGGCCTCCATTTTCTGCACCCGCCGCCACTCCAGGCAGCAGGAGAACAAGTGAGTGGGGAAGAACATGACAGATGGAATATAATGTGGAAAAATGTGAAGTCATCAACTTTGATAGGAAAAACGGAAAGGCAGAGTATTTCTCAAATGGTGAGAGGCTGGGAAGTGTTTATGTCCAAAGGGACCTGGGTGACCTTGTTCAAAAGTCACTGAAAGCTAACATGCAGGTGCAGTACTAGGAAGGCAAATGGTATGTTGGCCTTTATTGCAAGAGTATTTGAGGACAGGAGTAAAGAAGTCTTGCTGCAGTTGTATAGAGCCTTGATGACACCGCACTAGGAGTATTGTGTACAGTTTTGGTCTCCTTACTTAAGGAAGGATATACTTGCCATAGAGGGAAGGCAACGAAGGTTCACCAGACTGATTCCTGGGATGGTGGAATTGTCCTATGAGGAGAGATTGAGGAAACTGGGCAGAATAGGAAACGGTATATTGCTTTCCCCTACTTTTGTAGCTCTCACTAAGGCATTCTACACTGTCAGCAGATCAGGGCTCTACAGGATTTTGGGAAAAATTGGCTGTCCACTGAAGCTCCTCCATCTTATCTGCTCCTCCCATGAGAACATGCACTGCACTTTACAGTTTGATAGCTCCACTTCTGACAGTTTTGGAGTGAAGGATGTGGTGAAACAGGGTGGTGTCCTGGCCCGCACTCTGTTTGGCACCTTCTTCTCCATGCTCCTTATCTTTGCCTTCCTGCGGATATAGGAGTCTACTTGCACACTGGGTCAGACGGCAAGCTCTACAGTCAATCAAGGCTGAAAGTGAAGACAAAAACACATCATGTCCTGATCAGAGAACTCCTTTACACTGATGATACTGCTCTCGTCGGTCACACGGAAACTCAGCTACAAAGACTTATGGACTGCCTCTCCCATGCCTGTACCTCATTCTCCTTGGCTTTTAGCATCAAGAAAACCGTTGTCATGGGAGAAGGTGTTGCATCTCCGCCCCAATCACACTAAATAACGCCCACTGGAAGTGGTTAGCAGATTTTGCTCCTGTGGGTCCACGATGACAGACAATCTGTTCCTTGATGCAGAGCTCGATACACGCATAGGGAAAGCAGCTACCACCTTTGGCCGACTTGCGAAACACACATGGGATAATACGAAGCTGACCCTTAGGTCCAAGCTGATGGTTTACAAGGCCTGTGTTCTCAGCACCTTGCTGTGTGGCTGTGAAACATGGCTGACCTACGGCTACCAGGAAAAGAAGCTCAATAATTTCTACCTTCGCTGTCTATGGCATATTATGGGTATATCCTGGCAGGACAAAATCACAAATCTGACAGTCCTCTCAAAGGCAGTAATCAAACAGAGGCAGCTTTGGTGGATTGGAGATGTCTGCAGGATGGAGGACGGTCACATACCTAAGGACCTTTTGTATGGTGAGGTAGCTGGGGCCAGGTGACCAGTGGGGAGCCCAAAGCTGCACTTTAACGATGCTTGCAAGCGTGACATGAAGACCCTAAATGTCGAATATAGCACTTGGGAGTCACTAGCTGGCAAAAGAGGGAAATGAAGACGCATCCTTTGGACTGGTGTCCATTTCCACGATGACCTGTTACAACGGCAGCTTGGCAACAGGTGCCAGCGTTAAAAACAACAACTGACAGCGTCACTTGGCAGCTTCTCATGCAGCACTTGTGGGAAATATGCCTCTCAAGGATTGGCCTTCGCAGTCATTAGCAAAGGTGCACCAAGAGGAGACACCTCACCTAAATGGATTATTTTCTGCGTGTCCATCATCTTTCATAGATGGTAGGATGCCAACCTGAACCTGAGGAGACTGGGTCTGTATTCGCTCGAGTTTAGAAGGATGAGAGTGGTTGGAATTTTACGTTGGGTGGGAGGCCCCGCCCACCGGCTGAAAAGTCGGTGGCGAGCCCGCCTCCGCAGGATCTGGGGAGCCACACCAGGACTTTTTGCTCCCCAGGTGCTTAATTGGTCTTGGGCAGAACTTCCACCTCCTTGAGGCAGGAGGTCCTGCCTAATGGAGCTGCCGGCCAATCAGCAGGCTGGCATTTCTTAGTCCCAGGAGCGCCACCGGGAGCGGTGGCCACTGCTTTGAAAATACTCAGCCATTGGAAGCAAGAGGAAGGACGGCCCTGGAACTCAGGTATGTTTTTGGGGCTTCGCTGGTTGGGGGGATGGTGGTGGGGAGGGTTGTGTGTTGGAGGCAGTTGGGGCTTTGGGGATGACCACCATGGGGCACAGGGTGCCCGATCAGGAGGACCCCCTCCCCCCCACACCCTGCAAGAACGTCGCATGGTTCTTGGGGCCTTTGCCATCTGGCCGCTGCTGGTAAAATACCTGTGGTGGCGGGAAGAGGCCCTTAAGTGGCAGTTAATTGGCCATTTAAGGGCCTTGATTGCCCTGGGCGGCGGGCCATTAATCGCCCCACTGCCTCGTCCAAAACTGCAGCAGAGGCTGGAAGGCGTGGGAATGCCCACCCCCACCGCCTCCCACTCAATTTTTCGGCACCCCCATCACCACCAGCTTGCTCGTTGGGGGGCCGTAAAATTACGGCCGTGGTCTCAGTGAAGTATACATAATTTTTACAGGGCTCGACAGACTAGATGCAGGAAGGATGTTTCCTCTGGCTTGGTGGGTCTAGAACTCGGGGACACAGTCTCACAATAAGAGGTAGGCCATTTAGGACTGAGATGAGGAGGAATTTCTTCACTCAGAGGGTGGTGAATCTTTGGAATTTTCTATCCCAGCGGGCTGTAGAGGCTCATTGAGTATGTTCAAGACAGAGATCGATAGATTTCTAGATATTAAAGATGTCAACGGATATGGGGATAGTGCGGGAAAATGGCATTGAGGCAGAAGATCAGCCATGATTTAGCTGAATGACAGAGCAGGCTTGAGGGACTGAATGACCTACTCCTGCTCCTATTTCCTATGCTCCTATGTTAGAAACCCTCCTGTTTGAGATGGTAATTGCCTGGCACTTATCTGGTGCAATTATTACTTGCCACTTATCAGCCCAAGATTGAATGTTGTTGAGGTCTTGCTGCATGTGGGCATAGACTGCTCATACCTGAGGAGTTGCAAATGGTACTAAACACTGCCATCATCTGCGAACATCCCCACTTCTGACCTTATGTTGGAGGGAAGGTCATTGATGAAGCAGCTGAAGATGGTTGGGCCTAGGACATTGTCCTGAGGAACTCCTGCAGCGATGCTCTGAGGCTGAGATGATTGGCCTCCAACAATCACAACCATCTTCCTTTGCACTAGGTATGACTTCAACCAGTGGAGAGCTTTCCCCTGATTCCCATTGACTTCAATTTTGCTAGGGCACTCTGATGCCACACTCAATGAAATGCTGCATTGATGTCAACTTGTAGTCAAAGTTGTAATATAAGCAAATGCGGCAGCCACTTTGCAGCAAGGAAGGCCTGAGAGACTGCAGTGAGAAGAATGACCAGATAATCTGTTCTGGTGGTGAAGGTTGAAGGATAACAATTGACCTAGCCACATCACACATAGAAGGATATGCTGATAGAGTTCAATGAAGAAGGGTGGGAGGAGACTCATGTGGAACATAAGCACCAGCAAAGGCCTGTGCTGTAAATTCTTTGTATGTAATATAAGGAAAATAGCCTCGAAGGGGTTAGTGATTAGGCATTCTAACACTTCTTTGTTAGTTACAGTCAGCCAAGGCACTTCGGTTGTAGCCTTGGAAATAAAATTTCAAGCTCAAGCAGGTGAAGAGCGCCAACCTTTGTGTATCCCTTCGAACCTGTAGATGACTGAAATTCTGGTCTGAAATCACATAATATCTTGAGTTGATGTCTTGGCTTAATGCCTGACTTCTACATTTTGGCTGGGCTGTTTCAATTGCACCATCTCTGCAGACTTGCAAAACACATTTTGTCATTTTTTTTTAAATGCCACTACTATATGTAATCACTGTCACACCTAGTTCTGGTAAAAGGAACATTTCAGATGTTTAAGCACCATCATCTGCTCCCTTGCACCTTAAGTTGGATATTGATCACAACATCCAACCAAAAATCCAGATACTGTTTCCACCGTGTTGAGGTATCTGTATTCACATTGGAAAAGTCACAATTGAAGGAAAATTACGAGTTATGATAAAATTCTCGTTTTGACACACATCTTCGAAGATTTGTACTGAATTATGCAATCACAGTTGTAAGCTTGATTCCATGTCTGTGCTGTGTTAGCTGATTTTAGCTCATGGTGGCAGTTGGGATTTTGCAGTTGGCCCTAGTGCCCCAGGGTTAGGGAGGAAAAACTTAATTGGGATTCTCCAGGGTTCCTACTTTTGCTATCCTCTGTTTTGAAGGTGAGCATGTGCGATGTCAGATGAGGTTGGGATTGGGCTTGACTGTCATGCATTCTTTGATTGAACAGTGTTCCAGCATTCACTGTGTAAACTCACACATGAGTAATGACAATTTGGCTAAAGTACTTGGCACCCAAGGAACTGTAGCTCAGTGGCATAGTGGTTAGCACCGCAGCCTCACAGCTCCAGCGACCTGGGTTCAGTTCTGGGTACTGCCTGTACGGAGTTTGCAAGTTCTCCCTGTGTTTGCATGGGTTTCCACCGGGTGCTCCGGTTTCCTCCCACCTCCAAAAGACTTGCAGGTTGATAGGTAAATTGGCCATTGTAAATTGCTCCTAGTGTAGGTAAGTGGTAGGAGAATTGTGGGGATGTGGTAGAGAATATGGGATTAATGTAGGATTAGTATAAATTAGCTAAGCGCATTGCACTTTTGAACTACAAGAAAGCCCCCAGCGATTTAACATCCGCAGCACTTAAAGCAGCCAGAAGTACTGCACAAAGAACAGCTAGGCGTTGCGCAAACGACTACTGGCAACACCTATGCAGTCATATTCAGCTGGCCTCAGACACCGGAAACATCAGAGGAATGTATGATGGCATGAAGAGAGCTCTTGGGCCAACCATCAAGAAGATCACCCCCCTCAAATCTAAATCGGGGGACATAATCACTGACCAACGCAAACAGATGGACCGCTGGGTTGAGCACTACCTAGAACTGTACTCCAGGGAGAATGCTGTCACTGAGACTGCCCTCAATGCAGCCCAGCCTCTACCAGTCATGGATGAGCTGGACATACAGCCAACCAAATCGGAACTCAGTGATGCCATTGATTCCCTAGCCAGCGGAAAAGCCCCTGGGAAGGACAGCATTACCCCTGAAATAATCAAGAGTGCCAAGCCTGCTATACTCTCAGCACTACATGAACTGCTATGCCTGTGCTGGGACGAGGGAGCAGTACCCCAGGACATGCGCGATGCCAACATCATCACCCTCTATAAAAACAAAGGTGACCGCGGTGACTGCAACAACTACCGTGGAATCTCCCTGCTCAGCATAGTGGGGAAAGTCTTTGCTCGAGTCGCTCTGAACAGGCTCCAGAAGCTGGCCGAGCGCGTCTACCCTGAGGCACAGTGTGGCTTTCGTGCAGAGAGATCGACTATTGACATGCTGTTCTCCCTTCGTCAGATACAGGAGAAATGCCGTGAACAACAGATGCCCCTCTACATTGCTTTCATTGATCTCACCAAAGCCTTTGACCTCGTCAGCAGACGTGGTCTCTTCAGACTACTAGAAAAGATCGGATGTCCACCAAAGCTACTAAGTATCATCACCTCATTCCATGACAATATGAAAGGCACAATTCAACATGGTGGCTCCTCATCAGAGCCCTTTCCTATCCTGAGTGGTGTGAAACAGGGCTGTGTTCTCGCACCCACACTTTTTGGGATTTTCTTCTCCCTGCTGCTTTCACATGCGTTCAAATCCTCTGAAGAAGGAATTTTCCTCCACACAAGATCAGGGGGCAGGTTGTTCAACCTTGCCCGTCTAAGAGCGAAGTCCAAAGTACGGAAAGTCCTCATCAGAGAACTCCTCTTTGCTGACGATGCTGCTTTAACATCTCACACTGAAGAATGCCTGCAGAGTCTCATCGACAGGTTTGCGTCTGCCTGCAATGAATTTGGCCTAACCATCAGCCTCAAGAAAACGAACATCATGGGGCAGGATGTCAGAAATGCTCCATCCATCAATATTGGCGACCACGCTCTGGAAGTGGTTCAAGAGTTCACCTACCTAGGCTCAACTATCACCAGTAACCTGTCTCTAGATGCAGAAATCAACAAGCGCATGGGTAAGGCTTCCACTGCTATGTTCAGACTGGCCAAGAGAGTGTGGGAAAATGGCGCACTGACACGGAACACAAAAGTCCGAGTGTATCAGGCCTGTGTCCTCAGTACCTTGCTCTACGGCAGCGAGGCCTGGACAACGTATGCCAGCCAAGAGCGACGTCTCAATTCATTCCATCTTCGCTGCCTTCGGAGAATACTTGGCATCAGGTGGCAGGACTATATCTCCAACACAGAAGTCCTTGAAGCGGCCAACATCCCCAGCTTATACACACTACTGAGTCAGCGGCGCTTGAGATGGCTTGGCCATGTGAGCCGCATGGAAGATGGCAGGATCCCCAAAGACGCATTGTACAGCGAGCTCGCCACTGGTATCAGACCCACCGGCCGTCCATGTCTCCGTTATAAAGACGTCTGCAAACGCGACATGAAATCGTGTGACATTGATCACAAGTCGTGGGAGTCAGTTGCCAGCATTCGCCAGAGCTGGCGGGCAGCCATAAAGACAGGGCTAAATTGTGGCGAGTCGAAGAGACTTAGTAGTTGGCAGGAAAAAAGACAGAGGCGCAAGGGGAGAGCCAACTGTGCAACAGCCCCAACAAACAAATTTCTCTGCAGCACCTGTGGAAGAGCCTGTCACTCCAGAATTGGCCTTTATAGCCACTCCAGGCGCTGCTTCACAAACCACTGACCACCTCCAGGCGCGTATCCATTGTCTCTCGAGATAAGGAGGCCCAAAAAAAGAAGAAGTATAAATTGGTCAGCACAGACTTGGTGGGCCGAAGGGCCTGTTTCAGTGCTGTATCACTAAATAAATAAAACATCTCCGCTTCAATACAGGAAAAGAGAGAGTACAGGAGAAAAACACACTTCTTATTCTTTTCATGAATTGATGATGTCATTTTGTACTAGCAAGCTGGCTTTTATAATATCACATTGTCGTGAAGTGACAACATTGTTAAAGATGACTTCAGAACAGCAGTGGCCCATTTGGCTCATTGAGCAGGCGCTGACATTTTTAATGACTCTGACAATTCTATCTGATTCCAAACCCCTACCATTTCTCATATTACTTTATATACTTTCCTAGTAAGTAGGTATCTCCCTTTTAAACACTTCAGTTTGCATCTGTAGCCTTCTGAAGTAGTATGCTCCATATTCTCACATCACTTTGAAGAAGTTTTTCCCGAATTCACTTTTAACTGCTTGAAATTGATTTTGAAGATGACAACACCTTATTCTAGATTCTCTGATTAGAAGGAGGATTTGTTTCATATCTACCCTGTAGCTCGCCTCCATTATTTTACATACCACTTTTATCTTGCACAAAGGCTTGAGGGAAAAGAAAATATTAGATTTGGTTCAGGTATCCTGGAAGTCAGTTGAATGATGCATTTTTTTAAGCAAATCAGATATGCCTGACGCCCTTTTGTCTATCTGTACCCTACACTTGCCTTTGCACAGTTTACTTCTGTGGGTAGGTTGGGAGTATTCTAGAGCCTCCCCCAATATCACTGCTTGAGTTGCAGATGAGTGGTAGAGTGTGCGTTGGATAAATGTTGCTAATTCACTTCCATCTGAAACTGCATAGCTCAGATACCGCAGTGCCAGCTCCTATAGCACAAGAGCTGCCAAAGGTCCATTCCCATTAGATCATTAGAGATTAGAAGGGCAAGATGGATTGGTGAAGAAGGAGACAGAGTAGTTCTTGAACAAATGGAGAGCGAACAATTGGTGAGATAAGTTTGTTAAGGCTGGACAGGTTGAATGTTGGTTTGCTGGGATTTTAATCATCACAATCTGGTTACGAGTACTGCAGGAGCCTCCTATCACAGCTGCCAGGTGGCCTATCACGTTACTTTTCGCCGAGTTCACAGAAATAATCAATAAACACAAGCTGCCACAGCTACAAGGTGATGCTTATAAATGTTTTATTCAACAAGATCTGATAGAGTTAAAAATTGATGCATATCAATGCTTTGGTTCTCTAGGTCGTGAAACCCGCTTGCCCCTCCGTATCAAGTGCGAAGGTTTGGGCCCCAAGCTGATCCTGAACATTGACCAGATTGAAATAGGAGACATCTTTGTTAGCTCAAAACATATTTATGAGGTAGGTTATATAACTACTTTCTTTAAATCTATAAAATTGGCTCAAAGGCTTTTCTGAAACCATTAGGATACATTATCAGTCTAAATGAAAAACTCAGTTATGGAAATTCATGGACCAAACAATTATTGACCAGTTAATTAGGTTATGTTCCAGGCCAGGCTGTTTTTCATTTACCTAGTGTCATGCAGACCCCCACCTGCCAAGAATGAGGCATATTAATTTTGTCATGTGAACATTGATTTTAAACTGTTGCTGGAGTGAAGAAAGGACTTGCTAAAAAAAAATCACCAGACACTTGGCTGGAAAAACATTTGCATACCAACAGACAGTGCTTTGAGAGACAAAGGACTATTCCCCGGTCCACTTAACCCAAAATGGGCTGTGATCACCAGACATTGTAGGTGAGGACACTCACATTCCAGCATGACTGCTAAAATGGCAGAATCCACAAACAGGAGTGGTCAAACCAGCTAGTCACATGACTACACAAACAAGAAGTGCTGGAAATATTCAGAGTTCTGCTGAAATGTTAACACAGTTCTGATGAAGGGTCACTGACCTGAAATGTTAACACAGTTCTGATGAAGGGTCACTGACCTGAAATGTTAACACAGTTCTGATGAAGGGTCACTGACCTGAAACGTTAAACAGTTCTGATGAAGGGTCACGTACCTGAAACGTTAAACAGTTCTGATGAAGGGTCACTGACCTGAAACGTTAAATAGTTCTGATGAAGGGTCACTGACCTGAAACGTTAAATAGTTCTGATGAAGGGTCACTGACCTGAAACGTTAAATAGTTCTGATGAAGGGTCACTGACCTGAAACGTTAAACAGTTCTGATGAAGGGTCACGTATCTGAAACGTTAACGCAGTTCTGATGAAGGGTCATTGACCTGAAACGTTAATACAGTTCTGATGCCTTAGAATTGGAAAGCGTTGTACAAGGATTCACTGAAAACACGGTGTTTTTTAAAAATTAAACCCGACTACAGTTAAACCAGGCAAAGGCTAAGAGGGAACCCGTAGACCCCTCTCACCTGGTCATAACACTGTCCATCTATCTATCATACCATGGCAGTTTCATTTTTAATTCTGTATGTACCCTGTGCTGCTGAGATTGAAATGTCTGAAAAAACTAATTGAACTGTCCATCTGCTTTCTGTCTGTAGTAGTCTGAAATCGCTTGCACATTTAAGTGATGAATTGACTTTAAAATTTGATTCAGTGTAGGTGATGTAACGTTTCTTAAAATAAGAAATGGAACTGTGGTGGGTCAGAGACTGGATTTTCACCTTTAGGACCTGGTTTCAAATCTAGTCCAGGCTGTTCTGCCTGCTGGCTTTAATGGGCTTATGTGAAATGAGTTTGGGCAGTCTCCAGTGGTTCAGCCCTAAGCTGCCCTTAGATTGGAAAAGTTTTTTTCATTCACAGGATGTAGGCATCACTGGCAAGGCCAGCATTTATTTCCAGTCCCTATTTGCTGTTGAGAAGGTGATGGGGAGCCACCTTCTTGACAACTGAGTGGTTTGCTAGGTCATTTCAGGGGACGGTTAAGAGTCAACCACATTGTTGTGGTCTATAGTCACATCCCAGATGTGGATGGCAGATTTCCTTCTCTAAAGCACATGAGTAAACCAAATGGGTGTTCACAACAATCCATTGGTTTCATGGTCACCATTACTGACAATAGCTTTTTGTTTGTCCAGATTTATTTAATTAACTGAATTAAAATTCCCCAGTTGCTATAGTGGGAGTTGAACTCATGCTTCCAGATCATTAGTCTAGGCCTCTGGTTTACTTCCGAAGAAGGGTCACTGACCCGAAACGTTAACTCTGCTTCTCTTTCCACAGATGCTGCCAGACCTGCTGAGTGGTTCCAGCATTTCTTGTTTTTACCTCTGGTTTACTAGTCCAGCAGCATAACCACTATGTTATTGTTCCATGCTAAAATGCCAATCTCACTCAGGGATCACAGGGCTGCAGGTGCGGCAACTCGAAATGCACTGTACTGGTTCAGTAATAAGTGCTCTTCTGAGATTGGGGCTGGGTCTTATTACTGAGACCCAGTAGAGCGAGTCTCACTTTGCATCAAACCATACTGTGGCTAGCCTGGGATCCGACTAACATGCTTCACCTTGTTCAGAGTAAAAAGAAAATAATGCAAATATCAGGAATCTGAAATAAAAACTGAAAGTGCTGGAAATATACAGCACCTTACAGAAAGAGAAGTTAATCTGCCTTTTCTCTTTACAAATGCTGTTTGGACCTGCTATACATTTCCAACATTTTCTGGTTAACTCGTGTTGTTGCTGCCTGTGATAGGCTTCCTTTAGGAAATGTTCAGTAACATCCCATTTGTCTTGTTGCTGTACATCACAGAACTATAGAGGTTTACATAGCACAAGGTGGCAATTTGCCCACAATACCTGTGCTGTTTTGAAAGAATTCCCACTGCCCTGTTTACTCCCCAGAGTCATGTATGTTTCTGTGCTTCAAAGATTTATAACACCTTCCCTTAAATGCTGCAATTGTCTCTGCCTCAACCATGCCATGTAAAGTCCGAGCATTCTACATACAGGTCCCCTCACAGGCCATACTTCTGGCATTTTCCTGGTTCCATAGGGGACATAAGCAACTTTAGCCAATCTGCTCGCACAGCCCAACATTTTGTTGGCCCTTTTTATGGCTTCATCTAATTGCCTTTGCAGTTTCTGGGGCTTATTTATTTGAGCCCCCAGGTCTCTCATTATCCCAGTCCCTTCAGTGGTTTTTCATTCCTTGTTTATCTTCCCAAAACATATTACCTCACAGATTAAAATGCATTGACATCTGTCTGCCCCTTCCACTAACCTGTCAATGTTTTCCTAAAGTAATTTACAATCTTCCTTGCTATTTGCCAAACTGCTTACCTTTACATTGTCAGCATTTTTTTTATTTGACTCCCAAAATTATCAGCAACGGTTTGACTTTATTCAGCTGTTTTCAAATGACAAACTTTAAACTTGTTTAAAAAGAAATCATACCTCATTATGGCTGGATTTTTACGCCGCCCCATTGGGCGGATGGTGGCGTTGGGGCGACAGGCTCCGGGAGGCCTACCCACCCCGATTCCACCTCCGAACAAGTTTACGGTGGTCAGGCGGGGGGTGGGGGGGGGTGGTAAACAGCCCGCTGCCCAAGGCCAATCAAGACCCTGAAGTGGCCACTTAACTGCCACCTCTACGGCTATTTTACCCGTGGCAAGTGGGTGTGCTGGGGACGTGAAAGGCCGCGCAGCAATAGCTGCTGGCCTTTCCGCGCCCTGGGTTGGGGGGGGGGGTGCATGGCAGTCGGGCACAGGGTGCCCAATTGAGGGTCACCCCTGCCTCCCAACCCACCCCGGGACCCCAGATGCCTTCCCCCCCACAAATGACCACTCCAGCCTCACCAGGGAAGGACCGATCCCCCTGGAGAGATATGCCCCTACTTACCTTCCCTCCTCGATCCATGGCGTCGGCTGGGCTGCAGTCCCAGCAGTGGCCACCATTCCCGGTGGCGCTGCTGGGACTAAGAGCTGCCAGCCCGCTGATTGGGACTATTAAAGCCTGGGGATCCGTAAAATAAGGGACGGATCCCCAGGCTAGGCAGAAGCAGGTTCGCCATCGACTTTCACGTCGGAGTCCGGCTCCCATCCATTCACCGTAAAAGTCTGACCTATGTGTCTGAGTCTGCTATTGTACCTGATTAATCACTTGATTGAATAGCAGTGATCGATTAACCTTTTATTGTGTTACCACTTTACATGTGATCTGGCAATGCTAAAATATATGCATGTTAATTTGTAGACGCTAAGCTGATTCAGCATGTTTGTTCCATACAGTTTATTCTTAATGCTTTTTCACATTGCCAGATATTAAGACAATAAAAGTTTGATCTGTACTTGCTATTTGATGAAGTAATTGATCATTAGCATACACAAGGAAGACTTTATCAGTTAAAGGGTGGCTTCCCAATGGCTGTAATCTGGGCACAACCGATGTGATAAAGGTCATACATACCTTACCTTCGTTCATGATGCGCCTTGTGATTTTTCCGATTGGAAAGAAGCCTTAGCCCCTTTCTCAGAAAAGAAGAAGAATCTCATTGCATCCTCATGATGTCCCAAAGTCCCAAAGCAATAAAGGCCAGCGTGCCATTTGTCTTCCTAATTGCTTGCTGTACCTGCATGCGACCTTTCTGCGTTCCTTGTACAAGTACTGTCAAGTCTCTTTGAACATCAACACTTACAAGTTTCACATGTTTTAAAAAAAATTCTGCTTTTCTATTCTTACGATCAAAGTGAATAACTTCACACTTCCCTGCATTATACTCCATCTGCCATCTTGTTGCCGACTCACTTAACCTGTCTATATCTCTTTGCAGCATCTGTGTCCTCCCCACAGCTTACCTTTCCACTTAGCTTTGTATCATCAGCAAACTTAGATACATTACTCTCTGTCTCTTCATCTAAGCCATTGATATAGATTGTAAATAGCTGAGTCCCCAGCACTGATCCTTGCGGCACTCCACTAGACATTGCCTGCCGACTTGAAAATGCCCTGTTTATGCCCATCTTTGCTTCCTGTCTGTTAACCAATCCTCTATCCATGCTAATATATTACCCCAAACTCCATGAGTCCTTATCTTCTGTGTGGCACCTTAATTGAATACCTTTTGGAAATCCATCTACTGGTTCCCCTCTACCCTACTAGTTACATCCTCAAAAAATTCTAATAAATTTGTCAAACAGGATTTCCCTTTAGTAAAATCATGTTGACTTGTTCTAATCATACTGTGCTTTTCTAAGTGCATTGTTAAGACTTCCTTAATAATAGATTCCATCATTTTCCCAACAACTGATGTTAGGCTAACTGGCCTGTAGTTCACTGTTTTCTCTCTCCCTCCTTTTTTGAAAAATGGTGTAACATTTACCAGCTTCCAATCTGATGGGACCACTCTGGAATGGAAGGAAGTTTGGAAAATCATAGCTAACTCAAGCAGTATCTCTGCAGCTATCTCTTTTAGAACACAGGTTGTCGGCCATCAGGTCCCAGGGATTTGTTGGATTTTAGTCCCTTAATTTTCTCCAAGACTTTTCTTCTGCTGATATTAATTTTCTAACTTTTTAGCCCCTAGTATACAGTCTGTAATTTGTGTCTTCTACTGTAAAGACAGACACAAAATATTTGTTCAATGCCTCTGCCATTTCCTCATTCCCCGTGATAATTTCTTCTGTCTCTGCTTCTAAGGGACCAACATTTTCTTGAGCTACTCTCTCCTTTTTATATGCCTTTAAAAGCTCTTACAATCTGTTTATATATTATTGGCTAGTTTACTCTCGTTCTATTTTTTCCCTGTTTTTTCAACTTTTTGGTGGTCCTTTGCTCGTTTCTAAAACACTCCCAATCCTCAGACTTGCTACTCTTTTTTGCAACATTGTAAGCCTCTTTTAATCTTCAACTATCTTTAACTTCCTGAATGAGCCACGGATGGGTCTTTCTTGCTGAGTTTTTGTTTTGCAATGAAATGTATTTTTGTTGAACATTTTGAATTATTTCTTTAAATGTTTCCCACTGTTCATTTAGCACCATACCTTTTAGTCTATTTGCCCAATTTACCTTAGCCAATTCTCCCCCATACCTACGTAATTGGCTTTGTTTAAGTTTAAGATTCTTGTTTGTGATTGGTGTATGTCACTTTCAAATTTAACATGGAATTCAATTGTATTACGATCACTATTTCTCAGTGGATCTTTAACTATGGCATTACTAATTAACCTTGCTTCATTGCACAATACGAGATCTAAGATATCTTTATCCCTAGTCAATTCCACAACGTATTGTTCCAAGAAACTGTTACAAGAACATTCTACAAGCCCATCTTCTAGACCACTCTTGCCAATGTCATTGTCCCAGTCTATCTGAAGATTAAATTCCCCCACAATTATTACATTGCCCTTGTTGCAAGCTCAAATAATTTCTTGTTTACTGCTCTGTCTAATGGTATAACTACAGTTAGGGAACCTCTAAATTACTCCTACCAGTGTCTTCTGATTCTTGCTATTCTTAATTTCCACCCATACTGATTCTACTTCAAGATCTTCTGAGGCCAGATCCTTTCTCATTAATGCCCTTAGGCCATCCTTTACTATCAGGGTTACCCCTACTCCTTTGCCATTCTGTCTGTCTTTCCATAATATTGTGTATCCTAGAATATTTATTTCCCAACCTTGATCACCTTGTAATCATGTCTCTGTAATGGCAATTAGATCTAAATGTTTAACCTCTATTTGTGCCACTAGTTTATCTATTTGATTGCAGATGCTTTGCGCATTCAGATAAAGAACTTTGAATTCCAATTTTTTATTTTGATTCCCTGCATTGACCTTATTTGCTGATGTAAAATGTTTGATAAACTCTATGTCCCTTCCTGTCCCATTCTGCTTGGCTTTACCCACAATGCTATACTATTCAGATACCTCAACCTTTCCCTTTGGATTTCTAAATCTCCCTTCATCTGAATTCTCCTCTCCTTCTGTTAGTTCACACCCTCTAGCCTTATCTGCTGGTGTACTCAGGTTTATATGCTCTGTCCCTTCCTGCCACACTCTGATTATCATTACCCTTATTGCTTTCTTGCTCTCTTGCCTTCTCTTCTCTCTTTAAATTATCACATCTTCCCTCACTTGATCACTCGCCCCCAGTATTTAGTTTAAAGCCCTAGTTATATGAATTGCAAGAACACTGGTCCCAGCACGCTTCAGGTGAAGACTGTCCCAATGGTACAGCTCTCACTTTCCCCAGTACTGGTGACCCATGAATCGAAACTGATTACTCCCACACCAATCTTTGAGCCACAGATTATTACCTTTGAGATTCTGCTTTTTAATTTAGTCCCTAGCTGCTCATACTCATTCTGCAGAGCCTCTTTCCGCGTCCTCTCTGTCATTGGTACCCACTTGGACCACTGGATCCTCTCCCTCTCACTGTAAGTTCCTCTCCAGCCCTGAGCAGCTGTCCAAAACCCTGGCACCAGGCAGGCAACACAGCCTTCTAGGGGGATAGCTCTTGGCTATCCCCCTACTACCACTACATTTCCATTTACTCCCCCCGCTTGAATGGCTTCCTATACCATGGTGCCACGGTCAGTTCGCCCATCCACCCTGCAGCCCCTGCTCTCATCCATACAAGCTGAAAGAACCTCAAACCTGTTGGACAATTATAAGGACTGAGGCTGCTTCACTTCTGCATTCTCAATTCCCTTGCCTGCCTCACTCGCAGTCACACCCTTCTGTTCCTGACCACTGACCAAATCAGAAGACTCTATCCTAAGGGTTGTGACTGCCTTCTGGAACAAAGTGTCCAGGTAACTTTCTCCCTCCCTGATGCATTGCAGTGTCTGTAGCTCGGCCTCCAGCTCATTGGCTGAGCTGAAGCTCCTTGAGCCACCGATACTTACTGCAAACGTGTTTGCAGTGGATCACACTGGCGTCCACCAGCTCTCTCATACTGCAGTCACAACACATCACTTGCCCTCCCATCTTTATGTGTTAATTATTTATTTTTCTTTATTTTTAATTAATAAACCCCATGGCAGCAACTAAGCCCCCCTACTAATAAGCTTTATTACTGCTGGTAAACCTTACTACTGCTAATAAAACCTTATAAATAAATTACCTGAGTCTCAGAAGATTCTTATTTTAATTATTTCAATTACTGTTATCCTAACCCCAATTAAAACTCCTTAGTTAAGATAAGAGAAAAAGAGAAAATGTTCACCAGCCAATCACTTACCTTCTTTGCTGAAACGTCACAAGTCAATTCCTTTTTCCTCTCTGCACCAAATTCCTATCTTCACACTCTGACTACATCTCACTCAGGCAAGGTCTCCTCTCCATGCCCTCTGGTTCATTGCACCCATAATGCAGCCATGGTCACTAGCTGAACATTGGTACAATGAAGTTTATGCATCAACTGTTGGCATCTACTCAGCTGTATTCCATACTCTTGTTGAGCAGATCTTATCCCCATCTACCCATTGCACAAATAATGTTCCCCCCCCCACCCCATCCCATTAACAAATGTGCTTGTTATATTTTTAAGTTCTACCTAGTTATTTCTTTCATGATATGTACCGAAGACCATTTTTGCAATGTGTCCTTGCCCCCGCGCCCCCCACCCCTCCATGAACCAGAGGATAATTTTATACCCATAATATCTGCTGATACAGCATCAAACAGAAACCCCTTGTTGCTGTATTTAGCTTTTTAGAAATGACACCAGTGCCTTGTGAACTCCTGTTGGATGAATAAGAGTACGTTTACCAGGCTGTGAACTATGGAACAAATTTATTTTACTACTTTAACAACTCAAAAGTCTCAGACCAAGTGGCACCCTGTTCGAGTCACAGTATCCTTCCTGAGGTGGGAGGACCAAAATTGGACACTGTACTCCCGATCCAGTCATACCAGAAGTTTATATAACTCAACTATTGTATTCCTAATTTTGTAGTGAATCATTTTAGCAGTAGAGCCCAGTACCCTGTTTGGTTTAAGAACGAGCAGGATAGCTAGTATAAGCTCTAGTCTGGGGCAGGCCAACTACTTGATCCTTACCTGCTCCCTTTATTTCTGCTTACTGTCAAATCTCCAGGGCCACCTCTTCATTGGGAACTAGAAGTTGTAGGTTATGAGGCTGTCCTCTAGGTGCTCTCCCTGTTGTTATGGGCTGTATGTCCAAGCATTGTGTGATTGCATGCATTATGCAGCTAATTAGAGTAGAATGGGGGAAATTAATTTAAGGATGTAGGAATACTTTAGGAAAAATTTGCTAGTGCCAAGTGTACCCTGCTTCAGAGAGATACAGCACTGAAACAGGCCCTTCGGCCCACCAAGTCCGCGCCGACCATCAACCACCCATTTGTACTAGTCCTACATTAATCACATTTTTCCCTCTCACATCCCCACCTTCCCTCAATTTTCCTACCACTTACCTACATTAGGGGCAATTTTTTTACAATGGCCAATTTACCTATCAACCCGCAAGTCTTTGGCATGTGGGAGGAAACCGGAGCACTCGGAGGAAACCCACGCAGTCACAGGGAGAACTTGCAAACTCCGCACAGGCAGTACCCAGAACCGAACCCAGGTCACTGGAGCTGTGGCACTAACCACTATGCATGATGGGCATTCATGGGAGGCATTCAACATCTTCTAAGGCAGTTAAAGTCTGAAGTAACTCTATATGGCACATTTTCTTGATACACCACATCAATATAAGATAATGGTGGGTTAGTCTATCTTGGCTGAACTAGAGAGGTCATTTGACGTTTTGCAGAATTCATAGCATGTCTGCTGAAATGTGCTCATCTTATTCAGGTCAATCTTCTGCCATTTATATTGAGCAGCTCCTGAGAAGTCGGTGTCAATTCATGAGGTACCACACCTCCCCTGACACACTACTCCCAATAAAATTTCTGTTGCCCAGCCAGGAAAACTGAGAAACCTAAGGTATGTATGCCCAGAAACAGGCATTGCTGAATTCTGTTCATCCTTTTGTTCCCAGTATGGTGACAAAATGGAGTGCCCTTGTAAAATTTGCAGGCCTTAAAATTCTGCTGCAGCAAACAATTTGCTTTCCATCAGAGGCTTATTAACACAGGGCCCTCATCCAATGATAGGCATTATTTGAACTTGTCCAATCAGAGGCATCATTCACACAGAGAGATGGTCCAATCAGATGTGTTATTCACACTGGGAGCTCACCCAAATAGAGATGTTGCTCAGACAATGAGCTCACCCAATCAGAGACATTATTCAAACTGGAAACTCACACAATCAGATTATTCATGCAGGTTACAGTAGCATAGTGGTTATATTAAGAGACCAATGATCTGGAGACTTGAATTCAAATCTCACCACTGCAACTGGGGAATTTGAATTAATTTATAAAATGTGAAATAAAAAGCTCGTCTCAGTGATGGTGGCCATGAAACTACCAGATTGTTGTAAAAACCCATCTGGTTCACAACTGTCCTTTACGGAAGGAGATTTGCTATCCTTATCTGGCCTCTGGCGATTGTGTGACTAGAGAGCCCTTGGTCTAAAATAGCCTAGCAAGCCACTCAACTGTATCAAACCACCATGAAAAACAATATGAATAAAACTGGATTGACCATCCAGCATCGACCCAGGCACTGGACACTACAAATGCACACCCAGCCCAATCAGCTCTGCTAAATCCTCCTTACTAACAACTGAATCATAGAAATTTACAGCACGGAAGGAGGCCATTTAGCCCATCATGTCTGCGCCATCCGACAATTAGCTATCCAGCCTAATCTCACTTTCCAGCTCTTGGTCCGCAGCCTCATAGATATGCACTTAAAATGCTGTAACCTAAGTTATTTTTAAATGTTAAGAGGGCTTCTGCCTTTATCACCATTTCAGGCAATGAATTCCAGATCCCCACCACCCTCTGGGTGAAAATATTCCTCTATAATCTCCTCTAAACCTCCTACCTCTTACCCTAAATCTATGCCCCTTGGTTATGGACCACTCAACCAAGGGGAATAGGACTTTCCTATCCACTCTATCCAGATCCCTCATAATTTTATATACTTCAATTTGGTCTCCCCTCAGCCTCCTCTGTTCCAAAGAAAAAAATCCCTATCCTATCCAATATTTCCTCATAGCTATAATTTTCCAGTCCAGGCAACATCCTCGTAAATTTCCTCTGTACCCTCTCGAGTGCAATCACTTCTTTCCTCTAGTGCAGTGAACAGAAATGCTGGCAGTACTCCAGCTAAAGCCTAACTAGTGTTTTATACAGTTCCATAATAACCTCCCAGCTCTTATATTCTGCACTTTGGCTAAGAAAGGCAAGTATCCCATAAGCCTTCTTGACCACCTTTCCTACCTTTGCAGCCACCTTCGAGATCTGCGGACGTGCACTCCAAGATCCCTCTGTTTCTCTACACTTCTCAGTATCTTATCATTTATTGTGTATTCCCTTTCCTTGTTAGCCTTCCCCAAATGCATTACCTCACACTTTGCTGGTTTGAACTCCATTTGCCACTGTTCGGCTCACCTGACTTGCCCATTGATATCTTCCTGCAGTCTACAGCTTAATTGGGAAAGCTGTCCTACAGACTAATCAAGCATCAGCCATACTCATGAACATAGTCATACCCACAAAATATACCTTTCATCCATCATCCATACTCTTCTATCATTATCCCTGTGTATGCCCTTTCCCACTGGCAGTACAGACCTACCAAATGTGGCAGCACAGTGGTATATGGACGGAGTGATCTGGGAGTGCTCAACATTGACTTCGGACCCCATGAAGTCACCAGTATCATGTAAAATAAGGGCAAGGAATGCACATAGTGTGAAGACGGAGGTTTGGTGAGTGAGGGGGTTTGGTGAGTGAGGGAGTTTGGTGAGTGAGGGGAACTATAACTTAATAAAAAATAAGTTTAATTTAATTAACACAATAAAGATGGCATGACAGGTGAAGTGTTGCGTCTGTAGCATGTGGGAGCTCCTGCATGCCATGGCAATCCATGGCAGCCGCATCTGTTGTAAGTGTCTGTGGCTTGAGGAGCTTTGGCTCAGAGTTAATGAGCTGCAGGCCAAGCTGCAGATATTGTGATGCATCAGGGAGGGGGAAAGTTACCCGGACACTTAGTTTCAGAAGGCAGTCACACCCCTTAGTCAGTGGTCAGGGACAGGAGGGTGTGACTGTGAGTGAGGCAGGTAAGGGAATCGAGAAAGCAGAAGTGGAGGAGCCTCAGCCCTTGCAATTGAGCAAGAAGTTTGAGGTCCTTGCGGCTTGTATGGACAAGAACGAGGGCTGTAGTGTGGATGAGCAGACTGACCATGGCATCGTGGTACAGGAAGCCATTCATGTGGGGGGAAATTGAAAGGAATGTAGTGGTAGTAAGGGACAGTATAGTCAAGGGATAGACACAGTTCTCTGCGGCCAAGAGCGGGAGTCCAGAAGACTGTGTTGTCCTCATGGTGTCAGGATCAGGACATCTGCTCAGGGCTGGAGAGGAACTTGCAGTGAGAGGGTGAGTATCCAGTGGTCATGGTACCAATGACATAGATCGGACTAAGAAAGAGGTTCTACATGGGGAGCTAGGCACTAAATTCTTAAGCAGAACCTCAAAGATAATAATCTCTGGATTATTATCTGAGCCATGTGCAAATTGGCATAGGATAAATAAGATTAGAGAGATGAATGCATACTCAAAGACTGGGGTGGAAGAAGAGGATTCCGGTTTGTGGGGAACAAGCAGCAGTACTGGGGAAAGTGGGGGCTGTACCGTTCGGATTGACTTCACCTGAACCATGCTGGGACCAGTGTTCTAGCGAGTCATATAACTAGGGAAGTAGAGTGGGTTTTAAACTGAATAGAGGGGGGAAGGGATCATGTAGGGGAAGATTGAGTAAATTAAAGAGAAATGACAAGGCAATAGATCAAGAGAGGTAATGATGATCATAGTATGGCAGGAAGGGACAGTGATTGCAATTTTAAGGGTCTCCCAGCAGATAGGGCCAGAGTTTACATAAACAGTAAAAAAAACTTAATTAAATGCTGTGTATCTGAATGCCCGCAGCTTTCGCAATAAAACACGTGAATTGTCAGCTCAAATAGAACTTCATATGTATGACCTTCTTCTTTCTTTTTCTTTCTTTTGGGCCTCCTTATCTCGAGAGACAATGGATACGCGCCTGGAGGTGGTCAGTGGTTTGTGAAGCAGCGCCTGGAGTGGCTATAAAGGCCAATTCTGGAGTGACAGGCTCTTCCACAGGTGCTGCAGAGAAATTTGTTTGTTGGGGCTGTTGCACAGTTGGCTCTCCCCTTGCGCCTCTGTATTTTTTCCTGCCAACTACTAAGTCTCTTCGACTCGCCACAATTTAGCCCTGTCTTTATGGCTGCCCGCCAGCTCTGGCGAATGCTGGCAACTGACTCCCACGACTTGTGATCAATGTCACACGATTTCATGTCGCGTTTGCAGACGTCTTTATAACGGAGACATGGACGGCCGGTGGGTCTGATACCAGTGGCGAGCTCGCTGTACAATGTGTCTTTGGGGATCCTGCCATCTTCCATGCGGCTCACATGGCCAAGCCATCTCAAGCGCCGCTGACTCAGTAGTGTGTATAAGCTGGGGATGTTGGCCGCTTCAAGGACTTCTGTGTTGGAGATATAGTCCTGCCACCTGATGCCAAGTATTCTCCGAAGGCAGCGAAGATGGAATGAATTGAGACGTCGCTCTTGGCTGGCATACGTTGTCCAGGCCTCGCTGCCGTAGAGCAAGGTACTGAGGACACAGGCCTGATACACTCGGACGTTTGTGTTCCGTGTCAGTGCGCCATTTTCCCACACTCTCTTGGCCAGTCTGAACATAGCAGTGGAAGCCTTACCCATGCGCTTGTTGATTTCTGCATCTAGAGACAGGTGACTGGTGATAGTTGAGCCTAGGTAGGTGAACTCTTGAACCACTTCCAGAGCGTGGTCGCCAATATTGATGGATGGAGCATTTCTGACATCCTGCCCCATGATGTTCGTTTTCTTGAGGCTGATGGTTAGGCCAAATTCATTGCAGGCAGACGCAAACCTGTCGATGAGACTCTGCAGGCATTCTTCAGTGTGAGATGTTAAAGCAGCATCGTCAGCAAAGAGGAGTTCTCTGATGAGGACTTTCTGTACTTTGGACTTCGCTCTTAGACGGGCAAGGTTGAACAACCTGCCCCCTGATCTTGTGTGGAGGAAAATTCCTTCTTCAGAGGATTTGAACGCATGTGAAAGCAGCAGGGAGAAGAAAATCCCAAAAAGTGTGGGTGCGAGAACACAGCCCTGTTTCACACCACTCAGGATAGGAAAGGGCTCTGATGAGGAGCCACCATGTTGAATTGTGCCTTTCATATTGTCATGGAATGAGGTGATGATACTTAGTAGCTTTGGTGGACATCCGATCTTTTCTAGTAGTCTGAAGAGACCACGTCTGCTGACGAGGTCAAAGGCTTTGGTGAGATCAATGAAAGCAATGTAGAGGGGCATCTGTTGTTCACGGCATTTCTCCTGTATCTGACGAAGGGAGAACAGCATGTCAATAGTCGATCTATGTATGACCTGACAGCCATTAAAGAGACATGGCCACAAGGAAACCAAAGCTGGGACCTGAATATCCAAGGGTATGTGACATTCACGAAGGACAGGAAGCTGGGAATAGGCGGTGGGGAAGCTCTGTTAATTAAAGAGGGCATTAGTACTGATGTGAAAGATGGCCTTAGTTCTAAAAATCAAGATGTAGAATCAATTTGGGTGGAACTAAGAAACAGCAAGGGGCAGAAAACATTGGTGGGAGCTGTTTATAGGCCACCAAACAGCAGTGGTAATGTAAATCACAGTGTAAATCAGGAAATTAAAGGTGCGTGTAACAAGGGTAATACAGTAATCTTGGGGGATTTCAATCTACATATAGATTGGGTAAACTTTATTAGTACTGATGTTCTGGGTGGCGAATTCTTGGAATGTATGCAAGATGGTTTTCTCGGGCAGTACGTTGAGGAACCAACTAGGGAATGGACTATTTTAAATCTAGTAGTGTGCAATGAAAACATGCTAATTAATCTTGTTGTAAAGGAGCCTCTAGGAAAGAGTGACCATAGTGTGATAGAATTTTAAATTAAGTTTTAAAGTCATGTAGTTCAATCAGAAACTAAGGTCTTAAATCTAACCAAAGGAATCTGTGAAGGTATGAGGGGCAAATTGGCTATGGTGCATTGGGAAACTACGTTAAAAGGTATGATGGTAGACAGGCAATGGCTAACATTTAAAGAACTGATACATAGTTTACAACAAAAATACATTCCTTTAATGCACAAAAACCCAGCAAGGAAAGTGTTCCAACCATGGCTAATGTAAGAAATCAAGGATTGTATTAGAGCAAAGGAAGAGGCGTATAAAGTTGCTAAAAAAGTGGTAAACCTGAGGATTGGGAGCATTTTAGAATTCTGGAATACTAGGTCTAATGAAAGGAAAAATAGAATATGGGAGTAATCTAGTGAGAAACATAAAAACGGTATGTAAAGAGGAAAAGATTAGCAAAAACTAATGTGGGTCCATTACAAGCAGAGTCAGGAGAATTTATAATGGGGAATAAGGAAATGGCAGAGAAACTAAACAAATACTTTGTGTCTGTCTTCACGGAGGAAAACACAAAAAACCTCCCAGAAATAATGGAGAATCAAGGGACTAGTGTAAACAAGGACCTACAAGATATTAACATTAGTAAAAAAAAAAGTACGAGAGAAATTAAAGGGGCTTAAAGAAGATAAATCCCCTGGACCTGATGATCTACATCCAGAGTGTTGAAAGAGGTGTCTATGGAGATAGTAGATGCATTGGTGGTCATCTTTCAAAATTCTATAGACTCTGGAATGGCTCCTGCAGATTGGAAGGTAGCAAATGTAACCCCACTATTTAAGAAAGGAGGGAGAGAGAAAATGGGGAACTACAGACCTGTTAGTCTAACATCAGTCGTAAGGAAAATGTTAGAATCCAGAATAAAGGTTGTGATAATAGGACCCTTTGAAAATAATGGTAGGATTGGGCAGAGTCAACATGGATTTATGAAAGGGAAATCATGTTTAACAAACCTGTTGGAGTTTTTTGAGGATGTAACTATCAGAATAGATAAGGGGGAACCAGTGGTTGTGGTATATTTAGATTTTCAGAAAACTTTTGACAAGGTCCCACACAAGAGGTTAGTAAACAAAATTAGGGCACATGTGATTGAGAGAATATACTGGCATGGATTGAGAACTGGTTAATGGACAGAAAATAGAGAGTCGGAATAAATGTGTCATTTTCAGATTGACTAGTGGGGTACCGCAAGGATCGGTGCTTGGGCCCCAACTATTCACAATCTACATCTGTGATTTGGATGCAGGGATTAAATGTATATTTCCAAGTTTGCAGATGACACAAAACTAAGTGGAAGCGTGAGTTGTGAGGCAGATGCAAAGAGGCTTCAAGGGGATTTGGAGAGGGTAAGCGAGTGGGCAAAAAATTTGGCAGATGGAATACAATGTGGAGAAACGTGAGGTTATCCACTTTGGCCAGTAAAACAGAAATGCAGATTATTTCTTAAATGGTGAGAGGCTGTGAAGTTTTGAACTTCAAAGGGTCTTGGGCATCCTTGTTCATGAGTCATGAAAGCTAACATGCAGGTACAGCAAGCAATTAAGAAGGCAAATGGTATGTTGACCTTCATTACAAGGGGATTGAGTTTGGGAGTAAAGTTGACTTACTGCAATTATTTAGTGCCTTGCTGAGACCACACCTGGAGTATTGTGTGCAGTTTCGGTCTCTTTACTCAAGGAAAGATATACTTGCCATAGATGGAATGAAACGAACGTTCTCCAAACTAATTCTTAGGATGGAGGGATTGTAGTGTGAGGAAATATTAAATAGACTGGGCTTTTATTCACTGGAGTTTAGAAGAATGAGAGGTGATCTCATTCAAACGCACAAAATTCTTACAGGGCTCAACAGGGTAGATGCAAGAAGGATGTTTCCCCTAGCTGAGGAGTCCAGAACCAGGGACACAGTCCATTTAGGACTGAGATAAAGGGGAATTTCTTCACTCAGAGAGTGGTGAATCTTTTGAATTCTCTCCTCAGAGGACCATGGAGGCTCAGTCACTGAGTATGTTCAAGACTGAGATCGATAGATTTCTACACAATAAAAACATCAAGAGATATAGGGATAGTGCAGAAATACGGTGTTGAAGTAGAAGATCAGCCATGATCTCCTTGAATGGCAGAGCAGGTTTGACGTGCTGAATGGCCTACTCCTGCTCCTATTTCTTTTGTTCTTATTACCATCTACCATGCTCCTTCAGCTGATGGATCAGTACCTCTCCATGTTGAACATCAGGGGCACAGAATGTATTCTGGGAAGGGGACTTCAATGTTCATCACCAAGAGTGGTTCAGTAGCACCACTACTGACCCAGATAGCCTTGTCCTGAAGGACATATCAGCCAGATCTCTGGCAGGTGGTGAGAGAACCACCATGAGTGAAAAACCTACCTGACCATGAGCGAGAAACCTATTTGACCTCATCCGCATCAATCTACCAATCACAGATGCCTCTGTCCACAACAGTATTGGTAGGAGTGTCCTTGTGTTGATCGTGTTGTGTGGCACTACCACTGTGCTAAATGGGATAAATTCAGAACAGATGCAGCAGCTTATAACTGGACAAGCATGAGATGCTGTTGGCCATCAGCAGGAGCAGAAATGTACATCACAATCTGTAACCTCATGGACAAACATATCCTTCACACTACCATTAGCATCACGCCAAGGTACCTACCCTGGTTCAATGAATAATGTTGATGAGTATGACAGGAGCTGGACTAGACATACCTAAAAATGAGGTGTCAACCTGCTGAAGCTGCATGCTCAACAGTGGAAGCTGCATGCTAGGGACACAGCTAAGCAATCCCACAAACAATGGATCAGATCAAAGTTCTGCAGTCCTGCCACATCCAGTTTTGAATGTTGGCGAACAACAAATGTGAGGAGGACCCTCCATGAAAGGCACCATCCTCAAAAATGGCAGAGCCAAGCTTGTCATTGCAAAAGACAAGGCTGAAGCGTTTGCAACCAGCTTTAGCCAGAAATGCTGATTGAATTATTCATCCCCTGAACAGATGTCAGTCTTCAGCCAATTTGATTCACTCCATATGATATCAGGAAATAGCTGATGGGCACTGGATACTGCAAAGGCTATGGGACCCGGCAAGATCTGGGCTGCACTGCTGAAGACTTGTGCTCCAGAACCAGTCACGCCTTAGCCAAGCTGTTCCAATGCAGCTACAACACTGGCATCTACCCAACAAAGTGGAAATTGCCCAGAAATGTCCTGTCCACAAAGAACAGGACAAATCCAATCTGACCAATTACTGCCCCATCAGCCTACTCTCAATCATAGCAATGTGATGGAAGTTGTTGTCAACAATGCTATTAAGCAGCACTTACCAGTAGCCTGCTTACCGATGCTCAGTTTGGGTTCTACCAGGAATACTCCAGATTTCATTACAGTCTTGACCCAAACATGAACAAAACAGCTGAATTCCAGGGATAAGGTGAGATTGACTGCCCTTAACATCAACTCAGCATTTGTGGCATCAAGGAGCTCTAGTAAAATTGACGTCACTGGGAATTAGGGGGGAAACTCTCCACTGGTTGGAGTTAAACCTAGCACAAAGCAAAATGGTTGTAGTTCTTGGAGGCCAATCATCTCAGCCCCAGGACATTGCTGCAGGAGTTCCTCAGGTTAACATCCTAGGCCCAACCATCTTCATTTGCTTCATCAATGACCTTCCTACATCATAAGGTCAGAAGTGGGGATGTCTGTTTGCAATTGCACAGTGTTCAGTGCCATTCACAACTCCTCAGGTAAGGAAGCAGTCCCTGCCTGCGTGCAGCAAGATCTGGACAACATTCAAGGTTGGATTGATAATTGGCAAGTTAGTGCCAGGCAATGACCATCGCCAACAAGAGAGAACCTAACCATCTCCCCTTCACATTCAACAGCATTACCATTGCCGAATCCCCCACCATTAACACCCTGGGGGTTACCATTGACCAGAAACTTAACTGGACCAGCGATATAAATACTGTAAATACAAGAGCAGGCCAGAAGCTGGGAATTCTGTGGTGAATAACTCATCTCCTGACTCCCCAAAGCCTGTCCACCATCTACAAGGCACAAGTCAGGAGTGTGATAGAATATTCTCCATTTGCCTGGATGAGTGCAGCTCCAACAACACTCAACAACTTGGCATCATCCTGGACAAAGCAGCTCTCTTGATCGGCATCCCGTCCAGCACCTTAAACATTCGCTCCCGCCATCATTGGCACACAGATGTATTGCAGCAACTCACCAAGGCTTCTTGGACAGCATCTCCCAAACCTGCAACTCCTACCTCCTATAAGGACAAGGGCAGCAGGCACTTAGGAACACCCATCACCTTGCAGTTCCCCTCCAATTCACACACCTTCCTGATTTGGGAATATATTGTTGCTCCTTCATCATTGCTAGGTCAAAATTCTGGAATTCCTTTGCCTGATTGCATTGTGGGAGTACCTTTGTCACACTACAGCTGTTCAGGAAGGCAGCTTACCATCACCTTATTAAGGACAATTAGAGATGTGCAATAAGTGCTGACCTTGTCAGTGATGTCCACATCCCATGAATGAATGAAAAAAAGGGAACTTGTCCAATTAGTGGTATTGGTCAAATTGGGAGCTCACTCAGTCAGACATGTTAGTCACAGGGAGCTTGTCTATGGCACGTTAATTACGCTGACACCGCAAATTCAGATGGGTGTGTGCTACTTGCAAAATTCCTGGCTTCCACTTGATCAGAAAATCCATGTTACAATGTCTCAGTCCGAGAAAGGGAGACAGAACCAGAAACAAAAATTTAATTTGCAGTTGCTCATGAGTTTTATCTGTGTTCGTGGGATAATTTAAAGGGAGGAAAGTTGGAGTTGAGTGAGAAGTGTTGGAAATGAGAGTGATGACTCTTTGATTACAAGACTTTAATTTGTAAGACTAAAGGATATGGAAAGGGCATTTGGAATTGGAGGACTATCACTTTCCTAAACTCTTGGCTAAGGTTTTGTCTGTGTGAAAGTTCAAGGTAATGGAACAAGTTATTTACGTTGACTCGAGAAGTCGGACCACAGGTAATAATGTTGTATTGTAAAAGGGATTCAACATAAATGTTTTAGGGAATACAGAGTTTTTGATATGCATTATTAAATTTGGAGTAAGAAAATAGAACTTGACACAGTAAGTTATGAGGATATGTGGAAGGGCTTTTATGACTGCTGAATGCTAAATACTGCAGTTTACAAGAAAACTTGTACTGGATGTGCTGATGTGTTCCCTATATTAGACACATTTCTCCCCTCCTTTTTCCAATCAGTGTATATCAGAAATTTGGAATGAGATGTACCATTTAGTTTTTTTAATATAAGCTGCTTAAATTGCATAATCTCGAGGGAGTCTCACATACCCCCATTCAAATGATATATGTTGTTCAACAAAACCAGGCCAATTTAGTACAACAATGGTCCAAGAGTAGCTTAAGTCTCACTTACCAGAGCCATTAAAGATGAAGTTAGATACAGGAATACATCAACTAACACTGACTCATTAAAAAAAACTGTGATTATGCAATAGCATCACAGAATTAAATATTGATTACAGTAGAATCATCGAACGTTACAGCACAGGACAGCATTTGGTGCATTGTGCCTCTGCTAACTTCTTAAAATAGCAGTCATGCTTAGTTTCACACTCTTACATTTTGTCTGCAATCCTGTAAGTTCCTCATCTTCAAGTACCTGTCCAGCTCCCTTTTAAAATTATTTATGAAATCAGCTTCCACTACCTTTTCACGTACAACATTCCAGAACCCGACAAACCTCTGAGTGAAAAAGAATTCTCCATGCCCCCTCTCTCTAGATCTTTTGCCATTTATTTTTAATCCATGATCTCTGGTTATTTGTTCATTGTATATTAATTGAGTGGTGCCATTAACTGGAAATTGACATGTGTTCCTATATATAGGAGCAGACTGAATTGTGTTGTCTGGGATTTTTGGAGGTGCATATTTATAATGTCTGTATAAATGTGTGAAGATTAGGCTCCAGTTCTATCATTCACCGTCTGGCTATTAGAGATATAACATTATTGACCCACTTGCCAGACAGAGTGGTTTTCTCTATCGACTCAATCAAAACCCCTTGTTATCTTGAAACTTGTTAGATCACAGTGGCGCAGTGGTTAGCACCACAGCCTCACAGCTCCAGCTCCGGGTTCAATTCCAGGTGCTGCCTGTGTGGAGTTTGCACGTTCTCCCTGTGTCTATGTGGGTTTCCTCCGGGTGCTCTGGTTTCTTCCCACATGCCAAAGACTTGCAGGTTGATAGGTAAATTGGCCATTATAAATTACCCCTAGGATAGGTAGGTGGTAGGGAAATATAGGCACTGGTGGGGATGTGGTAGGAATATGGAATTAGTATAGGATTAGTATAAATGGGTGGTTGATGGTTGGCACAGACTCGGTGGGCCGAAGGGCCTGTTTCAGTGCTGTATCTCTTTAAAAAAAAGTAAATCACCTCTTAACCTTCTTTGTTCCAAGCAGAACAATTCTAACTTTTCTAACCTTTTCCCTGGTAAACCTTCTAAGGCCTTTATATCTTTCCTGACATGTGGTGTCCAGCATTGTGCACAATACTCCAGCTGGAGCTGAAAAGTAATTGACAAAGTCCTAGCATTATCTCTTTGCTTTTATATTATATACCTCTATTTAAAACTCCAAATAATGCATGTGCTTTTTTAAACCACTCTATTAACTTGCTCTGCCACCTTTAAGGATTTATATACCTGGACACCCAGATCTCTCTGCTTATCTACACTTTCAAAATCGTGCCACTTATAGCATATTATCTTTCCATATTAGTCCTCCTAAGATGTATCACCTCACACTTTCCGGCACTGAACTCCATCTGCTGCGTTTCTGGACATTTCACCCTTGGAGAACACCATTTGTCACCGGGACAATTTTTGATCCTTATCACTACTAATCCCTTCCATCTTCTTAATGAGTTTACTGTGTGGCAGTTTGTCGAATGCCTTCAGAAAGTTCACATATGCAACATCCTGTTTTAATTCTATATCAATTGTTTATTTATATGCAGGTGGCGGGCATTAATTGGGGTTTTACATGAGCACATATAAAGACACTTTTCTGAAACTGGGTATGGTTAAGTTAAGAGCTATAGGCTTGTAATGTGTCACTCTGTAAATAACTATAAGACTGTGTAAAGATTGGTTTCAGTATCGTCCTTCACCAGCTGGCTTTCTGGAATATGACATCCTGTACTACCTTGGTCAACCTTCTCAGTTATCTTATTGAAGAATTCAATCAAGTTAGTCAGATATGATTTGCTTTTAACAAATCTGTGCTGGCTCGCCTTGATTAACCCACGCCTTTCCAAATTAAAGCTTATTTTGACCCTGATGGTTTCTAGTAACTTGCACCCCACTGATGTTAGGTTGACTGGCCTGTGATTTCCTAGTTTATCCCTCTCCCCTTTCTTGAAGAGTTAGCAACCCTCCAGTCCTCTGACACTACGCCTGTATCCAATGAGGATTGGAAGATTGTGACCAATGCCTCTGCTATTTCTACCTTTGCTTTTTTCAGCAATCCAGTTTCAGTATTGCTATTCTTTTTAGTATGTCTTCTCTAACTATTACTATCCTCTATAATTCCCTTCCCCTCTTTTAGTGTAACCTTCACATCATTGACTTTCTTTGTGAAGACAGATGCCAAGTATTCAGTTAATACTTTAGCCATGTCCTTTGTCTCTACATGAAGATTTTCCTTGGAGTCTTTAATAAACGCAACATTTTCCCTAGAAAACAGCTTGTGCTTTATATGTTCTTTAGGGTTCAATTTAATTTTCCCTGATAATCTTTTTTCGTAGCCTCGTTCTTTTAACTTTTCCAATTCTTTCCTGTCCTTTCCATAACCTTCCTCGTTATTAACTGAAGCTCGCTCCTGACATTTTTCATAAGTATTTTCGTGGAACTTTTTTATTTTAACTTTGATTCCCTTTGTCACCCAGGGCCTATTAGCTTTGGATGCTGTACCTTTTGCCTTCAAGGAATATACCTAGTTTGCACCTGAAATATCTCTTCCTTGAATGCTCTCCTGCTCCAATACTGCTTTACTCTGTAGTTGCCTATTCCAATCTACCTGTGCTAGATTCCTTATTAAATCACTGAAATTAGATCTTCCCCAATTCAGCATATCTCGTCTCTTTCCATAATTATGCCTAACCGAATTATGTTGTGGTCACTGTTAGCTAGATGAATTCTTCCTGTAACACACTTCACTTGCCCTACTTCATTTCCCAGAATCAGATCCAATGACACCTCCTTCCTTGTTGGACTGGAGATGAAAAGATCTAGCAAGTTCTCCAATACACAGCAGAAATTTCTCTCCTTTCCTACCTTTAGCACCCAGGTTTTCCCTTTCTATTTTAGGGTAATTAAAGTCTCCTAATATTACTAATATGTTTGTTACATGCCTTTGAAATTTGTCATCTACTTCTGACTGTTTGGAGCTCTATAAAGAAATTCCCAGCAATGTAACAGCTTTCCCTCTGCTCCTGAACTTAAACCAAATAGATCAAGTCTTATAACCATCTACTAAATCCTATTTGGGACTATAATATGATCCTTAATCAATACTGCTATGTCCCCTCCTCTTTTTCATTCTCTCATTCTTGAATACCTAGTAACCAGGAATATTAAGAATCCACTCCTGACCTTCTTTGAGCCAAGTCTTTGCTCATGCCACCATGTCAAAAACAGTAAATTGTTATTTAATAATCAACAGAATCATCCTGGGCAGAAAGTTATTTAACTGTATCACCGTAGCATAGCAGGAGTGGTAATAGTGTAACAAAATTATACTCCCTGATGAAAATTGCAATATGACTTAGCAAGGTTAGGTTTGCAGTCTTTGTTCATTGTATCACTGTGAAGTTGTCCTTTTTTAAACTATATTAGCTGCTGTTGTGTTGAGCAGCTCTGCCTTTATCCATATTTCAGTAGTTTCCTGCTGTGAGTCATTGTGAGTTAAATTGGGTAACCCCTGAAATTGGGGTTGCCTCATTGCCATTAATCTTCATCCATTTATTGCACTGTGAGCAGCATCTTAAGTTCATGGTGCCTGCAGATTTTTATAGATTGCTGCAGGCAGCCAGTGCTACTTGCACTATTGATTGGCTACACACATTAGGCTGGAGCCCAACATTGAGAGTGGACAGTGCAGCTAAAAAGGAGATGAATTGTGACTGTATGAAGTGATGGGAGTTGTTTGTCAACTGAATCTGAACACTTGAGGAATGGGTGAACATGTGAGAGAGCATACATCAATGTTTTCTGATAATGTACTAGATGCCTTGGTGCATGAGGTGGCAAGAAGTTGAAAGATCCTGCATCCACGGATGCGGGGGACTCAGGAGGCCTTCAAAACATATGTTGAGGAGACAATGGAGGAACTAGTGGAGTAGGGGTATAGCTGCATGAACATGGATGCAATATAGAAAGAAGTTTAATGATCTGAAAAGTGTTGTCAAGATAAAATTAAGCTTCAAATGGCAATTCCTAATAGCTGCCCCAAAAGCTTCATCAACTGCTTAATTCACAACATTCCCATCCCCAACCTATCAATAATCCCTAGAAGTCTTAATCTATTTGTAACTTTTCTGCTTCCGTCTACACTATTTACTGTGTCACTTAACTTAGCAAAATAAGATACATGGCTCTCTACACTTTCAACTGAGTACAGTACAGATCCTGGGGGGATATCATGAGTCATATCCTGTCAATTTGAATACATATGCATTATTCCTACTCAAACTAATTTCCTATTAAAGCCAATAATTTTCCACCAATTCTACGCATTCTCATTTTTGTTAATGATCTCTTATGTGGAACCTTGTCAAATGCCTACCTAACAACCGTAGATACTTCCCACTTGCCTGGATGTGTGCAGCTCCAACAACACTCAAGAAGCTCTACACCATCCGGGACAGAGCTTGATCGGCACCCTATCCACCACCTTCAACATTCACACCCTCCATCAGTGTTGCACATTGGCAGCAGTGCATACCATACACAAGATGCACTCTAGCAACTCGCCAAGTCTCCTTCGACAGCACCTTCCAACCCCGCAACCTCTGCCATCTAGAAGGACAAGAGCAGCAGTCTCATGGGAACATCACCACCTGAAAGTTCCCCTCCTAATGCTTTAGATCCTAAGCCCCTCACCATCCTGACTTGGAACTATATCACTGTTCCTTCACTGTCGCTGGGTCAAAATCCTGGAACTTCCTTCCTTATATTACTGTGAGTGTACCTACACCAGATGGACTGCAGCGGTTCAAGATGGTGGCTCATCACCACCTTCTCAAGGGCAGTTAGGAATGGGCAATTGCCAGTGATGGTCACATACCATGAAAGATTTAAAAAAATGGAAATTAATTATTCTGAGATAGGGACGAGCAGCAGATGCAAACCCTTGGGCATGACAAGCGCAGAGTTGAGGAACGAGGGGCAGGAAGGCAACCAAGGCAATACCCACACCATTGAATGGCGGAGCAGGCTCAAGGCTCCGAATGGCCTACTTTTGCTCCTGTTTCTTAAGTTCTTATAAATGCACTCCAGAGTAGTTCCAGACTCTTTGCAATACTAGAAGTTTTTCAAAATGACCTTTTCTGCAAGGTAAGTGCCTGAGCCTTTAAATAATGTATTGCAGGGCCCATCTTACAGCTTGTCTGGACCTGTTTTTCCAAATTAGGCATTCTGGTATCACATCAACCAACGCTGCTCCTTCTGAGGTTTCCAGCGGATGTGGGGCACCCGCGCAGATGCCCTGGAAGTGGTTGGTGACCGAATGCACCACAGCAGAAGGGCGGTAGTCCTCCAGGAATACTACGGAGAAGAAATTTGTCCCTAGGAAATATTTCCTCATAATATGACCTCCATTTGCGGTAGGCCATTTATGCACTCAATCCCACCTCCTGGAGATAAAGGGGTGGAAACCTGACATAACTGGGTCCTGTCCTCAGTTTTGTCCCAGTGCTTATTCCCACCCCATATATATTACAGTGTTTTTGTACCCTGGAATTTTAGGGCTCCACTGCCAGCATCTAGTACTTGCAGGTAAGGTTAGATACAAGAATAGATTGTTCACATAATGGTATAGTTTGAATCCAAATATATTGCTAATTTTTAATGAACAGTTTGAACATCAAAATAGCATTTTCATTATGATTCCCAAAAGTCTGTGGGCCCTGATAATATATTGGATGTTACATAACATAAAGAAATGCCACAAGAGATCATTAGCAGATATATATTATAAAATCTCTGTTTCCTGTAAAGCACCTTATAGCCTTGCCCAGTGAGATATAACTTATTTCCATTGTGATCTAATCTAAATGAGTCAGGCCAGAAATGGCATATGAGGCTAAAATTTTCACTGCTGTGTTGCAGGTTAATACTGGGACCTCCTATTGCGAAATTGTACATCTCCAGCCCAGGAATTTCCATCCATTAGAATCTTGGACTGGGCTGTAATAGTTTGCAATATGAGCTCCCAGCATGCACCACGAGCACAGTAGCGAAAAGTTTCCCCTATAAATAATTTATAACTTCTCAGAACAGGGCATTGCATTTATTTTGCTTCTTTGAAAATAATGACTCGTTGACTTTTTGTCTTTTTTGCAATAATTGAAGAACATGGAGTATAACGTGTGATGTCACAAAGGTGATGTCACATTTGGGGCTTTCTCTAGCAACACTTTGCCTGATCGCAGCTGGACAGCGGTATCCATAAACCATAGAGCTGAACTGTATAAAATCATAGTAAGACCACAGTTGAAGTACAGTGTGCAGCCTTATGCTTCATACTATAGAAAGGATGTTGAGGAAATAGAGAAGACACAGATTCATTAGAGTGCTGCCTAGCATCAGGAAATGTAAGTTCAAAAACCTGAAAAATTGGGACTTTTTTTTAGAGGCAATTAAAGGGTGATTTTATAGAGATGTTTAATACTGTGAAACAGATAGAATCAGACTTTCCAGTGATTGAGAGATCTAGAAAACAAAACAGATATCAGATTAAATGTAAAAAAACTGGGACATGGAGCAGGAGAAAACTTTTCATACGAAGAGTTGTAAAACTATGGAATGCACTACCAAAGTTAGTGATTGAAACAGGCACAATGTTAACATTTACAAATGGATTGGATATTTGATTGAAGGAATATGCTAGGAAAAGGGGATTAGGGATATTGTTCTTAGAGTCATGGAATGATACAGTGCAGAAAGAGGCCATTCGGCCCATGAGCTGGCTCTTTGGTTGAGCTATCCAATTAATTCCATTCTGCTCTTTCCCCATTGCCCACTAATATTTTCTGTTCAAGAATGTAGGCAAGTTTCATTTGAATGCTACTATTGAATCTGCTCCACCACCCTTTCTGGCAGTGCATTCCTGATCAGAAAAATTCGCTGTGTAAAATAAAGTTTCCTCATGTCGCCTCTGTTTGTTTTGCCAACCCCCGGGCAGGATTTTCCCTGCGGGCTTCAGGACCTGCTGTGAGGCTTAAATGGGGGTCAGAAGCCCTCACTGTGTGGTGAACAGTCACTGACCTGTGATTTTCCCTGAATTGGCCAGTTAATGGCCATATGGTGGGTGGGCTGTCGAAACTGGAGGGCCAATAGGAGGCCCTCCAGTACTGAAGAAATAGCAGCCTACAGTTAAGGTAAGAGAAGGAAAGAGAGGGCGCCTCCATCTTGAAACACCCTCTCTCAGCCTCGCTCTAACTTTTCAAAGTTTTAAATTTAAAAATGAAATCAGTGGCAGGGCCATTTTGTGCCTGCAGGCATCTGGCCTAGTCCCTGACATCTAATGGGGTCTGCAGGCCGACTGGAAAATTCGGCCTCTGACAATAGAACTTAACAGACCTTTAATTTTCCTTAATTGGCTACCTGCTGCTTGTGGGTGCCGAGCCCTGCTGACTCCTATCCTGCCTCCAGGAAAATAGCATGCCTGCCCACCTCTGTACTGCTGCCCAGATTCCTAATTTTAATTATGACGATTAGCAGAGATATCAGTAGATGTAGAGTGAAGAAGGAATGTGGAGCATTTGCAGACATAGGGCTGGACTTTACGCTGGGCGGATGGGAACTGGCCACCGACGTAAAAGTCGGTGGCGAACCTGCTTCCGCCCAGCCTGGGGATCCAACCCACATTTTGCAGGTCCCCAGGCTTTATTTGTTCTGAGGCGGGAGTCCACTCGCTTGAGGGAGGACGCCCGCCTCATTGAGCTGCCGGCCAATCATCGGGCCGTTTCGGAGGAAAGGGGGCGTCTCAGATCCTGTGAGTGCTTGGGGTAATGGGGGCAGCCCTCACTTGGCTACTGACATAAAAGTCATGGCGAACCCGCTTCCGCCCAGCCCGGGGATCTGACCCGCATTTTACGGGTCCCCAGGCTTTAACTGTTCCGAGGCTGGACTTCCACACCCTTGAGGGAGGATGTCGCACCTCATTGAGCTGCCGGCCAATCATCAGGCCGTTTCGGAGGAAAGGGGGCGTCTCAGATCATGTGAGTGCTTGGGGTAATGGGGGCAGCCCTCACTTGGCCACTGACATAAAAGTCATGGTGAGCCCGCTTCCGCCCAGCCCGGGGATCTGACCCGCATTTTACGGGTCCCCAGGCTTTAACTGTTCCGAGGCTGAACTTCCACTCCCTTGAGGGAGGATGTCGCCCCTCATTGAGCTGCTGGCCAACCATCGGGCCGGCAGCTCTTAGTCCCAGCAGCACCACCGGGAGCAGTGGCCACTGCTGGGACTGTAGCCCAGCCGATGACATGGAGCCAGGATTTCAGGTAAATAAGGGTTGCCTCACCGGGGAAATTGGTCGCGACCTGGCAAGGCAAAGGTGGTCATTTGGGGGGAAGGGGAGCGCCTCAATCGGGCACCCTGTGCCCATTTGTCGGGGCCTCCCCCGGTACGCTTAGAGGCCACTAATTATCACTGATTGGCCTTTCACATCTCCCAGATGCCCACTTGCCACGGGTAAAATACCATGCAGGTGGGCGAAGGCCCTTAAGTGGCCTTTAAGTGGCTACTTAAGGGCCTTGATTGGCCTTGGGCGGGCAGCCGTTTGCTCCCCCCCCCGCCGACCTACAGCCCACGTAAAGTGGGGTGGAGGTGGGAGTGAGTCAGGAAGGCCTCCCGGAGTCTCCCGTTTACGCCGCCCCCCGCAATCTTCCGGCTCGCTGGACTGGCATAAAATTCCAGCCACAGTCTTGCATTCTTCTTCTTCTTTGGCCTCCTTGTCTCGAGAGACAATGGGTAAGTGCCTGGAGATGGTCAGTGGTTTGTGAAGCAGTGCCTGGAGTGGCTATAAAAGCCAATTCTAGAGTAACAGACTCTTCCACAGGTGCTGCAGATAAAATTGGTTGTCGGGGCTGTTACACAGTTGGCTCTCCCCTTGTGCTTCTGTCTTTTTTCCTGCCAACTGCTGAGTCTCTTCGACTCGCCACGCTTTAGCCCCGCCTTTATGGCTGCCCGCCAGCTCTGGCAATCACTGGCAACTGACTCCCACGACTTGTGATCAGTGTCACAGGACTTCATGTCACGTTTGCAGACGTCTTTGAAGCGGAGACATGGACGGCCGGTGGGTCTGATACCAGTGACGAGCTCGCTGTACAATGTGTCCTTGGAGATCCTGCCATTTTCCATGCGGCTCACATGGCCAAGCTATCTCAGGCGTCACTGGCTCAGTAGGGTGTATATGCTGGGGATGTTGGCCGCCTCGAGGACTTCTGTGTTGGAGATACGGTCCTGCCACCTGATGCCAAGGATTCTCCGGAGGCTGCGAAGATGGAATGAATTGAGAAGTCGCTCTTGGCTGAAATACGTTGTCCAGGCCTCGCTGCCATAGAGCAAGGTACTGAGGACACAGGCCTGATACACTCGGACCTTTGTGTTCCGTGTCAGTGTGCCATTTTCCCACACTCTCTTGGCCAGTCTGGACATAGCAGTGGAAGCCTTACCCATGCGCTTGTTGATTTCTGCATCTAGAGACAGGTTACTGGTGATAGTTGAGCCTAGGTAGGTGAACTCTTGAACCACTTCCAGAGCGTGGTCGCCAATATTGATGGATGGAGCATTTCTGACGTCCTGCCCCATGATGTTCGTTTTCTTGAGGCTGATGATTAGGCAAAATTAATTGCAGGCAGCCGCAATCCTGTCAATGAGTCTCTGTGGACACTCTTCTGTGTGGAATGTTAATGCAGCATCGTCAGCAAAGAGGAGTTCCCTGATGAGGACTTTCCGTACTTTGGTCTTCGCTCTTCGACGGGCAAGGTTGAACAACCTGCTGCCTGATCTTGTGTGGAGGAAAATTCCTTCTTCTGAAGACTTGAACGCATGTGAGAGCAGCAGGGAGAAGAAGATCCCAAACAGTATCGGTGCGAGAACACAGCCCTGTTTCACGCCACTCAGGATAGGAAAGGAGTCTGATGAGGCGCCGCTATGCTGAATTGTGCCTTTCATATTGTCATGGAATGAGGTGGTGATACTTAGTAGCTTTGGTGGACATCCGATCTTTTCTAGTAGTCTGAAGCGACCACGTCTGCTGACGAGGTCAAAGGCTTTGGTGAGATCAATGAAAGCAACGCAGAGGGGCATCTGTTGTTCGCGGCATTTCTCCTGTAGCTGGCGAAGGGAGAACAGCATGTCAATGGTGGATCTCTCTGCTCGAAAGCCACACTGTGCCTCAGGGTAGACATGCTCAGGCAGCTTCTGGAGCCTGTTTAAAGTGACTCGAGCGAAGAGTTTCCCCACTATGCTGAGCAGGGTCACCCTTGTTCTTTTCGAGGGTGATGATATTGGCATCGCGCAGTCCTGTGGTACTGCTCCCTCATCCCAGCACAGGCAAAGCAGTTCGTAGAGTGTTGGAAGTATGGCAGGCTTGGCATTCTTGATTATTTCAGGGGTAATGCTGTCCTTCCCAGGGGCTTTTCCCCTGGCTAGAGAATCAATGGCATCACTGAGTTCCGATTTTGTTGGCTGTTCGTCCAGCTCATCCATGACTGGCAGAGACAGGGCTGCGTTGAGGGCGGTCTCAGTGACAACATTTTCCCTAGAGTACAGTTCTCGGTAGTGCTCCACCCAGCAGTCCATTTGCTTGTGTTGGTCAGTGATCATGTCCCCTGATTTAGACTTGAGCGGGGGGCGATCTTCCTGATGGTTGGCCCAAAAGCTCTCTTAGTGACATCATACATTTCTCTGATGTTTCCGGTGTCGGAGGCCAGCTGAATATGACTGCATAGGTGTTGCGAGTAGTCATTTGTGCAGCGCCTGGCTGTTCTTTGTGCAGCGCTTCTGGCTGCTTTAAGTACTACAGATGTTAGCTCGCTGGGGGCTTTTTGTAGTTCAACAGTGCAGTGCACTTAGCGGCTCTGACAGGTTCCAGCTCTTCAAAGTGAGATTGAAACCAGTCTGCATTCTGCTTTTGCCATAGTTGGTCATTACTGACTCATCGATGGTGCCTCTGATGTGGGCCCACTTGGTCTCTGCATCCCCTGTAGGAGTGTTTTGAAGGGCTTTTTCAAGTGAATTTAGAAACTTATGTAACAGCTGTGGATAAGAAATTCTGCTAGTGTTGATGCGCGGGCGGCCCTTCTGCTTGGAGTGATGCAGCTTCTTTGGTTTGAGTCTAACCTGCTGCACACCAGGGTGTGGTCAGTGTCGCAGTCCGCACTGTGGAAGCTGCGTATGATTTGAACGCTGTTTAAAGAGGCCTTGTGACGATGAGGTCCAGCTGGTGCCAACAACGTGATCTTGGGCGCCTCCAAGAAACCTGGTGACAGGGTTTAGTATGAAAGAACGAGTTGGTGATGCAGAGGTTGTGATAGGTACACAACTCAAGCAGTCTCTGTCCATTCTCATTCATCCTTCCAATGCTATAGCGCCCAAGGCAGGAGGGCCATGAGTCATAATCGGCCCTAACCCTGGAATTAATGTGCCCCAGCAGGAACAGATGTTCAGTACTGGGGATGCTACGAATGATATTATGGAGTTCCTCGCAGAACTGGTCTTTAACTTCAGGTGGGGAGCAGAGTGTTGGAGCAGAGACGCCGAGTAGGTGTACTGGACCAGACGCAGTAAGCAGTTGGATGGGCAGTATGCGTTCTGAGCCATTTGAAGGTGGCTCTATCATGCTGAGCAAGGAGTTTCTGATGGCGAAGCCCACTCCATGCTGTCTTGGTTCTTCAGGATCCCTACCCTGTCAGAAGAAGGTGCAGTCTTGCTCTCTTAGAGATCTGCTCGCAGGGAGGCATGTCTTCTGAAGTGCTGCAATGTCCACATTGAGTCTACTGAGCTCATTGTTAATGATGGTGGTCTTCCGAGAATCGTTGATTTGTGTAAGGTCTTCCGACAGGCCAGGACAGATAATTTTGACATTCCAGCTTGCAAAGCGAAGGCATGGTACCTTCTTTCCATTTTTTGTAGTGCTGTTTGGTGCGGTGTTACAGTCCACTTGTCAGGCAATGGCCCTGAACTCCAAGCACCTATTGAAGTAGGTGGACTGTGGCGGGACAGAACCTTACTGGCCGGGGGCTGCCCGGTTTGAGGCAGGCGGTAGCTGTCCAGTGAGATGCGATGACCTCTCCCACCGACAAAGGCAACCTGTGGCGCCCAATCTCTACGCCAATTGAACTGGACTTATAACCCGTAACTGCTGCCTTCCTTGTTGTTTTGGTCGCTGTGAGGCGACTATGGAGTGACCTCTCCATGGCACATGCCTGGGCAGATGTATGGAGGTTGTGAGTTGCCCAAGCGTCAAAACCCCCCTCTCGGCCTTCCTGGTGGTGTCCAAAGGAATGCAGAGCACGACATTTGGCACCGGCATGGCTGCAGGAACTGCCGGAAACATGCCAAAAGTGACACATGACCGCCTTCGGGATTCCGCTCCGGATTTTCTATTAGGGTTTACTCCCTTAGCCTTGGTCTCTCCCGAGACGCTATAAAATTCCAGCCACAGTCTTGTATTGGTGTCACACAAACAAGAAATGCTGGAAATACTCAGCAGGTCTGGCAGCATCTGTGGGAGAGAAGCAGAGTTAACATTTCAGGTCAGTGACCCTTCATCGGAACTGGCAAATATTAGAAATGTAAAAGGTTTTAAGCAAGTAAAGTGGGGGTGGGGCAAGAAATAACAAAAGAGAAGGTGTTGTTAGGGCAAGGTTACAGAGAATAACTGACCAGAAGGTTATGGAGCAAAGGCAAACGGTATGTTAATGGTGTTTTGAAAGACAAAGTATTAGTACAGAGACGGTGTAAATGGACAGAAAACTGAGCAGCCTGGCCCCAAGCACAAACATGAAAAAACAGTGGGTAGGCACAGTAGAAACAAACTAAAATAAAATAAACTCATAAAAAAGAAAAAATAACTAAAGATAAAATAAAAAGGGGGGCTCGTCTTGCCCTGAAATTATTGAACTCAGTGTTCAATCTCGCAGGCTGTAGTGTGCCTAATCAGTTAATGAGGTGCTGTTTCTTGAGCTTACGTTGATGTTCACTGGAACACTGCAGCAATCCCAGGTCAGAGATGTGAGCGTGAGAGCAGGGGGTAGTGTTGAAATGGCCAGCAATCGGAAGTTCGGGGTCATGCTTTTGGACTGAGCGGAGGTGTTTTGCAAAGCCGTCATGCAGTCTGCGTTTGATCTCCCCAGTGTAGAGACCACATTGTGAGCAGTGAATACAGTATACTAAATTGAAAGTAGTACAAGTAAATCGTTGCTTCACCTGAAAGGAGTGTTTGGGGCCTTGAATAATGAGGAGAGAGGAGGTAAATGGGCAGGTATTACACCTCCTGCAATTGCAGGGGAAGGTGCTGTGGGAAGGGGACGAGGTGGTGGGGGTAATGGAAGAGTAGACCAGGGTGTCGCGAAGGGAATGATCCCTTCGGAATGCTGACAGGGGAAGGGAGAGAAAGATGCATTTGGTAGTGGCATCACACTGGAGGTGGCGGAAATGGCAGAGGATGATCCTTTGGATATGGAGGCTGATGGAGTGGAAAGTGAGGACAAGGTTCTGTCTCGGTTCTGGGAGGGAGGGGAAGGGGTGAGGATCGAGGTGCGGGAAATGGGCCGGACACGGTTGAGGGTCCTGTCAACCATAGTTGGGGGGGTGAATCCTCGATTGAGGAAAAAGGAAGACATATCAGAAGCGCTGTCATGGAAGTTAGCACCATCAGAGCAGATGCTTCGGAGACGGAGAAACTTGGAGAATGGAATAGAGTCCTTACAGGAGGCAGGATGTGAAGAAATGTAGTTGAGGTAGCTGTGGGAGTCGGTGGGCTTATAATGAATATTAGTAATCAGTCTATCCCCAGAGATGGAGACAGAGAAGTCGAGGAAGGGAAGGGAAGTGTCGAAGATGGACTATGTAAAGGTGAGAGAAGGGTGGAAATTAGAAGCAAAGTTGATAAAGTTTTACAGTTCCGGGTGGGAGCAGGAAACGGCACCTATACAGTCATCTATGTACCGGAAAAAGAGTTGGGGGAGGGTGCCTGAGTAGGACTGGAACAAGGAATGTTTGACATATCCCACAAAAAGACAGACATAACTAGGACCCATGCGGTACCCATAGCAACACCTTTTACTTGAAGGAAGTGAGTGGAGTTGAAGGAGAAGTTGTTCAATGTGAGAACAAGTTCAGCTAGGTGGAGGAGGGTGGTGGTGGATGGGGACTGGTTGGGCCTCTGTTCAAGGAAGAAGCGGAGAGCCCTCAAACCGTCCTGTGGGGAGGTGGAGGTGCAGAGAAATTGGGCGTCCATAGTGAAGAGGAGGCAGTTCAGCCAGGAAACTGGAACTTGTCAAAATGACGTAGGGCATCAGAAGAGTCACGGATGGAGGTGGGAAGAAATTGAATCGGGGAGAAAAAATAGAGGTCAAGATAGGAAGAAATAAGTTTAGTGGGGCAGGAACAGGCTGAAACAATGGGTCTGCTGGGACAGTCCTGTTTGTGTATTTTGGGAAGAAGGTAGAAGTGGGCTGTCTGGGGTTGCGGGACTATGAGGTTGGAAGCTGTAGAGGGAAGATCTCCAGAGGAGATGAGGTCAGTGACAGTTCTGTGGACAGTCGCTTGATGTTTGGTGGTGGTGTCATGGTCCGGGGGAAGTAGGAAGAAGTGTCTGAGAGTTGGTGCTGAGCCTCTGCAAGGTAGAGGTATTGGTGTTTCTATCTTGCTCATATTGTCTTTCCCAATTGTGTCTGAGCTGGCTCTAAGTAGGTTTGCTTCTTGATGTGCCTTTCTAAAATGGATCCTAAAACCTCATTAGTGGCCGATCTGCTTTAATTTGTGAGTGTGCATTTAATCAGTGTAATTGGATGTGACGTGTGGAATAAATGTCAAATTATGCTGCTCGCAATGTTCCTGTAGGCTACGGAAAATTGAAAGTTTAAGCAAAACTATTATTAAAATTTATTTTTCTGTTTGGGAGTGCATGACGGCTGATTTTCCTGCCTCACTCTGGCGGGACACTTTGCCATCTGCAGTGTACCCAAAGTACCTGACCTGATCCCGAGCCACCTGGTTTTAGGGGTTCAGATCAGTTGTGTGCCACTGGCGTTCTGCCAGCACAGGTCCACCACCGGCAGGGCCAAGCACTTGGAAGTGGGGAAGAAAAGTTACTGCTGCAGGTTAACAAACATACGAACATACCAATTAGGAGCAGGAGAAGGTCACTCGGCCCTTTGAGCCTGCTCCGCCATTCAATAAGATCATGGCTGATCTGATTCGAACCTCGACTCCACTTTCCCACCGACTCCCGATAACCTTTCACCCCCTTGCTTATCAAGAATCTATCTACCTCGCCTTAAAAATATTCCAAGCATCTGCTTCCACCGCCTTTTGAAGAGGAGAATTCCAAAGACTCACAACCCTCAGAGAAAAAAATTTTCCTCATCTCTGTCTTTAAATAGTGATCTGTATTTCTCGATTCTCCCACAAAGAACAAAGAACAGTATAGCACAGGAACAGGCCATTCGGCCCTCCAAGCCTGCGCCAATCTTGATACCTGTCTAAATTAAAACCTTCTGCACTTCCGGGGACCATATTCCTCTATTCCCATCCTATTCATGTATTTGTCAAGATGCCTGTTAAACGTCGCTATTGTACCTGCTTCCACCGGCAGCAAGTTCCAGGCACTCACCACCCTCTGTGTAAAGAACTTGCCTCGCACGTCCCCTCTAAACTTTGCCCCTCGCACCTTAAACCTATGTCCCCTAGTAACTGACTCTTCCACCCTGGGAAAAAGCTTCTGACTATCCACTCTGTCCATGCCGCTCATAACTTTGTAAACCTCTTATCATGTCGCGCCTCCACCTCCGTCGTTCCAGTGAAAACAATCCGAGTTTATCCAACCTCTCCTCATAGCTAATGCCCTCCAGATCAGGCAACATCCTGGTAAACCTCTTTTGTACCCTCTCCAAAGCCTCCACGTCCTTCTGGTAGTGTGGCGACCAGAATTGCATGCAATATTCTAAGTGTGGCCGAACTAAGGTTCTGTACAGCTGCAGCATGACTTGCCAATTTTTATACTCTATGCCCTGACCGATGAAGGCAAGCATGCCGTACGCCTTCTTGACTACCTTATCCACCTGCGTTGCCACTTTCAGTGACCTTTGGACCTGTACGCCCAGATCTCGCTGCCTGTCAATACTCCTAAGGGTTCTGCCATTTACTGTATACCTCCCACCTGTATTAGATTTTCCAAAATGCATTACCTCACATTTTTCTGGATTAAACTCCATCTGCCATTTCTGCACCCAAGTCTCCAACCGATCTATATCCTGCTATATTCTCTGATAATCCTCATCACTATCCGCAACTCCACCAACCTTTGTGTTGTGCGCAAACTTACTAATCAGACCAGCTACATTTTCCTCCAAATCATTTATATATAAAACAAACAGCAAAGGTCCCAGCACTGATCCCTGCGGAACACCACTAGTCTCAGCCCTCCATTCAGAAAAGCACCCTTCCACTGCTACCCTCTGTCTTCTGTGACCAAGCCAGTTCTGTATCCATCTTGCCAGCTCACCTCTGATCCCGTGTGACTTCACCTTTTGTGCCAGTCTGCCATGAGGGACCTTGTCAAAGGCTTTACTGAAGTCCATATGGACAACATCCACTGCCCTTCCTTCATCGATCATCTTCGTCACTTCCTCAAAAAACTCAATCAAGTTAGTGAGACACGACCTCCCCTTCACAAAACCATGCTGCCTCTCGCTAATAAGTTCATTTGTTTCCAAATGGGAGTAAATCCTGTCCCGAAGAATCCTCTCTAATAATTTCCCTACCACTGACGTAAGGCTTACCAGCCTGTACTTTCCTGGATTATTCATGCTACCCTTCTTAAACAAAGGAACAACATTGGCTATTCTCCAGTCCTCTGGAACCTCCCCTGTAGCCAATGAGGATACAAAGATTTCTGTCAAGGCCCCAGCAATTTCTTCCCTTGCCTCCCTCAGTATTCTGGGGTAGATCCCATCAGACCCTGGGGACTTATCTGCCTTAATGCTTTGCAAGACACCCAACACCTTTTTGATAACGACATGACCCAGACTATCTACACTCTCTTCCCTAGACTCATCATCCACCAAGTCCTTCTCTTTGGTGAATACTGATGCAAAGTACTCATTTAGTACCTCGCCCATTTCCTCTGGCTCCACACATAGATTCCCTCCTCTGTCCTTGAGTGGGCCAACCCTTTCCCTGGTTACCCTCTTGCTTTTTATATACATATAAAAAGCCTTGAGATTCTCCTTAATACCAGGGGAAACATCCTTTCAACATTCACCCTGTCAAGAACCCTCAGGATCTTATATGTTTCAATCAAGTCACTTTTTACTGTCCTAAACTCCAGCGGATACAAACCTAGCCTGTCCAACCTTTCCTCATAAGACAACCAACCCATTCCAGGTATTCGTTTAGTAAACCGTCTCTGAACTGCTTCCAACATACCTACATCCTTCAAGGATGTTTGAAAGCTAACAACTGCTGCCATAGATGCTTTCTGGCTGCTGTCCAAAGGCAACAGGCATAAGGCCTCTTGCACTGATCTTTGGCCAATGTTCAGAAGCATAATATTATGATGCACCTAAATCCAGACTTAATTTAAGGCTCCTTGTAAGCTGTAAGGCTGTAAGCTACTGTAGACTTCCAGGGCAGCCTCTGTCCCGTTTCTTCAGAAAATCGTGCCCTCATATGGACTATTGTCCTGAATCCTGACTTTCAACACGACTGGTTGAGATGGAAGAGTTCTGCGTTTGACATGTTGGAGTGGTGGCAATGATTTTAATCATCACCAACAACTGGAAGATAAATTCAGAGTCCTGTTTGATAAGACAAATAAAACTAACTTTGAAATGGGATGTGTCAGTTCTAAATAATAAGTCGACCCATTATGATTATAGATCTTGAGCATGCTAAGAGAGATATGGTGCTGCTATTTGTTGGTAGTTCATGCGTGTGTCTGGTTTGGGAAGTGGAGAACTATTCAAGGGACAATCTGTGCCCTGAAAGTTTTACTGGAATTTGTTGCCCAGTATTTTCCCAATCGGCTGTGTGTGTGCTGAAGAGATTTAAGCAGTTCACAGTTGTTGTTTTCATGAAGTGTTACATACATATGAAAATACTAGACATGATGAGACTTGCTGGTCCATCGAGCCTGGCCCATACAGTTGTGGTGCCTGATGTATTTTTGCCAAGAAGCTCTTTGTCCCTTTGGTACTATGTAGTTTCTTCAAAGACTAAAAACTAGATTGTAATTTCAAGGCCAATTGGGAAAAGAAAATCTGATAATTCCCTCTCGGTGAATGAAACTAGTTCAGGAGATAACATTGACAGTGAATTACATGATTGAGTACTTGTATTATGTGATCTTTGCTCCAGCCGGGACCTGATTCAGCTTTTTCTTGAAGGTGTACATTGGCTTAGCAGCCATCACACAAGCTGGTAACTTGTTACATAGGTCTGCTATTCTTTGGGGAAAAGAACTGCCCAACGCCTAACTATTGCTTCTCTTGAAAATCATGGATGATCATGCAGCTCGGATTGAGTTTCCTGGCCCCGAATTTTCATTGATTTGCTCCTGAAATGTATCGTTGTTGGGCACATTTAGGAACTACTTGTTTGCTATTTCTCTTAAAGCTATAACTGCACCACGTCCAGTTCACCCATCACAACTGTGCTTGCTGACTTTTATTGGCTCCTGGTCTGGCAACACCTTAATTTTGAAAATTCTCACCATCGTTTTCAAATCCCTCCATTTCCTTCCTATCTTTGTAACCTCCTCCAGTCCTCCAATCCTCTGAGATCTCTGCGCACCTCCAATTCTGGCATCTTGCACATTCCTGATTTTCATCACTGCACTATTGGCAGCCATGCTTTCAGCTGCCCAGTCCCTGAACTCTGGAATTCTCTCCCTAAATTGCTCAACCTCTCTATCTCTCTCTCATCCTTAAGGCGTTCCTTAAAATCTACCTCTTTGACCAAGCTTTTGTTCACTTGTCCTATTATTTTCTTATGTGGCTTGATGTTAAATTTTGCTAACACTCCTTTGAAATGCCTTGAATGTCTTACTATTTTAAAAGCAAGTTGTTGTTGCAGTGGGAGTTACTGTGAGCTATTTTTGGTTTTCTTTTAATTGTATTTAGTTTGTTGAGGGTTTTTTTGGCCAATTTGCCCAGTAATTTTGCATCTTGTATTCTTTATTTTTCACCTATTGTTGAATAAAGTCCTACTCTCAGTCCAAATGCCCTAAAGTAGTAGAATGGGTACTTCTCAGGGAATTTCTCTCAGCCTCATGGAATTAACAATGAGAAGGGGTTGCGGAAGAATGATCAGAGGGAAATCAACTTGCAAGTGAGTCTTACCTTTACCTAAGAATAAGGCTCCACAAAATCTACTTTTAGTCTTCCCATTGGTTTCTCTCTCCCTCCCGAGTCTTGAGAAGGCTGACAAATACTTAAAACGAGCAGAGACCCACAAATCTTTTGCAGTGCCGTGCAATAAGTATCCTTATTGCAACAGTACTTTTTAAAATTCCCATTCCATGCCAATCCATCCTTCCCATGCCATACCATCCCATCCCCCATCCCACTCCTTCTTCCTATGCCATCCCCATCCCTGATTCCATCCCTCCCATGGTGTCCCCTCCCATCCTTGCCATCTTCTCCCACCCTCCCATGATGACCTCACCACCTCCCATGCCATTAGCCCCATACCATTCCCCCTCCATGCCATCCTCCCCACCTTCTCATGCCATTGCCCCCTCCCATGCCACCCCTCCCCAATCCCTCCAGCCAGGGTAACCTTGTTGTTGGGCTCCCTTTACCTTCCACTGTTCTTTTGCTCCACCAACTTCCATTGCCAACACCAACCATTAGCAGCTGCATGTGGATCCCAATCTCCAGTCTTCCGCTTGCCCTATGTGCCTCCGCGTCCGCTGGCTCCCCACAACAAATCAACCAACCAACCAATCAGAATAGTGTGGACAGACAAAAACTGTGTATTATCATAGATTCATTTTGATGTTTATAAAACAAGAAGGCTAAAACAACATTTGTGTTCACATGTAGCCATTTATTTTTAACTGCATACATCTGTTTAAATTTTAGTTGCCGGATACATTTTCTATTCTGCTATTCAACTGGCTCCCTGCATCAAGGCAAAGCTGAACAGGCAGCTTTGAATAATTCCCTCAAATTAACTGATCATGGGAAATGGTCTGCAGTGAGCGAGCTTTGTACCAGCAGCTAGAGAAAAGAAAACCTAGATTGGTTTCACTTGGTCTTCAACTCATTAATACTTTGGTCTAAAATCGCATTACAGATGCATAATCTGCCATATTGGAATTTGGTACTGTATTTGTTATTTTAGTCATTGTGTAGCTGATACAGGCTGAGATTTGTAATATACTAAATAGTAAAACTTTATTTTATGTGCCATTGTTATACAATATATTCAGAATATTTTATTTTTAACCAGTCTCCTGGTGCATTGCACATGGGGTGTTAAGACCATGTGAAGTCTTCAGGTAAAGCAGGGTTAGAGGGTGAGGGAAGGTTGGACCAGGGTATGTAAGTATAATTCAGTGTCATGAAGACCCCAACTGCCAAGAATGAGGCATATTAATTTCATCATATGAAACATTAATTTTAAACTGTTGTTGGACTGAAAAGATGACTTGTTTAGAGAGATCACAGCAGTGTCTGGAAAAATTTGCATTTTAAGAGACAGTTGCCTAGAGAAGACAATGGAACTGCTCCTTGATCCAATTAACCCAAATGGATTTTGATCATCAGACATCGAATGTGTAAAAAAGCCCGCATTCCATTCCCCCCACTGAGGGTGTCTGCGAAGATAGAGAATCCATAAAAATGCAGGAGAGTTTGTTAAAAATCGAAGCTGTTCACATGACTAACCTGCTGGCCCAGGTTTGGTTTTGAATTGTGTTCACAGAACAGTTTGAAGACAGAAACTGCAATTTGAAGACAAAAGAGAAGGAAAGTCTCTCCCTGGTGTGCTCTCTCTCATGAATTTCAAGATCCACTGAAGCCACTTAAACCTCGAGAGAAGACTCCTACATCGAAACAAGTTTGAAAGCATGCACTTGGCCCCAACGAAACGGCAAGATTTAACTGCAATCAAAGACGCTACATAGAACTCTAAAGGCAGTAAATAAACTCCAACTATTGCTTCAAACTTTTCCCCTTTATTCTTTCTCCTTTCTGTCTCTGTCTACTTGTGTGTTTATCATGTATGCATGCTAGTATGGACGCGTCGCGTATTTTTAGTAGTTTTAACCGAATTAGAGTTTAAAGGTTAATAAACTTACACCTTTCTTGTTTAAATCAAAGAAAGCCTGTCTGGTTGATTTCTTTTCCATTGCAGTTGGAGAGCAGTGGACAAGGATTCACTGAGGAGGAAGCTGAAAACATAGTGTTTTAAAAATCTAACACTGTTACAGTCAAATCCGGAAAAGGCTGAGAGGGAACTCCGAGACCCTTTCTCACCTGGTCATAACATTCAGCCATCATTTGGAAGTCATGCATTGAGGAGCACCTTTGCAACATAGATAAACTAACTGTTATAATGGCAAATTCATCATTCTCTTGCTGCATAGTCTTACACCCTTATACCTTGTGGGTTTTGGAAAAAACTCTTAGAAGATGAAATTCTCTCTCATCATAATTGAAGTAGAAAAGTTGACATTTAAATGTGTCCAGGAAGTGTGCCCACATGTGCTTATCACAGGGGCACAAAGGAGAGGAGATGGCAAGACTCTTTGCACCTGGCTTCTCTGTGTTACGACCTGGTGAGAAAGGGATCTAGGGTTCCCTCTCAGCCTTCACCTGGTCTTACCGTAACAGGGTTTAATTTTAAACACTTCTTTTAGCTTCCCCCTTAGTGAATCCTTGTCTTCAGGGGACTGCAGAGCTTCCATTGGTGTGAGGCGGGAGTTCCACTCACTTGGGGGCGGAACTCCCGCCTCATTGAGCTGCCAGCTATACTACTAAACTTTGTCAACTGCAAACTTAGATATATGTCTCTCTATTGTCTTCTCGATGTCATTAGTAAATATAGGGAATGCCACTAATCACTTCCTTCAATTCAAGTACATATTCATTATCTTTGCTCTCTGTCTTCTACAGCCTAACCAACCACCTAGCCAGCACAATAATTTTTATTCAATTCCATGAGATTTAATTTTAACTAAGAGTATCTCATGTGAAACAGTATTGGATGCCTTCTGGAAGTCCATATGAATTGCATTCATAGACATTCCTCTGTCCAAAGACACTTAAGACACTTCGTCAGAAAAATCAATTCAGTTGCAAGACATAACCTATTCTTTACAAATCTATGTTGATTTTCTCTAATCAGCTCAAATTTCTTTAAGTCCTCAGGCACTCAGCCCTTAGTTACAGATTCAAATGACCAGAGAGAAAAATTATAGGGGCATTGAAAGAAAACAGTGTATTTTTCATTTTCTTTCAAGCCTTTTGTTTTTGCATTCCAAATGGGGGAAAAAGGCTGTTTGAATAACAGTCAAGACTCATCCATTTTCTTTAGGCATGGAATATCTGATTAGAAACAGCACTGGAAGCAGAATCTTTAAGAGATTTTAAAAACAAAGTGGATATGTCTTTGAAAAAGAAAGTTTAAAGCAGTGGGGCAAGAGCAGGCAGAATGGGACTGATTGGATAACTCTTTGAGAACCGCCAAAGTAACAATAGGCCGAATAGCCTACCACTGTGCTTTTAAAATCTGTGATTCCTAATTGGCATTGGAAGATGGTACGGTGGGTGGGTGGGCGGGCGTGTCGGGTGCCCAATGGTTTGGAGTGTGCATTCTGTTGAAAATTCACATGGTGTTCAAGTTTCTGGAGTGGTAAACCTTTTGACTCATATGAGAGCGGTACCACTGAGCCGTGGCTGATACTTACATCAGTAAAAGACAGGTAGAGCAGGCAGGTGACCTGCTCCTAGTTTTTATTCAAAGTCACTTTTGGTTCAAACTGATATTTTGGTGATTCTACCAAGTTATTTTGCTGCAATTCACTGAGCCTGAGAGACTCATATATCTGAGTGAATCTTGAATAATCAGATTTTTTTTTTATTGGTTCAGCCAGCATTTATTGCCCATCCCTAATTGCCCTGAGTGGCCATTTCAGAGGGCATTTTAAGAGTCAACCACATTACTGTGGGTCTGGAGTCACATGTAGGCCAGACCAGGTAAGGACGGCAGATTTCTTTCCCTAAAGGACATTAGTGAACCAGATGGGTTTTTACAACAATCGACAATGGTTTCATGGTCACACTAGACTAGCTTTTTAATTCCAGATTTATGAATTGAATTCAAATTTCACCATCTGCCGTGATGGGATTCGAACCCACGTCCCGAGAGTATTAGCCTGGGCCTCTGGGCTACCAGTCGAGTGACATTGCCACTACGCCACCGCCTTCCCGCTTAACTGAATTATTATGTAAAGTGATTTGTAGTTAAAAAAAAATAGACACTGCGGATATGGAGTTTCACTGGAAAAGTATAGAATGCAACTCTAAATGGGTTATGTTGGTGTGAACGAAGAATCTAGCCTTTTGGAACACCCTGCATGGCTCTGGTGAACTCACCTCAGAAATTAAATCATTGCCCTTATACAGGAGCAACAGCGATGATTCCAAGTATCAACAGTTTATGTTAAGTTTTAACTGCATGCTTTATAGAGTCATAGAGTCGTACAACATAGAAACAGGCCCTTCGGCCCACCCCGTCCATGCCGACCATAATGTCTATCTATACTAATCCCACCTGCCTGCATTAATTCCTTATCCCTCGATGCCTTGCTCATTCAAGTACCTGTCCAGATGCCTCTTAAATGTCGCTACTGTTCCTGCCTCCACCCACCTCCTCAGGCAGCTCATTCCAGATACCCACCATTCTTTGTGTGAAACATTTACCCCTTTGATTCCCTTTAAACCTCCTCTCTCTCACCTTAAATCTATGCCCCCTAGTTTTAGTCACCCCTACCATGGGAAACAGACTCTGGCTATCTACCCTATCTATGCCTCTCATAATTTTATATACCTCTATCATGTCCCCTCTCAGCCTCCTTCGCTCCAGGGAAAACAGACCCAGCCTACCCAAACTCTCTTTATAACTCAAGCCCTCCAAACCAGGCAACATTCTTATGAATCTTTTCTGCGCCCTCTCTAGCTTAATCACATCTTTCCTGTAGTGCGGCGATCAGAACTGCACACAGTACTCCAAATGCGGCCTAACCAACGTTATGTACAACTGTAACATGACGTCCCAACTCTTGCACTCAATGCCTCAGCCGATGAAGGCAAGCATGCCATATGCCTTCTTCACCACCCTGTCTATCTGTGTTGCCACTTTCAGGGAACTATGTACTTGCACCCCAAGGTCTCTCTGCTCAACAACACTCCCCAGGGCCCTGCCATTCACTGTATATATCCTGTCCTGGTTTAACTTCCCAAAATGCATCACTTCACACTTGTTTGCATTAAATTTCATTTGCCACTCCCTTGCCCACTTTCCCAGTTGATCTATATCCTGTTGTAACATTAGACAACCTTCTTCACTGTCCACTATACCACCAATTTTGGTGTCATCTGCAAACTTACTAATCATGCCCCTTACATTCACATCCAAGTCATTAATATATCTGACAAACAACAGAGGGCCCAGCACCAATCCCTGCGGCACATCACTGGTCACCGGTCTCCAATCTGAAAAACAACCCTCCACTACCGCCCTCTGCCTCCGATCACCAAGCCAATTTTGTATCCAATTTGCTAGCTGACCCTGGATGCTATGTGTTTGGACCTTCTGGACCAGCCTACCATGCAGGACCTTGTCAAAGGCCTTGTTAAAGTCCATGTAGACAACGTCCATCACCCTGCCCTCGTCAATCCTCTTGGTCACCTCCTCGAAAAACTCAATCAAATTCGTGAGACATGATTTCCCACGCACATAGCCATGCTGACAATCCCTAATCAGACCATGCCTTTCCAGATGCATATAAATCCTGTCTCTCGGAATCTCTTCCAATAACTTTCCCACCACCGATGTAAGGTTCACCGGCCTGTAGTTCCCTGGCTTATCCCTTTGTATGATTGTCGTAGATTAGATTATAAAGCTGTTGCAGGTACATATGTTGATGACTTAACACTGGTTTATAAACTTGGGCAGCACTGTGGTTTGGGTCAATGATTACCCCTGACAGCATTGTCAGCCTTCTCCCCATGGTGCAGCAGATGTCTCCCAAAATCTCTCACTGTAAGCAGATGCTAAGCAAGCCTGTGAGAGGGGCAGCAGTGAGAGAGTCCAGATGCTGCATTAAGGTTGGATTATGACTCTGCAGTCCCCTGAAGACAAGTTCCATATTTCCAATGGGACATTTTGCACTGTTTGAGGTAGCTTTTGGCTGAAGACAATGGTGATAGAAATTGGGAGAGATATAAAAAAGGCTGCCGATTCTCTCTTGCCTGTTTTACACTGCTGCACAGAATCAAAATGACCCAATTTTCTGACTAAAAGGAAGAAAAATAGGTTTTGTGCTTTTAAGTTTTTAAGAAAATGTATTAGGAAATCTAGTTGGACTGAAGACTGACAAATCCCTGAACATGATGGCCTGCATCCTCGGGTCTTAAAAGAAGTGGTGATAGTGAATGCATTGGTTGTAATCTTCCAAAATTCTCTAGATTCTGGAAAGGTCCCAGCAGATTGGAAAATCACAAATGCAACTGCCCTATTCAAGAAAGGAGCAGACAGAAAGCAGGAAACTGTAGGCCAGTTAGCCCAACATCTATCATTGGAAAAAATGCTGCAATCCATTATTAAAAAAAAGTATAGCAGGACATTTAGAAAAGCATAATACAATCAAGTAGAGCAAACATAGTTTTATGAAAGAGAAATCATGTTTGAAGAATTTATTAGCGTGCTTTGAGGATGTAACATGCAGGATGGATAAAGGGGAACCAGTGGATGTGGTGTATTTGAATTTTCAAAAGGCATTCAATAAAGTGCCGCATAAAAGGTTTCTACACAAGATAAGAGTTCTTGGTGTTGGGGGTAATATATTAGCATGGATAGAGGATTGGTTAACTAACAGGAAACAGAGTTGGGATAAATGGGTCATTTTCAGGTTGGCAAACTTTAACTATTGAGGTGCCACAGGGGTCAGTGCTGGAACCTCAACTATTTACAATCTATATTAATGACTTGGATGAAGCAACTAAGTGTATTGTAGCCAAATTTACTGACAATATAAAGATAGGTGGGAAAGGGAGTTGTGAGGAGGACACAAAGAGTCTGCAAAGGGATATAGGTAGGTTAAGTGAGTGGACAGAACTTTGGCAGATGGAGTCTATTGTGGGAAAATGTAAGTTTGTCCACTTTGTTAGGAAGAATAGAAAAGCATAATATTATTTACATGGAGTGAGACTGCAGAATGCTATGTTATAGAGGAATCTGTGTATCCTTGTACATGAATTACTAACAGTTAGCATGCAGGTACAGCAAGTAATTAGGAAGGCAAATGGAATGTTGGCCTTTACTGCAAGGGGGATGGAATATAAAAGTAGGGAAGTCTGCTAGAACTGTACAGGGCATTGGCGAAACCATACCTAGAGTACCGTGTACTGTTTTGGTTTTCTTATTTAAGGAGGGATAAATTTACATTGGATACATCAACTGTTGCTGGAGGACCATCAACTTGATGAAAGACGCACTTTTGTCTGCCCGAAACCTGCTGGTCTTCCAGAGCAAAGAGTTGTCCACAACCGAGTTTTGCAGACTGGCACATTCCAAGGTCCAGGACGACATGCTGAGGGGTGCAGTAAAGCTTGGGGCAACTGCTGCAAAGATTCAATGGGGAAAGGCCACTGTATAAGATCCTCCCACCATAGTATACTGAGGGGCTGGAACCTGTGAAAAACCCCTCAGTCTGAATGCACCAAAATGTTTTTTACTTTGTAATGCCAATGTATATTGCATTTAAAATGGAATTGCAAGAATTGTGAGGCACTTCATGTTTTCTGTATCGAAGAAATCTGATCTTTATTGTACTTTCTGAAATGTGAAATTTGAACAGTTTTGAACTGTTTTGTAATGTATTTTTGCAAATTTTTATGGATAAAGTATATTTTTGGAAAAAAAGCAGTTTAGAGAAGGTTCACGAGGCTGATTCCTGAGAAGAAGGGGATGCCTTCTCAGGAAAGGTTGAGCAGTTTGGGCATATACGCATTGGAGTATAGAAGAATGAGAAGTGTTCTTATTGAAATATATAAAATTTTGAGGGGGCTTGACAGCGTAGATGCTGAGAGGATGATTCCGCTTGTGGGGGAATCGAGAACTAGGGAGCACAATTTCAGAAACAAAAACAAGAAATGCTGGATTCACTCAGCAGGTCTGGCAGCATCTGTGGAAAGAGAAGCAGAGTTAACATTTCGGGTCAGTGACCCTTCTTCGGAACAATTCAGCACAATTTCAGAATAAGGGATCTCCCATTTAAGACTGATATGAGAAGGAATTTCCTTTCTCAGAACATCATTAATCTTTGGAATTCTCTACCCCAGGGAGCAGTGTAGGCTGGATCATTGCATATATTCAGGGCTGATTTATACAAATGTTTGATCGACAGGGGAGTCAAGAGTTATGGGGGGCTGGTGGAAAAGTGGACTTGAGGCCTCAATCAGATCAGCCATGATCTTATTGAATGGCAAAGTGGGCTCAAAGAGCAGAATGACCTACTCTGGCTATTTCTTTTGTTCTTACCTTCTTAAAACAGAACAGCAGCTTCTTTACATTGCATTTATTTTCTCAGATTCTGATGGCCAACAAGGGTGACATTCCTGCTGTATATAGCCAGATTCCTCCTCGCACCTCAGTGGGCTCCTGTTTCTGCTTTAAACCAAGTGAAGGGTGCTTGATGCCAGGTGAATACCAAATGATGGAGGTGATGTTCAAAGCCACCTTTCTCGGGCAATTCATGGCAAATTTATTCATTTCTGTGCAAGGATCTCCTGAACCACTCCAAGTGACTTTCAAGTAAGTAGCTTCTTCTTAGTCCAAGTTCACTTTGGGTAATTTGTTGGTATTTTAGTAACAGTCTTGGGGTAAAAGGTACTACATGGTTAAAAGTCAAACATGGGCAAGGAAACCTCCTGCTAATTACAAGAAATGCTGGAAATACTCAGCAAGTCTGGCAGCATCTGTGGAGAGAGAAGTAGAGTTAACACTTGAGGTCAGTGACCTTTCATCAGAACTTTCATCAGTTCTGATGAAAGATCACTGACCTGAAACGTTAACTCTGCTTCTCTCTCCACAGGTGCTGCCAGACCTGCTGATTATTTCCAGCATTTCTTGTTTTTATTTCAGATTTCCAGCATCTGCAGTATTTTTCTTTTATTATACTCCTGCTGATTACCACCTACTGCCCTCCCTTAGCTGATGAATCAATACTGCTCCATGTTGAACACCATTTGGAAGAAGTACTGAGGATCACAATGGCACAGAATGTACTCTGGGTTGTAGACTTCTATGTCAATCACCAAGAGTGGCTCGGTAGCACTGGTACTGACGAACTTGGTCAAGTACTGAAGAACACAATTGCCACACTGAGCCTGCGGCAGGTGGTGAGAGAACCAACACTAGGGAAAAACATATTTGACTTTGTTCTGACCCATCTACTTGCCTCAGATGTATCTTTACCTGACAGTATTGGTAGGAGTGACCACTGCACCATCCTTGTGGAGATGAAATCCTGTTTTCACGCTGAGTTGTGTGTTAGAATCATAGAAATTTACAGCACAGAAGGAGGCAATTCCATCCATTGTTTTTGCACTGGCTGACAAGTGTTTGTGGCCCCACCACTGTGTTAAATGGGATAGATTCAGAAGAGATCTCGCAGCTCAAAACTGGGTATCCATGAGGCACTGCAGCCCATCAGTAGTGGCAGAATTGTATTTCACCACAATCTGTAATTACCCCTTACTCTACCATTGCCATCAAGCCAGGGGATCAACCCTAGTTCAATGAGGAGTGTAGAAGAGCATGCCAGGAGCATCAGCAGGCATACCTAAAAATGAATTGCCAGCTGAAGCTACAACACAGAACTAAACAGCAGAAGCAGCATGTTTTTTCAAATTCATTCATCAGATGTGGGCATCACAGGCAAAGCTAGCATTTATTGCCCATCCCTATTTGCCCCTGAGAAGATGGTGGTGAGCTCCCTTCTTGAACTGCTGCGACCATATGTTGCAGGTACACCCACAATGCTGTTAAGTCGTGTGTTTGAGAAATTTAACACAGTGACGATGAAAGGACAGCAATATATTTCCAAGTCAGAATGGTGCGTGACTTGGAGCAGAGCGTGCAAGCAGTGGTGTTCTCATGTGTCTGCTGCCCTTGTTGTTCTAGAGGTTAGAGTTGCAGGCTTGGAAAGTTCTGTTGAAGGAGTGTTGGCAAGTTGCTGCAGTACTTCTTGTAGATGGTACACACCACTGCCTCTGTACGCCAGTGATGGTACTCCATCCATCTTTTTAGCCTGGCGCTGGGTGCCTCCCCTCCAGCACAAAATCCAGCCCATAGTCTTTCTCCGGACTCTTGTTTCCTAACTTGGATGGCCTTTGAGGTTTGTAGTATCTGGTGCTTTCTGAATTTCGGATTCAACATCTGGTTCATCCAAATGTGTGACTGATTGATGCCTTTGACGACTAGGAATATGATTCCTCCTGTTTCTTACCACGGTTCTTTGTCCGATAAGATCATTATACTTGCTTCAGTGTCCAGTTTAAAATTCATGATATGTCCATTGACAAAGATATCTGCAGACCATGGGATCGGAAATGAACATCCAGGGGTATTCAGTATTTAGGAAGGACAGACAAAAAGCAAAAGGCGGTAGAGTTGCATTGCTGGTTAAAGAAGAAATTATCGCAATAGTGAGGAAAGATATTAGCTCTGTTGATGTGGAATCTGTGGGTAGAGCTGAGAAACACTACGGGGCAAAAAACTTTAGTGGGCGTTGTCTATAGACCCCCAAACTGTAGTGGTGATGGTGGGAATGGCATTAAACAGGAAATTAGAGACGCATGCGATAAAGGAACATCTGTAATTATGGGTGACTTTAATCTGCATCTCGATTGGACAAATCAAATTAGTCACCAAACCGTAGAGGAGGAATTCTTGGAGTGTATGCGGGATGGTTTTCAACAACAATACGTTGAGGAACCAACTAGAGAACAGACCAACCTAGACTGAGTATTGTGTAATGAGAGAGAAATAATTGACAGTCTAGTGGTGTGAGACCCCCAGGGGATGAGCGACCATAATATGATAGAATTCTTCATCAAGATGGAGAGTGATGTAGTTGATTCTGAGGCTAGGGTAAAGGAAACTACGAAGGTATTAGGCGTGAGTTGGCTATGATGGATTGGGAAACGTTACTTAAAGGGATGACGATGGACAGGCAATGGCAAATATTTAAAGAGCGCATGGATGAACTACAACAATTGTTTATCCCTGTCTGGCACAGAAGTAAAATGGGGAAGGTAGCCAAACCATGGCTTACAAGGGAAATTAGAGACCTCATTAGATCCAAGGAAGAGGCATATAAATCTGCCAGATAAAACAACAGACCTGAGGATTGGGAGCAGTTTAGAATTCAGCAAAGGAGAATCAAGGGATTGATTAAGAAGGGGAAAATAGAGTACGAGAGCAAGCTTGCAGGGAACATAAAAACTGACTGTAAAAGTTTCTATTGGTGAAGAGAAAAAGATTGGTGAAGACAAATGTAGGTCCCTTATAGTCAGAAACAGGGGAATTTATTATGGGGAACAAAGAAATGGCTGACCAACTAAATGCATGCTTTGGTTTTATCTTCACAAAGGAGGACACAAATATCATACAGAAATGTTGGGCAACACAGGGCTTAGCGAGAGAGAGGAACTGAAGGAAATCAGTATAAATAGAGAAATGGTGTTGGGGAAATTGATGGGATTGATAAATCCCCAGGGCCTGATGGTATACATCCCAGAGTACTTAAGGAAGTGGCCCTAGAAATAATGGATGCATTTGTGGTCATCTTCCAAGATTCTACAGACTCTGGAACAGTTCCTACAGATTGGAGGGTAGCCAATGTAACCCCACGATTTAAAAAGGGAGGTAGAGAGAAAGCAGGGAATTATAGACCAGTCAGCCTGACGTCACTAGTGGGGAAAATTCTAACGTCCATTATCAAAGATTTTATAGCAGAGCACTTAGAGAACATTGGTAGAATCGGGCAGAGTCTGCATGGATTTACGAAAAGGAAGTCATTCTTGACAAATCTACTAGAATTCTTTGAGGACGTAACTAGTAGAGTTGATGAGGGGGAGCCAGTGGATTTGGTTTATTTGGACTTTCAGAAAGCTTTTGACCAAGTCCCACATAAGAGATTAGCATGTAAAATTAAAGCGCATGGGATTGGGGGTAGTGTATTACGATGGATAGAGAATTGGTTGGCAGACAGGAAACAAAGAGTAGGGATAAATGGGTCTTTTTCCAAATGGCAGGCAGTGACTAGTGGGGTATCGCAGGGATCGGTGCTCGGACCCCAGCTATTCACAATATATATTAATGATTTAGATGAGGAACTAAATATAATATCTCCAAATTTGCAGATGACACAAAACTGGGTGGAAGGGTGAGTTGTGAGGAGGATGCAGAGAGGCTTCAGGATGATTTGGACAATTTGAGTGAGTGGGCTAATGCATGGCAGATGCAGTGTGGATAAATGTGAGGTTATCCACTTTGGTAGCAAAAACAGGAAGGCAGATTATTATCTGAACGGCTATAAACTGAGAGAGGGGAATTATGCAGCGAGTCCTGGGTGTTCTCGTACACCAGTCGCTGAAGGTAAGCATGCAGGTGCAACAGGCGGTAAAAAAGGCAAATGGTATGTTGGCCTTCATAGCGAGAGGATTAGCGTATAGGAGCAGGGATGTCTTGCTGCAATTATACAGGGCCTTGGTGAGGCCACACCTGGAATATTGTGTGCAGTTTTGGTCTCCTTATCTGAGGAAGGATGTCCTTGCTATAGAAGGAGTGCAGCGAAGGTTTACCAGACTGATTCCTGGGATGGCGGGACTGACGTATGAGGAGAGATTGAGTCGGTTAGGATTATAGTTACTGGAGTTCAGAAGAGTGAGGGGGGATCTCATAGAAACTTATAAATTTCTAACAGGACTTGACAGGGTAGATGCAGGAAGGATGTTCCCGATGGTGGGGGAGTCCAGAACCAGGGGTCATAGTCTAAGGATATCGGGCGAACCTTTCAGGACTGAGATGAGGAGAAATCTCTTCACCCAGACAGTGGTGAGCCTGTGGAATTTGCTACCACAGAAAGCAGTTGAGGCCAAAACATTGTATATTTTCAAGAAGGAGTTAGATATAGCTCTTGGGAAAGAAATCAAAGGGTATGGGGCGAAAGCGGGAACAGGTTACTGAATTGGATATAAAAACAAGAAATGCTGGAACCACTCAGCATGTCTGGCAGCATCTGTGAAAAGAGAAGCAGAGTTTCGGGTCAGTGACCCTTCTTCGAAACTGACAAATATTAGAAAAATCACAGGTTATAAGCAAGTGAGGTGGGGGTGGGGCAAGAGATAACAAAGGAGGTCTAGATTGGACCAGGCCACATAGCTGACCAAAAGGTCACGGAGCAAAGGCAAACAGTATGTTAATGGTGTGTTGAAAGACAAAGCATTAGTACAGATTAGGTGTTAATACACTGAATATTGAACATCAGCATGTGCAAACCTGAAAAAAAAACAGTGGGTAAGCAAACTGAACAAACTAAGATGAAATGAAATAAATGCAAAAAAAAGATTGTAAAAAATGTAAAAAAGAATGTAAAAAAAAGGAAGAAAAAATAACTAAAAATGAAAGTAAAATGGGGGGCTGTCATGCTCTGAAATTATTGAACTCAATGTTCAGTCCGGCAGGCTGTTGTGTGCCTAATCGGTAGATGAGATGCTGTTCCTCGAGCTTGCGTTGATGTTCACTGGAACACTGCAGCAATCCCAGGACAGAGATGTGAGCATGAGAGCAGGGGGGAGTGTTGAAATGGCAAGCAACCGGAAGCTCAGGGTCCTGCTTGCGGACTGAGCGGAGATGTTCCGCAAGCGGTCACCCAGTCTGCGCTTGGTCTCCCCAATGTAGAGTAGACCACATTGTGAGCAGCGAATACAGTATACTACATTGAAAGAAGTACAAGTAAATCGCTGCTTCACCTGAAAGGAGTGTTTGGGGCCTGGGATAGTGAGAAGAGAGGAGGTAAATGGGCAGGTATTACACCTCCTGCGATTGCAGGGGAAGGTGCCATGGGACGGGGACGAGGTGGTGGGGGTAATGGAGGAGTGGACCAGGATGTCGCGGAGGGAACGATCCCTTCGGAATGCTGACAGGGGAAGGGAGGGGAAGATGCGACTGGTAATGGCATCACGCTGGAGATGGCGGAAATGGCGGAGGATGATCCTTTGGATATGGAGGCTGATGGGGTGAAAAGTGAGGACAAGGCGATCCCTGTCACGGTTCTGGGAGGGAGGGGAAGGGGTGAGGGTAGAGGTGCGGGGAATGGGCCGGACACGGTTGAGGGCCCTGTCAACCACAGTGGGGGGAAATCCTCGGTTGAGGAAAAAGGTCATATCAGAAGCACCGTACTGAATTGGATGATCAGCCATGATCATAATGAATGGCGGAGCAGGCTCGAAGGACCGAATGGCCGACTCCTGCTCCTATTTTCTATATTTACATTTTCTAAAATGCCTGATTAGGATCATTGATCTCACCGAGGAAGTTTTTGATTTCTCTCATATTGGAGATTGTTCAACTTCATTGACAACTCTATGCTTGAAGACCTTTTCTTTTGAACTTGTGGGAGTAGAGATTTTATTTTGGCATGTTTTCCAAAAATGCCTTATTTTCTTACACTGGAAACATTCTGCTTTGTTTGCAGGACACTGTTCATGCCTGTGTGTCTTTTTGGTGCCACAGCGCTGCCAGGATTTCATGGCGTCTTGCACTTCTCCCCTGCAGTGTACCTTCTTTTCTGGTGCTTCTTTTACAGTCCTCTGATTAAGGAACTGTACAGTGGCTGGAGGTTTCCTGAACCAAGCTCTTTCTTCACTTCTCAGGATTGCTATGTCCTTCAGACCTCTGCTTGTCTCACTCGCTGAATTGCTTTGTCTAGGGTGCGGTCTTCCTTATACTGCAATAAATATGATACTGATTCATCAGCAATACCTATTAAAAGGCCTTCTCTTAAGAATTTTGCCTTTAGGTCTCCATATTCACATCCTTCAGCTACTCTATGAAGGTCATTAATAAAAGCAACAACTACTTCACCCGGTTTCTGGACCCTTCTGTTAAATCTAGCCCTTTCTAGAATCTTATTGTTCTGCAGGTTGGAGTAGCTATCAAAGGCTTTTAAAACTTCATCAAATTTATCTGATGTCTCATTCATGCCTTGTCTTGCAATAACATCATCTGTTCTTGCTTCAATGGAATACAGCAATGTATTAACTTGTTCTGCTTCAGACTGGTTGTCTAATTTGGAAGCAATTCTGTATTTCAAAAATCTTTTCTGGCAGTGACCAATTTTGAGTTTGATTTGGTCCTTCCATGTGTCCAATCTCACTGATATTATGAATTTAAGATCCATGGCTTTCTATTTGGTTTACTTTCCTTTTGAAATTTTCCCTCCAGCATTGGATGTTTCCTGCGCTTTTTCAGCCTCGTGCTGTCTCCTGCTATTGTCAACGTTTCTCCCTGTGAAATCTCTCAGCTAGAGGCTCTACTTATTTCTTTCTTTAAGGGAGGTTTTGTACTGTTTTTACTCCCTTGTCCTGAGTATTGAGTATTTACAGCCTCTTGTTTTTCACTCGCTCTGGTCACCACATGTAATGGCACCGACCTTGGATCCACCCTCGCGACGGACTTTTGGTTTTCCCTGTGCTGCTTACCTTGTGCCGTCAGGAACAAATTCTTTATTACCCTCTTTATGTATTGCTCACCAGATCCTCGATCGTTGCTTGGCTCTCCAACTTGTTGCCTGCAATTGCTGGACTGGAATTTTTTCATAGACTACTCGCCTGTGGTGCAGCCTGAATGCCTCTACAAGCAATTCCCCAACTCTCTGTGCCTCCTTCGTCCATGGAGCAACTTTGGAGCTTTTTCACAGCCTCCTCGAGTTCTGCAGTTTTGGCACTTTTTCTGGTCAGCTTTCTTCAGAGTATTTCTTCATTTACATCTTCTGAGTTTTGCATGTTAAGAACCACCACTGTTCACCATGTTGTATGTTTGGTTTATCTGCTGCTGCCTTAGTATACTTGGTTGTTTAGCTTAGAGAGATTACCGAGTCTTCAATACTTTGAACATTAACTCTTTTATTACATTCTAACTATTTACAGCTTTACACCAGTCTGCACTGCATCTTCCTCCAAATCACTCTCACATGTGATCTGTTAGATTATCATGTTGGGAGGTATTTGTTACACTGTCTCAAAATTAACCCTTTCAGACCCTTATACTACATTCCTGACTTACGCCTTGTCAATGATGAGAAATCTTTGGGAGTCAGGAGGTGAGTTACTTGCTGCAGAACACCCAGCCTCTGACTTGCTGCTGTCGCCAAAGTATTCATGTGGCTGATCCAGTTAATTTTCTAGTCGATGCGACACACACCTCCTGCCACCACCCCTCCCCCCACCCCAACCAGGATGTTGATGGTAGTAGGGGATTCAGTGATGGTTTTGCTGTTGAATATCAAGGAGAGATGGTTAGATTCTCACTCATTGGAGATGGTCATTGCCTGGCTCTTGTGTGGCATTGATGTTACTTGCCACTTATCCGCTGAAGCCTGAATGTTGTCCAGGTCTTGCTGCATGTGGGCACAAATTGCTTCATTATCTGTGAATGAAATTGAGCACTGCAATCATTAGCGACCATTGCCACTTCTGACCTTATGATGGAGTGTAGGTCATTGATGGAGCGGTTGAAGATGGTTGGGCTGAGGACACCACCCTGAGGAACTCCTGCTGCGATGTAATGGTGCTGAGGTGATTGGACTCCAACAACTGCAATCAGATTCCTTTTCCATATTTGGCCTCTAGCCAAGCTGTTCCAGTACAGCTACAACAGTGGAATCTACTGGACAAAGTGGAAAATTGCCCTGGTATGTCCTGTCCACCAAAAGCACGACTATTCAATCCAGCCAATTACTGTTCCATCAGTCTACGTCAATCATCAGCAAAGTGATTGAAGATATTGTTGACCGTACTTTCAAGTGGCACTTACTCAGCAATAATCCGCTTACCGATACTCAGTTTGAGTTCTGCCAGGACTGTTCTCCTCCAGAGCTCATTACAGCCTTGGTCCAAACATAGACAAAAGAACTGAATTCCAAAGGTGAGGTGAGAGTCACTGTCCTTGACATTAAGGCAACATTTGACACCGGGCTGAATTTTACAGACTCCCTCTGATGTTGGGGGTCTTGGCGGGGGGCGGTGGTGCTGGAAAATGCCTCTGGGAGAGGCCCGCCGTGCATCCCAACGCCAGGAAGGCCTGGCTCCAAATTTCTGGCGGCAACGAGGTCTCAAGGCGACCCCCTCGCTGCTTGGTGATGGGAGCCAAATTTAAGTACGCAAAGCGCTCCTTACCTTGCTGCATTATGCAGCCCGCTGCTACTTCTCAAACACTTTTGAATATTCAAGTGAACGGGCATCTCTCATGTTCCTGATTGATGAAAGCCGGTGGGACAGAAGTTGCAGTGCTCGGAGCTTGTGAAGGTTAGTGTTACGAGACGGGTCTCAACTCTGCAGTGGTCTAGGGAGGTGGGAAGGGGAATGGTATTACCAGGGGCACAATCTGCATGCATGTAGGGAAGTGGGAGGGGAATGGTATTACCGGGGCACAACTCGACAGGCATGTAGGAGGGCCACTGCCGACTCTCCCTCTGTGAAGGGGGCACTCTGCACCCTTGAATGTTTGTGGGAGTGAAGGAACAATATCACTCCAGGAACCCATGGGTGGTGGGTGCCATAAATGGTAGATGGTTAAAGATAATCTGGCTGATGGGCCAATCGATGCAACTGCAACAATCTGAATGTGGTTGTGCTGTGCAACTCTTAGTGGGAGCTAAAACGGGCAATGCCTTGCCACGCCATATAGTTGATACATGAAAGCACCTGAAATACCAATCAACACAATTCTTTGCCTTGTTAGGTGCCTTTGGAGTAGTAAAGGAACCAAATTTAATTGCAATTTGGAGATGGGGATGGTACACCCGATATTCATTGATCCATTTGTTGTGAGGAACCATATGCGCCGCAGGCAGGATCAAGAGGCAGGTGCAGCCCAAATGGAAGCCCCTGGTCATGAGCAGCGGCAGTCTCCAAGGCAAACTTGCCACTAAAGAACATCACGCATCTACAGGTCACACATGACATACCTGCAGATGGCTGAGCACCAGTGTCAGAGGTGACTGCGAATGTCGAGAGAGATGGTGACACATCTGTGCCCTGCTAAACGATGACCTGCCGCCGATGGACATCCTATGCCTGTGGAGCTCAAAGTGACAGCGGCTCTTTATTTCTACACCTCTGCATCATTTCAGGAACCCACTGGCGGCCTATGTGGGGTGACACAGTCAGCAGTGCACCGCTGCATCAGGGAGGTCATCGATGCCTTGTACCGGAGGGCCGGTGACTATGTCTGCTTCAGGACTGACCCCGAGAACCAGGCCCAGAGGGCCTTTGGATTTGGCTGCATTACAGGATTCCCACAAGTGCAAGGGATAGTATGTGACCATCAAAGCTCCCGCCAGCTGACCAGCTGCATACCTCAACTAAAATGGTGTCCACTTGCTCAACATGCATCTGGTATGTGATCACGTAACTGCTTTATGCAAATCTGTGCCCGCTTTTCAGGCAGCTTCCATGACGCCTTCATCCTACGCCAGTCCCAGATGCCGTTGCTGTTCACTGAACTGGCTTACATTGAGGGGTGGCCTCTTGGAGATGAGGACTACCCCTTGGAGACATGGCTCCTGATGCTGGTGAGAAACCCCACCAGTGATGTAGAGGAGAGATACAACGCCTTACACGGCGTGACAAGAGCCACTATTGAGCAGGTGATCGGCATGCTGAAAATCCGCTTCCACTTCCTGGACAGATCGGTTGGTGCCCTGCAGTACCAACCGGAAAGGGCAGCTCGTATAGTCGCTGTTTTCTGTGTTCAGCACAACTACGCACTAAATAGTGCGGAGACTTTGCAGGATGAGGAGAGACATGAGCAGGACTCCTCCTCAGATGATGGAGACGCAGAGAGCTTGCAGCAGGAAAGGCGCATGGGAGAATGGAGAGCATCCAGGCGGCGCATGCAGGACGAGCAGCGAACAAGTGATGCACGGCAACAACTTATTGATCAATGGTTCTCCACGCTATAAAGTCCACCTTGTGCTCTGCATGCCACACAGCATCCTCATTTACCTGTTGTGCAGCAGTTTGCATCTGCAACATCTTCATCTCCACCATTCCTGGCAGCAGCAGACTGAGCCATTGTCCATGTTACTGCATCCATGGAGGCACACATGAGGAATGCTGGCATGGCAATGATGTTATTCCATACATTGGCAGTTCTGAAAGGCCAATGATGTGATGGGAAGAGACAAGATTGGTAAATGCTGGCACATGTCATTCACACAGTAAAAACGACAGACATGTTAGTGAAGAACATCTGGTGATTAAACTTTTTACATTGCAGTGTCACCCATGCAGACCCATTTGTGTCACAATGTTTTTTTGAAACGTTTGCGGGTGCTCCTTCACTGTGCTACTTCTGCGCTAACAGCCTCACTGGAAGAAGGCTGCTGATCAGATTGCCCTTTGTCTGTGGATGACTTCTGCGGTCGTCCTCTGTGCGCACGAGACCAGAGGGTCCCTGCTGGCTGGGGGAATCCTGCATCAGCGCAGAACTCTCCTCAGACATCGTGGCTGTTAGAGCTTGTCTCACCGGCGGAGGGGCCGATATCCACATTGGAATCACCTTGAACGGGGACCCTAGATATGGCACGCAGGCTCACCTCCTCCATCGCAGGGCTCGTTTGAACCCCTCTGCTTTCCCAGGAAGGAGCAGGGGCAGAGACAGTTTCCATGCCCCGGTCCCACTCTCACCTTGCCAGTGCTGCATGGATCTCATGGCCATGGTGAGGGATTGTCCGTCTGCACGAAGCAATGGTATCTGGTTCTGCAAGAGGGCCATCATCCTCTCCATGGATAAAGCCATACGCTCAAATGCCTGGGACATGGCAACTGTCATGGCCTGGATGGACTCTGCCATCATCCGCTCAATGCTGCACATGGCCTGTGGCATCTCCACCAGATCTGCACCACTCTTGTTTGCCTCACGCATTGTGGGCCCTTTTTTTCTGAAGAAGCAAGGTGGCAGATATTAAGCATGGTAAAGCAGCAACACGACATCTGTCACAACAGGGGTGCTGGGCTCAAAGGTGGGGGAGGCTCAGTCTGCACGACTGAGTGAGCCTGTCATGTAGGTGCCATGCTCTGAGCAGCAGACAAGGATGAGTTCCTTCATACATGCATCCATTCATGTAACATCTTTCCCCCCATGCCCAACCTCCCTGTCTTTGGCATGGCAGTGGCACACATGTGCCACTCTGTGTGGGGACACCCAAGTTCAGCAGAGCCATGAGAGCAAGAGATCGTTCACTTTCTTGCGGCACTGCACCCAGTCCTGGTGAATGACTCCTAACCTCCTCTGCCACCTCCACCCAGGCTTGCTTGGTCAGGCGGGAGGGCCTCTTCTTATCATCACTGGGGAAAAGGACCTCCTGCCTTGCCCACACAGCCTGGAGGAGACCGATCAGGGAGGCATCTTCGAACCATGGGGCCACCCTGGATCACGCCTCTGACATCTTCTGGAAGTCACAGAATGTTCCTGGCAAAACGTTTCTATGCCTTCTTTGTTGTGCACCAGCAGACAGAACTTTTTTTTCATGTTTTAACTTAAAGCAGCGATGGCTGTCGTTTAAATGTGACACGCGCACCTGCTTTCCTGTCAGCTGACACCGTTCATGGCAGCATCAAGCCCGCCCCCTCCACGTCATGGGAGGGGCGGTGAGACATAGGCATGTTAATGAGCTGCCACGTTTAATATCACGGCGGCTCCGCAACGTGTGCAGGCCGCTATTTCTTTGCAGTGGCGGGCTTATAATATCCAGCCTACCATCTAGGACAAAACATTCCATTTGATTGATGCCCTATTCACCACCTTAAAAATTTACTTCCTTCACCACCCGTGCTTTGTGGCTACAGTGTGTACCATCCATGCGATGCACCCTGGCAACTCGCCAAGGCTTCTTCAACAGCAACCTGAAACAGCAACCTTTGCTACCAAGAAGGACAAGGACAATAGGTGCATGAGAACACCACCACCTGCAAGTTTCCCTCCAAATCATACATCATCCTGACTTGGAAATTTATCGCCCTTCCTTCTTCGCCACTTGGTCAAAATTCTGGAACTCCCTCCCTAAAAGCACTGTCAGAGTACCTTCAATGCGGACTGCAGCAGTTCAAGAAGGTGGCTCACCACCACCTTTTCAAGGGCAATTCGGGATGGGCAATAAATCTTTGCCAGCGATGCCCTGTCCCATGAACGAATAAAAATAAAAGGATGAGAATCATTGTTTAGATTTTCAGTGCAACACCACCTCCTTTTCCTTTTTTCCTGTCCTTCCTAAATGTCGAATATCCTTGAATATTCAGTTCCCAGCCTTGGTCACCCTGTAGCCACTTTTCCATTATAGTAATTAGATTGTATCCATTTACCTCTATTTATGCCTTTAAATCATCTACCTTGTTGCAAATGCTGCATGCATTCAGGTAGCGTGCACTTAACCTTGTCTTCTTAACATTATTTTGCATTCTAAACTGAGTTGATGCTTGCTTTTGTTTCGCCTGTCTTCTAATGTCCCTTGCTATTTTTCTACCTCTTATTAACCAGCTTTACTTTCTTCCAATTTGAGCTACCCCTCAGATTCCCATCCCCCTGACAAGCTAGTTTAAACCCTCCCCAACAGCACTAGCAAATCTCCCTGCAAGAATATTAGTTCTGGTCCTGTTAAGGTGTAGCCCGTCCATCTTGTACAGGTCCCACCTGTCCCAGAGCCGGTCCCAATGCCTCAGAAATCTGATACCCTCCCTCCTACACCAATTTTCCAGCCACGTGTTCAATCGGTCAATCCGTCTATTCCTACATTCACTAGCATATGGCACTGAGAGTAATCCTGAGATTGCTGTTTTGGAAGTCCTGTTTTTTAATTTCCTTCCTAACTCCCTAAAACCTGCTTTCAGGACCTCATCCCTCTTCCTACCTATGTTATTGGTACCAATGTGGACCACGGCCTTTGGCTGTTCATCCTCCCCGAAGGATGTCCTGCAGCCGCTCCATGAAATCCTGGACCCTGGCACCAGGGAGGCAACATACCATCCTGGAGTCACATTTACTGCCGCAAAATGCCTGTCTGATCCCCGACTATCGAATCCCCATCATTATTACTCTTCCACTCTTCTTCCTCCCCTCCTGTACAGCTGAGCCACCAGTGGTGCCACGGACTTTGCTCTGGTTGCACTTCTCTGAGGAACCATTGCCCTCACCAGTATCCAAAATGGAAAACTGATTAGCCAGCAAGATAGACTCAGGGAACTCCTGCATTGCCTGCCTGGTTCTCTTAGACTGCCTGGTAGTCACCCATTCCCTCTCTGCCTGCTTGCTCCTGACCTGTGGTGTGACCACCTCCCTAAACGTGCTATCCACATAGTCCTCTGCCTTGCGGATGCACAACAGTGACTCCAGCCACTGCTCGAGTTCCGAAACCCGGAGTTCAAGCTTCTGCAGCTGATGACTTTCTGCAGATGTGTTCGTCTAGGATATGTGGTGTGTCCATGACTTCCCACATACCGCAGGATGTACATTCCACTTGGCCGAGCTGACCTGCCATACCGTAACTTTAAAAACTATTTATTACAATTAGGAATAGAATAACTTACCAGTTACTCACCAATCAGTTTCTTCCCCTGTAATGAAGTGAGAGCCAGCTACTGGAGGCTGAAAAAAGGTAGAAAAAGAAACGAGCCCCTCCTTGAAGCACCAAACTCCCAATTTACATTCTGTGCATTCAAAGTATCTCTCAGTGCAGACAAATTTATTTTATCTCTCAATTTATAGTTCCCCTCCTTACCGAACTGCCTCACTTACAAAACTCCATTCTTCACACTCTGTGCCCTCCAGCAGCACTCAGTGCAGATGTATTATGAGTTATGGAACCAAGGTGAGCAAATTAAGTTAAGATGCAAATCAGCCAGGATCTAATTGAATGTTGAAACAGGCTCCAGGGGCTGAATGGTCTATTCCAGTTCCTATGTTCCTGTTTCCTTCCTATGATGGGGCTCCCTAACCCAGCACATACTCAGAATATTACTCCTCAATTTGACTACTTGTGTAAAACTTTGCTGATGTCGGTCCTAGTTCTTTCAGGCAAGGCGTTAAATACAGGCCCTGTCTGACCTCTCAAGTGGACATAAAAGATCCCCTGGCACTATTTCGAAGAAGAACAGGGAAGTTCTCCCCATTGTTCTGGCCAATATTTATCTAGCCCTCAGTCAACATCACCGAAAACAGGTTGTTTTTAGTGGGACGTTGCTGTGAGTAAAACAACTGCTGTGTTTCTTACATTACACCAGTGAGTACATTTCAAAAGTACCTTATTGGCTGTGAATTAAGCATTCAGGACATCCTGAAGTCATGAAAGGCGCTGTCGAAATGCAACTTTTTTTTTGATTTGCCTTTTACTAGTTTGAACCTATCCCCTTGTCTGACACACAGCTTCCCATCACAACTTCCAACAGTTTGAAGTAGTGTTCTTGATCAACCTTTTTTTATACACTTTACAGTCTTGTATTCCTCTGTAAGTTCACCTCTCGATTGCCTCCTTTCAAAGCTGAAATACTTAACTTTTTCAAATCTTTCCTCTTAGCTCAGGGTAATCTTTGAGAATCAGCCTTTTGGCTCTTAACCAATCTATTTCTCACAATTAAATATACTCAATGGGCTGAATTTTGTGAGCCTGTCATGGGTGACTGTGATGAACCCAGAAGCAGGTGCTGTTGCCGCATATGATGTGTGTGGCCGACTGACCGCGATCACGTTGCCGCCGGCCACTTAACACATTGCTGGTGCGTGACCCGTCCAATTGCACGATGGGGTTAGGCTCGGAAAGACAGATTGCAGCGTCAGATGACTCCAACACAGGTCCTGGCACCATTTTTAAAGCACTGCTAGCTCCGCTTGTACTGCTGCCTTTCAGTGAGATAGTGAACCTGGAGCACTGCTAGACCCCTCTGTTGGAGAAACTTCCAAGACTGTTTGTGAAGACACAGAGACTAGGATGCACAGGTAGAGCTTGTTTATTGCTTGTCACAGAGATTACTTCCCCAATCCTAAAAACACCCAGCTAGTGCTGGCTGGCTCTTCTTTATATATACACATTTGAGTACAATAAACTGATCTACAGCCAACACCTGTTCACCCTATTACCTTCAACTACCAGGTATCTAACATTCATTAATAGAACTTTAGACCTTAACACCTTCTGATTGTATTTTGAACTCCTGGACACTCCCCGCACCACTGCTGTAGCTGTTCACTGGAATGGGAACTGCAAATCCAGGACCCTCCCCCTGCCACCCCTGCACCACTGCTGTCGCTGTTTGCTGGAATGGGAACTGCAACTCCTGGACCCTCCTGCACCAGGACCGCCAACCATCAGCACAGAGCAGGATCAAACTGGAACCATGACTGAGGCAAGACACTGGATGGCCGCACGATTTTGCAATGCTTCCCTGGAGTTCTCCTCCAGGCTGCAAGGGAAAGGCGGGAGGTCCTTTTTCCAAGGGATGGCAAGAAGAGATCCTCCTACCTCACCGAGTTAGCCTGGATCGAGATCGCAGAGGAGGTCAGCAGTCGTGGGGTCACTCTCCGGATCTAGGTCCAGTGGTACAATAGGGTCAATGACATCCTTCGCACTCGCCAAGGTGAGTACTCCATACCCTTCATCTCTGGGGCTGGCATGTGGCTACAAGGGAGGGAGTGCAACATGGGGAGCGAGTGACCACAAAGGGGCAGATGCATGGCTGCCTGCCTCTCAGCGACAGGCTGCCTTCTTTCACAGCTCAGCCCCATTATATGCCCTTAGAGTGAATGTGGGGAGGAACCATTTGGGAGACCCCATCAGGGGACAAGGGGTGCCACAAGCAGAACTGTTCTGTTGCTCTTCCTACGAAGTCTTACGATGTCTCTATCCACTTGCATGACAAACGGACCCATAACACCAGTGATACCTGGAGAACTGGTAGAGAGATCCCTTATCTTCATCTTCTGACGTCAGCTGAGGTGGAGGCTCTGGAGCTCGTGGGGGCCCTGGGCAGCCATTCAGTTGCTGACGGTGAGACTGGAGTGCCGCACAAGAGAGTGAGGAGACATTGTGTTCATGTGACCTCCATCACACATCTGGAGATCTATATCACTCATGGTTGGTATGAGGAGATGTGCACAACTTTACTAACAAATGTTTGTATTCTCTTATGCAAGTCATTGAAGGCCGGAGACAAGCACAGCCACTGTGACAGGGAGCCTGCCGTTAACCTCTGAGGAGGAGGAGCAGTCAGAGGATGCACTGTTACATAATTCTGCTGCACCTTCCACCAGCACAGTTACATTCATCTTGATGGTACACATTCAGGTTTGCAAGAATGGTAAAAAGACAGAATTAAAGGCTCTGTATTTGAATGTGCGCAACATTCGCAACAAAATGGATAAATTGATACTACAAATGGAAATAAATATGTATGACCTGATAGCCATTTCAGAGACGTGATTGCAAGGTGACCAAGGTGGGGACCTAATTATTCAATGTTGTTTGATATTTTGGAAGACAGTAAGCTAGAAAAAGGTGTGGGTAGCTCTGTTAATTAATGATGACATTAATACAGTAGTGGGAATGACCTTAGTTCAGAAGGTCAAGATGTAGAATCAGTTTGGGTAAAGACAAGAAATGGCAAAGGTAGGAAGTCACTTGTGAGAGTAGTTTATAGGCCCCCTAACAGTAGCTACACTGTAGGACAGAGTATAGAGGAAGAAATAATGGGGGCTTGTAAGAAAGGTACTGCAATAATCGTGGTGATTTTGATCTTATAGATTGGACAAATCAGATTGGCAAAGGTAGCCTGGAAGATAAGTTCATAGTGTGTATTCAGGACAATTTCTTAGAGCAGTACATTCTAGTAACAACCAGAGAGCAGACTATTCTAGACCTGATAATGTGCAATGAGACAAGATTAATTAATGGCCTCATAGTAAAGGATCCTCTAGACAATAGTGATCATAACAATATAGAATTTCACATTTAGTTTGAGGGTGAGAAGTATGGGTCTATGACTTATGTCTTAAACTTAAATAAAGGCAATTACAGGGGTATGAGGACAAAGTTGGCTAAAGTGAACTGGGAAAATAGATTAAAAGGTATGACAGTAGAGAAGCAGTGGCAGACATTTAAGGAGATACTTCATAACTCTCAGCAAAGATTTGTTCTATTGAGAACCTATGAGAAGGATGCACCATCTGTGGCTAACTAAGGAAGTTAATGATAGTATCAAATTGAAGGAAAAAATGTGCAATACTGCAAAGATTAGTAGTAGGTCAAAAGACTGGACAGATTTTAGAAACCAGCAAAGAATGACTAAAAAAAAAAGGAGGGAGAAATTAGAGCATGAGAGAATGCTAGCTAGAAATATAAAAACAAAAAGTAAGAGTTTCTTCAAGTATTTAAAAAGGAAAATAATAGCTAAAGTAAGCATTGGTCCCTTAGAGGGTGAGACTGGGGAATTAATAATGGGAAACAAGGAAAAGGCAGAAGCGTTGGAACAGGTATTTGGGCCAGAATTTTACATTGGATGGGAGGCCCCGTCCACCGGCCAAAAGGTCGGGGGCGAATCAGCCTCCGCCGGGCCTGGGGAGCCACGCCAGGATTGCTCCCTCCCTAGGCCCTTAATTGGCCTTGGGCAGAGCCTCCACCTTTCTGAGGCAGGAAGTCCCACCAAATGGAGATGTCGGCCAATCAGCAGGCCTGCAGTTCTCAGTCCCAGCAGCGCCACTGGGAGCCACACAACGACAGCAAGGAGGACGACGGCCCTGGAAAGAAGGTAAGTTTTTGGGACCTCGCCAGGGACCATCGGCTGGACCCTGGCGAGGCAAGGGGGGGTCAGTTAGGAGGGGTGGGGATTGTTGTGCAGTGGGGGCAGTTGGGCCATAGGGGGGGCTTCCGTAGGGCACGGGTGCTCGATCAGGAGGGCCCCCTCCCCAGCCCGCAAGAGGGCTGCCAGGTTTTACCTGGTGGTGGGCTGGAAGCATTTGTTTCCTGGTCACCACTGGTAAAATACCAGCGGCAGTAGGAGGAGGCCCTTAAGTGGCAGTTAATTGGCCACTTAAGGGCCTTGATTGGCCTGGGGCGGACAGGCGTTTATTGCCGCTGCCACCCTGCGTTAAATTGCAGCGGGGGCGGGAAGGAGTTGGGAACAGCAACCCCCACCTCCCACTCAATTTTACAGCCCCCCCCACCACCTCCCGCCACCAGCCGCTCCTGAGGGGGGCTGTAAAATTCTAGCTTAGGTGTCTGTCTTCACTATAGAAGATACAAAATACATCCCAAGAATACTTGAAAATCAAGAGGTAAAAGGGAGGAACTTAAAACAATAAGTAGGGGAAAGGTACTGAGAAAATTATTAGAACTAAAGGTTGACAAGTCCCCCGGAACTGATGGCTTGCATCCTAGATTCTTAAAAGAAGTGGATGCAGAGGTAGTAGATGCATTGGTTGTGATCTTTCAAAATTCCCTAGGTTCTGGAAAGGTCCCAATGGATTGGAAAATTGCAAATGAAACACCTCTATTCACAACTGTGCAACTGCGACAACTGTACAGCGTCTTAGTTAAACCTCATCCGGAGTACTGTGTACAGTTTTGTTCTTCTTACTTAAGAAAGGATATAATTGCATTCGAAACAGTTGAGAAAAAGTTCACTCAACTGATTTCTGGGAAGAATGGGTTATCTTATGAGGAAAGGTTGGACAGGTTGGGCCTATACCCATCGGTGTTTAGAGGAATGAGAGATAACCTTATTGAAACCTATAAGATCCTGAGGGAAGTTGACAGGGTGGATGCTGAGAGGATGTTTCCCCTTGCGAGGGAATCTAGAACTAGGGGACACAGTTTAAAAATTAGGGGTCTCCCATTTAAGACTGAGATGAGGAGAATTTATTTCACTCAGAAGGTTGTTAGTGTGTGGAATTGTCTTCCCCAGAGAGCAGTGGAAGCTGGGTCATTGAATATATTCAACGCTGAGTTAGATAGATTTTTGATTGACAAGGGAGTCAAGGGTTATGGGGCAGGCAGGAAAATGGAGTTAAGGCCACAATCAGATCAGCCATGATCTTATTGCATGGCAGAACAGGCTTGAGGGGCCGAATGGTCTACTCCTGCATCCAATTCTTGTATTCAGATTCACAAGCTGGTGAGAGCACAACCCACGCACCTAAGCAGCTGACGGAGGCTGTGACAGTCGAGGCCACTGTCAGAGGACTGTGGGTGACTAGGCCCATGCAGAGCCCCAGACTGATGATCAGCCTCTGGTGTTGATGGCACAGGGCATTCTGGAGTTGCAGAGAGAAGTAAGGCAACATCTGGCAGAGCTTCCAGAGGCAATGACGGAGGAGTCCATCCATGCCAAAGTTAGCAACCCTCATGGAGTGCACAGAACTGCACACCATCGCCTTGGCCATAAGCTGAGCTCAGCCGTGAGGGAAGAACAAGAGTCTTCTCCAGATTCTTATCTTCTCTGGTGAGTAGGGAGGTTCAAGTGAGCCTTGAAAGGGAGGAGGAGAGGTTGACCTTTACATTGAGGGGCTCCACTCAGGACACTCTGAGTGTGGACTGCGGTTCCTCAGCCCCTAAGCTAGTGAGCCCAGCTCCAGTAGCCGCGATGTCTGAGGAGGCTTCTGCACCTCGAAAGCAGCCACTCAGCCAGCCAGGACCCTTCAGGCCTCAGGCAGCCAGAAGATGCCCGGCAAAGTCATCCGAGGCCAAGGGGCATCCTGATCAGCAGCCTGTCTACATCTCAGCTGCTAGCACAGGGATCACACTGCATAGAAGCACAAAAAACTGTATGGAAAGAAAGAGCATCTAGATGAACTTGGGGATTCACAGGTGTATTAAATTTGACCTTTATATTGTTTTCTGCAATTGGTGTCATATACAGTTCACATTCATTGTTGCAAAATGCTCATTCTTTCATGTCTGAATTGTGAGATGCTGCCTTCACCCTTGCTCCCTCAATGGGCTACCAGTGTAGGCACAAAATGCCCTTGATAAGCATCTCAGATGTGCCAGAGTACTTGTTGAAGCTGGGCGCTAGGCACGTAATCGAGATAGAGAAGAGGCAACAGGCGGAATACAATGAGGTGAGTCTTTATTGAGTTCCCTTTGAAAGGCCATTGTTATGGTCGGGTGGGTGAAGGCGTGGCTAGTTTCCACTGTTCACCTCCAAATTCACCACAGCAAGTGTTTTTGTTTCAAGTGTTTTAACCCCCTTGTGTTTTATTTGCCAAATAAACAGACAGTGACAGGTTTTCTGTTAGGTTTTCTGTTAGGTTTAAAACAACAGATTAAGTATTTATTAAACCAGTCTCATTCCCCGACAATGTTCTCAACACCACTCATGCACGCATTGACTCTCACACACACTCTCAAGAGAAGATAGATAGAAAAGTACGGGATGAGATGTTCAGAGTTTAGTATGTAAAAGTCAGTTGTTTCCGGAATAACCTGTGGGATGCCTTAGGAGATGAATTTTAAAGTGCAGGCCTGGTTGCTGCCTGTCTGGTAATCATTGGGCTGTTGCATCTCCTGGCGGTTTTGGTTGAAGATGGTGCTGATGTCTTTGGTTGAAGATGGTGCTGATATCTTAGGTTAATTCTTACCAGCAGAAGAGTCTTTTTTACAAAGGCACTTTCTTGTCTCTGCTGTAGCTAACTTCCAACTTGTCTTAGCAGGGTTCAACTCTGTTGGCTGGAATCAATCTCTCTCTCTCTCTCTCTCAGCATCTGTCTCAGCCTTGCTGGAATTCAAGATGGCTTTTTGTTGCACTGTGTGGCTGAGGACAGACCAGACTGATGACGTCGTCTCTGGTCCTGTTCTGAAAAAACTCCCCCTTTGTTCCTCAAAAGGATTACGTTTTAAGGTGACTTTTACAAGGGTTGGTTTCACCCATGTGACTACAGGTTTCAGTCCTAGCTGGGCTGTATAATGACTTTGATGATGGCTGCATTCTGAGGGTGGTTCACACGATATTATAATGGATATTATTTGGCGATGAGAAGCCTGAGAAAGGTCTTGTCTAATTTTTTTGGGGTAGAGCTCACATCCAGGTGTGATTATCTGTTGCATTCCATGCACATGGGGCTTAATTGGCTTTCAGTCTTAATAGGCACAAATGTGGATTTGAGTGCAAGAGATGCTGAGGGTCGTGTGTTTTGTCCTTCATTTTGTTGACAGCACATATATCAGTCTTTTAAAAATTGTTCCAATTTTTATAACTCCTCAGTTTCGTTCTGTGTTTTCATCGTTGCACTTCTCATGCGCATAACACTATCATGGTGGCAGGAAGGCATGATGGCCCTGGTCTCTGGTTCAAGGGAATCAATATCCAATGGTTCCTGCTCATTAGCTTTCTTCACATCCCCCTCTTTTGATGAGGACTGGTGATCAATCATGCCCTCTTTGTGCAAGGTCTCTCCCCTCTGCAGTGCTAGATTGTGCAGAGAACCATGCTGGGGCATACTGCAGAGCTCCACCGAATTGTTCGAGGCAACGGAATTTTATCTTCAGCAGCCCAACAGCATGCTGAATGGTCGCTCAGGTGGAGCCATGGCAGGTGTTGTACCTCCTATGCTGCAGTGCGAGGATTCCTCACAGCTGTTAGTAGCCATCTCTTCAGTGGGTAGCCCTTGTCCCCAAGAATCCATCTCTGAAGTCGAGCAAGGGGTCTGAAAAGCTGTGTCACCTGGCACTGTCAAAGTGTGTAGGTGTCATGGCTGCCTCCGGGGAAGTGGGCACCCATCTGCAGGAAATGTCTTCGATGGTCACAGAACGGTTGAACATTAATTGAATGGAAGCCCTTCCTGTTGCTGAAGGCAGCTGGCTGCTCCGTGGGAGCCTTGATGGCCACATGCGTGCAGTCAATGAATCCTTGCACTTGGGGAAATCCAGTGATGGCCCCGAACCCAATAGCCCTCTTTGCTTGACTGTCAGGGTCGGTCCAGTAGCGCACATACTCGCCAGCCCTCGTGAATAGGGCATTGGTCACCTCCTTGATACAGTGGTGGGCTGCTGCCTGTGTGACCCCACACATGTCACCGGTGGATCCCTGGAAAGATCCAGAAGTGTAGCGGTTGGGTGCCACAGTGATCTTCAGGGCCGCTGGCATTGAGTGTCCACCGAAGCCCATGCGTTACAGCTCATCCTGCAGCATGGTATATATGTCAGATGGCCTCCCTGGAAAGTTGCAGTGTTCGTGGAAGGTCACATTGAAGGTTAGCTCTACTCAAAGTCCTAAGACTCTTTCAGCTTCATCCAGAATCCTTTTGAGCGAATTAATGAAGCTGAAATGACAGTTATTTTTCTTTTATTAGTATGACCATTGTCTTTCTCTTATTACATCTCAACCTGTCTGCAGCCTTTGGCATGGTTGACCACAACATCCTTCTGCAACCCTCTCCATCCAGTGGGGCGGGATTCCATTCACCTGGTTCTATTCTTATCGATCTAATCATAACCAGGGAATCACCTACAATGACTTATCTCCCTGCTCATGCACCATTGCAAGGATCTATCCTTGGCCCCGATCTCATTTCACATCTACATGCTTCCCCTCGGTGACATCATCAGAAAATGCAATGTTATTTTCCACATGTAGACTGATGACACCCAGCTGTACCTCACTTCTACCTCTCGACTCCTGCACCGTCTGTAATTTGTCCGACTTCTTGTCCAACATCTAGTGGCTGAGCAGAAATTCCGTCCAATTAAATGTTGAGAAGACAAAGCCATTGTCTTCGATCCCCACCACAAACTCCGTTCTTCAGACACCAACTCCATCCCTCTCCCTGGCAAGTGTCTGAGGCTGAACCAGACTGTTTTGTCTTATAACATTCCTATGATGTGCCTTGGGAGATTTTATTATGTTAAGGGTGCAATATAATTGAAAACGGTAGTTGTCATTGCAGTGTTTCTGATCTTACATTTCCATATTGTTTACTATTTGGTTTTCCTGTTTTATTTCATCTCCAAATTGCCACTGTTCAAGGCTCTGTAGTGATTGGACACATTGAGCATTAAGTCTGCAAAAAACCCTAGATCTCTTTCAACTTCATCCTTACCCTTTTTGAGCCCATTCATGGAGTACATATATTACCCATATATTTCTTCCTATGTTTAAGACTTTGCCCTTAATCGAATTAAACTTCATCTACCATTATTGCTGTTACTTACATGTTTGCCTTGATATTCTTTCCGACCATCCCTTGTGCAGTCACATGTTAAGCACATTGAAAGTGTGCTCTGCCTATGTAGCTCGCCATACTCACCAATATAGCATCCTGAGCCACTGACATGACCTGGCCATACCCCTGGAGGAGGTTGGCTCCCTGGCAAGGCCTTATGCCATGAATTGGAATTGGTGGCAGCTGAAAGGCTGACTGACAGCTTCAAGGCCTTCACCTCTGATGATCTATTGGGTGCCTGTAGAAGAAAGTTAAAGCTTATGTTTAAAGCTGTCTTTGCTCAGCTTCCCCAACTTTTGGCCTGAGGACGGCTTGTGTGCAAGGTCCAGTATCAGCTTTGTGGTACTTCAGTGAAAGTGGGAATCCCTTTGTTATAAAGTAAGGAAATTGGAACAAGGGCTGAGATCGCACCCTCCCACCTCACTTACATTACATGGCTGAGCCTGTTGCAGGCATTGTCTCAGATCAGCCCAATTGGGAAAGCCCTGAAAATTATGGTAAGGAGTAAAGGGACAGAGATCCACCATAATGGCTCTCCAACCCTTCTCCTTTACATAGTACTTAGATAATAAATGTGACCCATTTTGCTTCACTTATTTTGAAGTATATGGCCATCAATTTCTACTTCTAGTACCATCAGCAAATTTGACCAGATGGATTGAGCTATGGAATCCAAATAAATCAGGAGCAGTAGGAATTCTAATATTAATGCATGAGGCACCAATCTCGGCACTCTTCCCATCCTGACATAATTCCTCTAAGCATTACTTTCTCAACGGAGAAGCAAAGGGATTTAGGATGATATAGCATGTACACAAATCACTGAAAGCTGGTGCATTATTACAAAAAGTAATCTAAAGGGTTTCCCTTTATCTCAAGAGGGCTGGAATGCAAAGAGGGTGAAGTTATCCTGCAGTGTGCATTTTCTTGGTCGGACCCCATCTGGAGTGCTCTGCTCAGTTTAAGGCATCACTGCTCAGGATTGGCCCCAGTAGAAGTCTAAATGCCTGTCACCTACCCGCTCCCGCTGCTATTTTACCAGCAGTGGGGGAGGTGGCAGGCAGCCTGCCCACCTGCCCTTAAGCCAATTGAGGCACTTAAGGTAATAAAAACAAGAAATGCTGGAAATACTCAGCAGGTCTGGCAGCATCTGTGGAGAGAGAAGCAGAGTTAACGTTTCAGGTCAATGACCCTTCTTCAGAACTGACAAATATTAGAAATGTAAAAGATTTTAAGCAAGTAAAGCAGGGGTGGGGCAAGAGTTAACAAACGAGAAGGACAAGGTCACATAGGCACTTAAGGGCCTCTTCCTACTGCCGCTGGTAAAATACCAGGCACCGGTACCTGAGGAGGCCATCTGGTAATACATGGCAGCCTCCTTGCTGGCTGGTGGAGTCCCTCCTGATTGGGCACCCTGTGCCCCATGCAGGGTACTCCCCAGCAGCACAGGCGACCCTTGCTGAAACACCCACTCCATCCTATACTCCGACATCCACGCCCATCCTAGCTGATTGACCCTGTCAAGGCCCCAATGCACTTACCTCTCTTCCAGGGCCTCCTCCAATTGGGCTCAATTTTGTGTAAGAGGCGGGATCCCCGTGTTTTTAAATATAGGTTTCAGGAGGCGGGATCCCCGTCCCTTTAATGACAGGGATTCTGCCTCCATGAGCTGCCAGCCAATCAGAGGTCCAGCAGCTCAGCAGTACTGGGAGTGTCACCGGGAGCGGTGGCCACTTCTGGTACTGCAGAAGCCTCAGACCCAGGCCCAGCGGTGGAGCCCTCAGTGATGCTCAGTTTGGGTTCTGCCAGGGCCACTCAGCTCCTGACCTCATTACAGCCTTGGCTCAAACATGGACAAAAGAGCTGAACCCAAGAGGTGAGGTGAGAATGACTGCCCTTGACATCAAGGTAGCATTTGACCAAGTATGGTATCAAGGAGCCTGAGAAAATCTTAAGTCAATGGGAATCAGGGTGAAAAATTTCCACTGGTTGGAGTCATACCTAGCACAGAGGAAGATGGTTGTGGTTGTTGGAGGTCAATCTTCTGAGCTTCAGCACATCACTGCAGGAATTCCTCAGGGTAGTGTCCTAGGCCCAACCATCTTCAGCTGTATCACCAATGACCTTCCTTCAATCATCAGGTCAGAAGTGGGGATGTTCTCTGATGATTGCACAATGTTCAGCACCATTCCTGACTCCTCAGATACTGAAGCAGTCTTTGTAGAAATGCAGCAGAACCTGGACAATATCCAGGCTTGGGCTGATAAGTAACATGCACGCCACACAAGTGCCAGGCAATGACCATCTCCAACAAGAGAGAATCTAACCATCTCCCCTCGACATTCAATGGCATCACCATCGCTGAATCCCCCACAATCAACATCCTAGGGGCTACCATTGACCGGAAATTGAACTGGAGTAGCCATATAACTACCATGGCTACAACAGCAGGTCAGAGACTAGGAATCCTTGCCTGATTCTCCAAAGCCTGTCCACCATCTACAAGGCACAAGTCAGGAGTGTGATGGAATACTCTCCACTTGCCTGGATGGGTGCACTCCAAAACACTCAAGAAGCTCGACACCATCCAGGAAAAGCAGCCCACTTGATTGGCACCCCATCCACTACCTTCAACATTCACTCCCTCCACCACTGAAGCACAGTGGCAGCAGTGTGTACCATCTACAAGATGCACTGCAGCAACGCACCAAGGCTCCTTAGACAGCACCTTCCAAACCCATGACCTCTACCAACTAGAAGGACAAGGGCAGCAAATGCATGGGAACACCACCACCTGCAAGTTCCCCTCCAAGTCATACACCATCCTTACTTGGAACTATATCGCCATTCCTTCACTGTCGCTGGGTCAAAATCCTAGAACTCCCTTCCTAACAGCACTGTGGGTGTACCTACTCCACATGGACTGCAGCGGTTCAAGAAGGCAGCTCAGCACCACCTTCTCAAGGGCAATTAGGGATGGGCAATAAATGGTGGCCTAGCCACCGAATGAATTTTAAAAAATGAGTTAAGTGAGGCAGGGCTGCAGGAGCCAGTCCAGAAGGCCCTGACGAGGGGCGGGTTGGGTGTGGGCTTGCAGTCCTGGGGTGGGGGGGGGGGGTTCCCAGGGGGGTGAATTGGTTCCCGGTGGGAGTCTTCTGTAGGCCACAAATTGCCCACGGAGGAGGGACCCCTACCCCAAGCCCGTCGGGAGTGTGCCTCATTTTACAAGGTGTCCTCCCCGTGCGGCGGAGGCCCCCCTGCCCCCGCCCCTGGTAAGATCACAGTGGTGTTGGGAAGAGATCCCTAATTGACCTGTTAATAGGCTACTTAAGGGCCTCAATTGGTCTCTGAGCGGGAAGGCTATTGTCGGTCAATTCCGCCTCCAGGAAGATCGCTGGGCCTTCTGCCCCACCCCGCCCACCCGATTCCGATCCTGCCTGGGGGGTCCTGTAAAATGCAGCCCATTGTTGCTGGTCCCGTATGGTCATAGTTGCAGCAGTGGCCACTCCTCCGTTGGCGCTGCTGGGACTGAAGAGCTACTGGAAGCCTGATTGGTCGGCAGCTCTTGGAGGCGGGACTTCTTGTTTCAGAGAGGCAAAAGCCTCAACTGCAGCCAATTAAGGGCCTGTGCCGCACAAAATAGCAGCATGGCTTCCAAGCCCGATGGAAACAGGCTCCCCCCGTGCTTACAAGCTGGTGGGAGGGGCCATTGCCCGATATTAAATTCTGGCCAATGATATTTTGTTATGCTGATAAATAGACTTTTTCAATTGACTAAAGTTGGAAAATAACTTGGCCTGACTAGTGGGTGAGATACACAGCTTTTTAGCATGGTTCTGATTATTTTCATTGTTGTTTTAAAACAAAATTTACACTTTTGTGAGGGGAATTTTAGGAATGGTGCAGTGGCACATGGTTTTAAGTTAGTCTTTTAAATGCATCCAATATCTCCTTTGATTTGGTTTCCAAGTGTAATTCTGCAAGAAATCTTTTGTAAAATGTTGACTCTAACTCCAGTTTCACTCAGAAATGTTCTGCTGCTCTGTTATAATTGGAAAGAAATTGCCCACGTCGTTTCACTGCTCATGTATTGATATGTTCACCTTGGATTGTATTCATTATCATTGAAACTTGCTGAGTGTAGGTATTGTCACTGCTAACAATTATTCTCTTAGTGACCTCCTTGCAGACGCATTGTTAATTGTTGCAGCCCACTGCTGCTTAAAACATGCTGATAACTACTTGTTCTCTGCAGGGGCCGTGTCATTGGACCCACGTTTCACTTCAATGTGCCTGCATTGAACTTTGGGGAAGTCTCCTTTGGTGAGTCTGTAATATATTAATCCCCCATAGTGGTTGTTAGGGAAAGAGATGCAAATGAAATGAATATTTCCTGAGGAGTTTACTAATGAGAAATGAAGTTGCTGTTCATAGGGGATTTTGGCAAATGTATGCTTAATTAAACATCCTGTACCAAACATTTTCTCTGATACATCCTTACTTCAGTTTGATGTCTTGTCAAGCTGGTTGGTTCCAAGAGCTGTATCTGTAAATTTAAGAATGTAAAGCAGGCACCTTCATTGCTACATTGGCCTTATACCTTTTTGTTTGGATTTCTTTAAGTTAGTACTACACTCAGAGTCTGGCTGTATGCTGGCACTGTAAGTGTGACTCTTTTGGCAAGACTGGCATAGGTAATATATTTTCAGTAAAATATTTAGTGACAGATAATTAGACAACACCCATTTATATTCAAATTTATGATCATTCATCGGGCACCAGCCATTAATAATAACTCTGCTTTATGAACGGTTGATTGATTATTTAGTATATTGTTACTGACAAGCCATCTGTGTAGGATTTAAATTGCAGTTCTGAATTAGATATAGTTTTGTCCCTTCTAAAGCTGGACAAATTGATCTATTAGAAGAGGTATTGTTGGATTGACTTGGATTAGTTGTGGATGAGCTGAATGCCAATGTAAGAGCATCTTGTTTTTTAAAGTCCATTCAGAAAAACATAAAGCGTGTCTTCTTAATTATTCAATCTCCTTGCACAAATAGGAATGACCTATGGCTCAATGGAGTAAATCACCCGGAACACAGCTCTTTTAGTTGATCAGATGATCTCCCCACTGATATCAGCATCTGTCCAAGAAGAGTGAAACACGTCATCTGCGAGCCTGCTTAAGGGCAATTATTAAGGGCACTTTTACTGTTCTACTTTGAAGTCCTATACCATCAAAGCTTTATTTCAGGATGTCTAAATGATAATGGGAAAATGAAAGTTCCCTTATTAGCAGGCATAATGGTGCACATGGTGCTGTCTGATACATGAGCAAGGGCTTAATGTTCCAGATGAGTTTGGTGAGGCAAGTGACCTCTTTGCTGAGGCATGTGCTGATTTCCAGTGCCCTCTTACGGAGAAGAAAGAAGAATGAAGAAATATGATAACAATTGCCTTTTCTTGAGGGTTTGGGTGGAGGGGGGATGTTCTGCATTTCCTAGCTGTTGTTGATTGTTAGTTCCAGGGAAAGTACAGCAAATCTGTTGAAGATTTTTGACAAGAAGCCCAGGTAGTTCTGACCTAGCACATGAATTGTCCAATGAGTGCAGTGTCTAGATTGCCTCACATCTGGGGGCCTTGGCAGACCAGATTTTCATATTGAACTATAGCAATGAACATATTAACTTTTTGGTGCTTCCTCGAATACTCCATATGTCAACTGCAAAGTAGATTGGGATTTTTTGGAGTGTCACATGCAGATGTTGGCACTGTGCCCTCCCCCCAGCCTTTGGGAAGGGTTGGGATGGGGGAAGAATGTTTCTGTAGCCCCTGGCTAACTTATTAGCTGCCCATTGTGAAGTACAGCAAATCCCCTGTTCAAGGGAATGACCAGATTTCTCCCGAAAAGGAGTTAAAGGGCGTGAATGTTTAGATCAAGAAGCTTTGTTCATGAGGACACTCCAAAGGCAGGTGACTAGCTAAAACTTCTGCATGTACATTCTTCCCAGGTTGATACAGCAAAATCGTAGCTTAATGAGTTGGACTTAGTACAAAGGCAAAAATTTCAAAATTGGCAGATGATAATCTTCCAAATATAATCTTCTAAGTCATACTCATGGAATCATACCTTTCAGACAAGCACAAGCTGCAGTGCATCTTGTAGATGGTATACACTGCTGCCACTGTGTGTAGGTGGTGGAGGGAGTGAATATTGAAGGCAGTGGATGGGGTGCCAATTAAGTAGGCTGCTTTGTCCAGGATGGTGTCAAGCTTCTTGAATGTTGCTGGAGGTGCACTCATCCAGGCAAGTGGAGAGTATTCCATCACACTCATGACTTGTGCCTTGTAGATGATGGACAGGTTTTGGAGAGTCAGGAGGTGAGTTACTTGCTGCAAGATTACTTGCCTCTGACCTGCTCTTGTAGCTACGGTATTTATATGGCTACTCCAGTTCAGTTTCTGGTCAATGGTAACTCTCAAGATGTTGATAGCGGGGGATTCAGCGATTGTAATACCATTGAATGTTAAGGGGAGATGGTTAGATTCTCTCTGGTTTGAGATGGTCATTGCCTGGCACTTGTGTGGTGCGAATGTTACTTGCCACTTATCAATCCAGGCCTGGATATTGTCCGGGACGTGCTTCATTTCTATATGGACTGCTTCAGTATCTGAGGAGTCGCAAATGGTGCTGAACATTGTGCAATCATCAGCGAACATCCCCACATCTGACCTTATGATTGAAGGAAGGTTATTGCGGAAGCAGCTGAAGATGGTTGGGCCTAGGACACTGCCCTGAGGAACTCCTGCAGTGATGTCCTGGAGCTGAGATGATTGACCTCCAACAGCCACAACCATCTTCCTTTGCGCTAGCTATGACTCCAACCAGCGGAGAGCTTTCCCCCTGATTCCCAATGACTCCAGTTTTGTTAAGGTTCCTTGATGCCATACTCGGTCAAATGCTGCCTTGATGTCAACGGCAATCACTCTCACCTTGCCTCTGGTGTTCAGCTGTTTTGCCCATGTTTGAACCAAAGCTGTAATGAGGTCAGGAGCTGAGTGGCCCTGGCAGAACCCAAACTGAGCATCACTGAGCAGCTTATTGCTAAGTGGTGCCATTTGAAAGTACTGTTGACGACACCTTCCATCACTTTACTGATGATTGAGAGTACACTCATGGCACAGTAATTGGCCAGGTTGGACTAGTCCTGCTTTTTGTGTACAGGACATACCTGGGCAATTTTCCACATTCCCGGTTAGATGACAGTGTTGTAGCTGTACTGGAACAGCTTGGCTAAGCGCGCGGAAAGTTATGGAGCACAGATCTTCAGTACTATTGCTGGAATATTGTCAGGGCCCATAGCCATTACAGTATCCAGTGCCTTCACTCGTTTCTTGATATCACGTTGAGTGAATCGAATTGGCTGAAGTCTGGCATCTGTGATGCTGGGGACTTCAGGGGGAGGCTAAGATTGATCATCCACTTGGCACTTCAGGCTGAAGATTGTTACAAATGCTTCAGCCTTATCTTTTGCACTGATGTGCTGGGCTCCCCCATCATTGAGGATGGGGATATCTGTGGAACCACATCCTCCAGTTCGTTGTTTAATTGTCCACCATCATTTATGACGGGATGTGGCAGCACTGCAGAGCCTAGATCTGATCCGTTGGTTAGGGGATCGCCTAGCTCTGTCTATCGCATGCTGCTTACGCTGTATGGCACGCAAGTAGTCCCGAGTTGTAGCTTCACCAGGTTGACTCCTCATTTTGAGGTATGCCTGGTGCTGCTCCTGGCATGCCCTCCTGCACTCTTCATTGAACCAGGGTTGGTCCCCTGGCTTGATGGTAATGGTAGAGTGGGGGATACGACGGGCCATGAGGTTACAGATTGTGGTTGAGTACAATCCTGCTCCTGCTGATGGCCCACAGCGCCTCATGGATGCCCAGTTTTGCATTGCTAGATCTGTTCAAAATTGATCCATTTGGCACGGTGGTAGCGCCGCAGAACACGGTGGAGGGTGTCCTCAATGTGAAGATGTGGCTTTGTCTCCACAAGGACCGTGTGGTGGTCATTCCTACCAATACTGTCATGGACAGATGCATCTGCGGCAGGCAGATTGGTGAGGACGAGGTCAAGTATATTTTTCCCTCTTGTTGGTTCCCTCACCACCTGCCGCTGACCCAGTCTAGCAGCTATGTCCTTTAGGGCTCAGCAGCTCAGTCACTAGTGGCGCTACCAAGCCACTCTTGGTGATAGACATAGAAGTATCGCATCCAGAGTTCACCCTCAGTGCTTCCTCCAAATGGTGTTCAACATGGAGGAGTACTGATTAATCAGCTGAGGGCGGGGCAGTAGGTGGTAATCAGCAGGAGGTTTCCTTGCCCATGTTTGATGTTGTACTACAGTTGTACAGGACATTGGTAAGACCACATCTAGAATATTATGTGCAATTTTGGTCCCATGACTTAAGAAAGAATATAATTGCATTGGAAGCAGTTCAGAGCAGTTTCAGGCAACTGATTCCTGGGATGAGAGGGTTATCTTATGAGGAAAGGTTGAAAAGGTTGGGTCTGTGTTCAATGGAGTTTCGAAGGATGAGAGATGATCTTATTGAAACATGTAAGATCCTGAGGGGACTTGACAGGGTGGATGTTGAACGAATGTTTCCCCTTGTGGGAGAGACTAAGGGGCACAGTTAAAAATAAGGGGTCTGTCATTTAAGACAGAGAGGGAAAAAACTTACCCAACTTCGCCCTCAACCTGATGGCCACCTTTGTGTGCAGCTGCATCAAGCTGTGTGTAGAACCCCAGTACGCAAACACCAAGTGCCGCTATGTGCTGAGGTTCTATCTGTCCCTGATGTTGCGAAGGATAGGCCTGGCCACGTTGCCGCGGAATGCTCCATTCAGTTGGACCATGCCATACTACCTATCCTTCGTGGAAAAGTTGGTACAGAAAAACACCTTTGACCACAAATCCATTAGGCAGTGGTCTTCAAGAAATGTCCTCAAGGCTCTGCGGGAAAAGGAGATGGTGGATCCCGTCTGAAGATTCCCCGAGCAGACTGCCAAACTCATTTGGCAGAATGCCTCATCACCAGAACTTTCAAACAAGCACCAAGATGTAGCTTGGCTGGTGGTGAGAAGGGCCCTCTCTGTCAGATCCTTCCTGCATGCCCAGAGTCTCACTGCCTCCACATGCTGCCCTCGGGGTCGTTGTTGTGGGGAAGAGACCGTCGTCTACCTCCTTCTGGAATGTGCCTTTGCAAAGCAGGTCTGGACAGAGATGCAGTGGTTTTTGTCAAGGTTCATCCTGAGCCTCTCCGTAACACATGGGTCTGTGCTCTACAGGTTGTTCCCAGGGACGCACACCAAGATAAACATCAACTGCTGCTGGAGAGCCATCAACTCGATGAAAGACGCACTTTGGTCTGCCCGAAACCTGCTGGTCTTCCAGAGCAAAGAGTTTTCCACGACCAAGTGTTGCAAACTGGCACATTCCTAGGTCCAGGACAACGTGCTGACGGATGCACTGGGCGGCACAGTGGTGCAGTGGTTAGCACTGCAGCCTCACATCTCCAGCGACCCAGGTTCGGTTCTGGGTACTGCCTGTGCGGAGTTTGCAAGTTCTCCCTGTGACCACGTGGGTTTCTGCCGGGTGCTCCGGTTTCCACCCACAGCCAAAGACTTGCAGGTTAATAGGTAAATTGGCCATTGTAAATTGCCCCTAGTGTAGGTAGGTAGGTGGTAGGAGAATGGTGGGGATGTGGTAGGGAATATGGGATTAATGTAAGATTAGTATAAATGGGTGGTTGTTGGTCAGCACAGACTCGGTGGGCTGAAGGGCCTGTTTCAGTGCTGTATCTCTCTATGACTGTAAAGCTTGGGGCAGCTGCTGCAAAGACTCAATGGAGAAAGGCCACTGTGTAAGGCCCTCCCACTGTAGTATACCGAGGGGCTGGAACCCGTGTAAAACCCCTCGGGCTGTATGCACCAAAGTATGTTTTTACTGTGTAATGCAAATGTACATTGTATTGAAAATGGAATGGCAAGAGTTGTGAGGCAATTCATGATCTGTTTCGAAGGAAACTGATCTCTAGTGTACTTTGCAAAATGTCAAATTTGAACAGTTTTGGAATGTATTTTTTACAAATTTTTATGGATAAAGTATATGTTGGAAAAAAACAATACCTGCCAAGAGACCCAGCATTGGGAAGGGGATGGGGGGAGAACCACCCCTCCTGCCCTTGCTGTCAACCCCCGTCCTCTGCAACCCCCACCCGCAAAACCCCTCCTGCCCTGACTCACCCATGGCCTCAGTCCCTTGCCTCCAGTGAGTCCAGTACTGGCAGCAGCCACCTTCTCCGTGGTGGCGCTGCTTGGTAAAAGAGCTAATGGCTTCTGATTGGCCAGCAGCTCTCAGCAGTCCGAACTTCTGACGCCGGGGTTCTTAATCCGGGGGAAGGCCTGTCGCTGTCCACTTAAGTGCATAATTGGCGCATATTGCGGCGGGGCCTTCCCAGAGGAGGGAGACGTGAGGCTGTCACTGGCGCTTTTGCCGGTGGCCGAGACCCTTGTCGCCCAGATAAAATCCTAGACATTGTGTGAGTTCAGCTGGTCTGCATACTGCTGTCTACAGAGTTAGCTACCTGTCACCAGGGTGACGCTTGCCACTCACCTTTCCAGCCTTATCTGGTCATTGAATCTCCGCGACTCTGCATTGCACTCACCTCTGCTGCCACCACGTCGCGGTCCTCTTTGTGTCTCGGAGTGTTTCTTTTCCCAGCTGCCAGGAACAATATGTCACCTGTCCCCAACTGCCTTGATTAATGCCTCAAGGACGCATCAGAGAAGCATGGGACTGCCTGTCGACACCTGCCTGTGGCAGCTCTTATGGATCTATCGCTTCAGCAAACCCAGCCATGACTGCCATTCATCTTTTCAAAGGACCCTCATTTTCCAAGTCCCGCTAATGGGGTGTCACACTCACTCCCTGGCTAATTAGGCCCTTCGCATTTAAAAACAGCGGCGTGGGGTCAGGACCTGGAAATTATCAGGGTGTCGAGTTCCTGACCCCAGAATGAAATTCCAGCCCCTTTACTCCAAGGGTTAAATTATGAGATTGCACAAACTAGGACAAAAGCAAAATACTGCAGATGCTAGAAATCTGAAATAAAAGCAGAAAATACTGGAAATACTCAGTAGGTAAGGCAGCATCTATGGAGAGAGAAACAGAGTTAATGCTTTCGGTTGATATCCTTTCATCAGATTTGGGAAAAGTTGGAAATGTAATAGGTTTTAAGCAAGTGAAAGGGGGGAGGGTGAAAAAGAGAACAAAAGGGAAGGTCTGTGGTAAGGTGGAAGACAGGAGAGATTAAATGACAAAAGTGTTGGTGGTGCAGGGCTAAAGGTAATGGGACTTGCTTAAAACTTATTCCAGTTCTAACTTTTCCCAGTTCTGATGAAAAGTTATCGACTGGAAACCTTAGCTCTGTTTCTCTCTCCACAGATGCTGCCTGACATGCTGTGTCGTTCCAGCATTTTCTGTTTTTAATTACACAAACTAGGGTTGTGTTCCCTGGAACTTAGAAAGGGTGATTTCATCAAAGTTTTCAAGATATTAAGGGGAACAGATTGGGTTGAGAGAGAGAAACTATTTCCGCTTGTTATAGAGCCTCGGACTAGAAGACGTAGTCAAAAAATTAGAGCTAAACCTTTCAGGAGTGAAATCCGGAAATACTTCTTCACACAAAGGGTGAGAAGTTTGGAACTCTCTTCTGCAGATGGCAATTGATGCTAGATTAATTGTTAATTTTAAATCCGAGATTGATAGATTTTTTGTGACCTAAAGGTATTAAGGGATATGGGGCAAAGATGGGTGTTTGGAGTTAGGTCGCATGATCTCACTGAATGGTGAAACAGGCTTGAGGGGCAAATTGACCTACTCCTGTGCTAATTGTATATCAGTTGTGTTTAGTTATATGCAGGTGGAGGGCATGAATTGGGGTTTCCCTTGAGCACGTATAGAGACATTTATTGAAACTGTGGGGTGGTTGAGTTAGGAGGTGTATGCTTGTCATGTTTCACTTTTTAAATAATTGTAAAATTGAGTTAAGATTGGCTCCAGTATCATCCTTCACTATCTGGCTTTCTAGATTATAACATGCTGATCCTGTACAAAATGTAATAAGCAGTGAAGAGGATTGTACCAAACTTCAGGAGGGTAGACTGGTGAAGGATAGACTGGTGAAATGGGCAGAAATGTGACAGATGAAATTTATTGCAGAGAAGTATGAAGTAATGCATTTTGGAAAGAAGGATGAAGACAGTCAATATAAAATAATTAGTACAATTTTAAAGGGGTTTAGGACCAAAGACACCGAGGCGTTCACATACACAAATCTTTGAATGTGGCTGGCTAAGCTGAGAAGGCTGTTAAAAAAGGATCCATGGTTTATAAATAGAGCCTTAAGCCCCAATATTTACTGGGAAACAGGGAGGGAGCAGTTGGCTCAGAGTTCTGGACAGCAAACTGCATAATGTATTTTCCATTCGTTCACCACATTTCCTACCTGACAGCTAGCCTGATTTGACAAACCTATTGACAGGCTGACTGCACAAGGCTGCAGCTGAGGAACAGAGACTAGACAGGGAGTGAGAGATCGTGGTCAGGGAGGTTGAGGGATGGGGCATTGTGGTCAGGATATGAGATATCGCAGGGGGGAAGCTTGTGGTCGGGGAAGAGATCGCGGGGAGGATTGTGGCCTGATGAACTAAGGAAATATCATCGATCTGAAACGTTAACTCTGTTTTGCTTCCCACAGATACTGTCTGGCTGCTAAGACTTTGCAGCTTTTTCTGTTTTTATTTCAGATTTCCAGCATCTGCAGTATCTTGCTTTTTGTACCAAAGTGAATTTGACAGTTGGAGAAATTTGTCATGAACTGGATACATCACCCTTTATGCTTTCATTAATTTACAAATTCCTACCACTGTAATGAGCAATTGTGTAAGGAGTTGCAGTGCATTTGCTCAGAGTTCGGATCCCAGAATAGCAAGCAGATCCAATATTAATAAGGCATTGAACTGATTAGGTTCTGTGCCTGTGCTTGCATGATTTATGAGTCCTTCACACTTGTGAAACAGCTTAACAACTCACCATCATCAGCCTAATCTACTACATTATCAACAGATTGCCCACAGTTTATAAAGGAGCCTGCGTTTCATTAACAAAGTTCACCTTCAAAAATGCAATGTTTTCAACAACTAGGAAATCAGCATAATCTCTTCTTTCTCCTGATCTTGATTTCATTAAAAAGAAAGAAAATATGCTGGTATTTGTCAATGTGCAGGAGTTTGGGCTGATTTAATTCAGTTAAGTACTTTACTTACTGAATTACTTTGCAGTATTTTCCCCTCTTTATGTCAGTTTTCTTTGCTTTCACAGGCAACAGTTATCTGCTTTCCTTTCCTCAACAACTCCTGTCTTTACTGTAGTAATTTCCAGCCGTTTGTGCAGCTTTAGTGTTTGTCTAATCTTAACTTCTCTCCCTATCTCCCATCGAGACACCTCTGGTCTTTATTTTGAGCCAGCTTTTACTTTTGGATGAGCTAGTCCCACTAATTCTCCCACACTAATCACTGCAACATAAACACAGGGCAGAAAAGGCCTATATCTGGGAATCTGTGCAGTGAACTAGTATGTTACATAACAGTGAAAGTGAAAGCAACACAACAAAAATGATGGAGAGAGAAAACAGAAATGGACAAGAGAAAAGGCAGGAATAGAAAGAAAGAGACTGAAATTGTTCATTTCAAAGTCCCACAGTGTGACAAAATTTTTAAAATGTGGATAAATCACCAAGTATGTCTTTAAAAGAAAGTACTTGCATTTATATAGCTCCTTTCACAAACGCAGGATGTCCCAAAGCACTTTACAGTAAATTAAATACTTTTGAACTGTGGTCATTGTTGTAATGTAGGCAGCCAATCTGCACACAGCAAGCTGCCATGAAGAGCAATGTGAGAATGACCAGCGAATCAGTTTTTTATATTTGATTGAGGAATAATTATTGGCCAGGATAGTGGGGCAGGGTTAAAAAAGAAAAAATGGGGAACAGCATAGGCACCTGTTGCCATGTGTCTAATGAAGAGGTAGGATACTTCAGTACCATTTTAAAAACAATTGGGAGCCATGCAGGTTTCCCAAGGCTCAGGAAGCCTGGCAGCAGAAAGGGAGCGGGAGCTGCCAAGTTCACAAAGTAAGTAAAAAGATAAAGTTCTGGAAATATTCAGCAGGTCTGGCAGTATCTGTGGAGAGAGAAGCAGAGTTAATGTAAGCAGAGTTAACGTTTCAGGTCTGTGACCTTTCATCAGAAATGGTAAAGGTTAGAAATGTAATAGAAATAGAAATGTAAAATGTAAATAAGAAGTGAAAAGGGGGAAGGGGGAAGAACAACAAAAGAGAAGGTGTGTGATAGGGCTGAGAACAGGAGAGATTAAATGACAAAGATGTCACGAAACAAAGGCAAAGGGAGTGCTAATAGTTGTATGAAAAGACAAAGCATTAGTTCAGAGAGAGTGGTAATGGCAGAATAATGAATAGACCCATGGTTAAAAAATGGAATACAATAAAAAAAAATAAAAAAGGCAGTTGTGCTCTGAAATTGTTGAACTCAATGTTGAGTCCAGAAGGCTGTAGAGTACCTAATTGGAAGATGAGATGCTGTGCTTCAAGTTTGCGTTGAGGTTCACTGGAACACTGCAGCAGACCAAGGACAGAAATCTTGGCATGGGAGAAGGGTGGTGAATTAAAATGGCAAGCAACCGGAAGCTCGGGATGATGCTTGCAGAGCTGAGCTGAGCGGAGGTGTTCGGCAAAGCGGTTACCCAATCTGCATTTGGGCTCCCCAGTATAGAGGTGACTGCATTGTGAGCAGTTAATACAGTATACTAAATTGAAAGAAGTACAAGTAAATCGCAGCTTCACCTGGAAGGAATGTCTGGGGTCTTGGATGGTGAGGCAAGAGGAGGTAAAAGGGCAGGTATTACGCCTCTTGCGATTGCATAGGAAGGTGCCATGGGAAGGGGCCAACGTTTTGGGGACAATGGAAGAATGGACCAGGGTGTCGCGGAGGGAACAATCCCTTCAGAATGCTGACAGGGAAGGGGAAGATGTGTTTGGTGGTGGCATCACGCTGGAGGTGGCGGAAATGGCTGAGGATGATCCTTTGGATGTGAAGACTGTTGGGGTTAAAATTAAGGACCAGGGGAACCCTGTTGATTCCGGGAGAAAGGGGAAAAGGTGAGGGCAGAAGTGTGGGAAATGGGTCCGACATGGTTGAGGGCCTGTCGACCACAGTGGGGTGGAGTCCTCTGTTCAGAGAAAAGGAAGAAAAAAAGTAAAAGTAAGTCCTTTTTTTTAGCACATCTTCTGAGCTCCTCTCGGCCCCCCAGGAGGTCTCCATCATTCTCTGTGCTGACTGTTGCCTCTCTTTCCCCCCCACCCCCCCCACTGTAATCGCTGACCTACCCCACCCCAACACCAGCCCCAATGGACTCTCCCTCCAAGCCGATCATGGCAGTCCCATCTTCCAAGCCCCAATCAGCGACCGTGCCCCCCGCACTTACCTCCTCCATGATGACCCGTTTGTTCCCTCCCAACCCCATTCCCAATCGTTGACCTCTTCCAAAACCCAGGCAGGAATGCTAATCTTCCCCTTTCCTCAATGTCGGAGACCATCTCTAAGGGTCACTGGCTGCAGCCTCCTACCGCTGGTTTTCCCGCTCAGAAGGAGACCAGGCTGTCAACTTGTCTGGCTGCTGAGAGGAAAAACAAAAGGCGAAAATGATAATGAAGTCCTACTGTTAAAATCAGTAGGACCTCCCTTCCTGGGCCTTCTCAGTTTGTTGGCCATTTTTGGCCTCCCCACACCTTCTCTGTCTTCCTGTAAATATCAGGACTATAGGGTGCTTTGAATCACAAGCTGTTTCATGTTTGCTGAGCTAAGCTGACCAGTGAAAAAGAGACACCATGGTGATTATAAGGATATAAAAATGGGAATATTAAAATTACCATAAAATAAAAAAATTAAGTGTCATTTGGTGTTCTTGATAAACACATGTTACATTATCACTATTGCAATTTGTATCTTGCTACAAAGCTAGCAGGGATTTTGAGAAGCCTACCAGATATGAAGCTCTGATGAATCTGGCTGATGAATGTTGTCCCATTGTTTTGGGTAGGCTGTCGGTTGTCTAGATTTATGGTGGAATTGATGACATATGGCTAATTCTTATAAATCTTTCTTTTCCCAAAATTCTAGGTTTTCCCAGGAGCATATCATGTTCCCTTACTAATACCTCCCTTGTACCAATGACATTTAAGTTACGAATCCCTGGTGATGGCGGTGGTGAAATCAGTCGAGCAAGCTCAAACCAGGTCTCAGAACTCAGCAGAGGTTCATGGACAGATATTGGAGCTGGAGTAAAATCCAAAGAATTTACTATAAACCCCAGCTATGGGACCATTAAGTCGCATGATGAAAAAGAGATTCAGGTAACAAAATATCTCTTAACGTTTGACAGGCTGTTACTATATTAGCATTAAGAATGAGCGGAAGCCTTTGAGTAGGACCTTTACCAACTGGGAACCATCTCTGCATCTGGCCTTTAAGCTTGGGAATGAAAGATTTGATTTGTCTTGGCTTCTGTGGGAAATTGTTCATCCTTTCGTGACTGCAGGGCTCCATTTTATCATGCCTTTGAGCTGTGACGGCTGTGAAGTTTCACTTGATGTTGCCCGTAGAATTTTATGTGACAGATTTAAAAGGAAAATCTTGTTAAAAGCTTTACTGAAGCCCCAGCTGTTCCTATGGCCGGATTTTACGCCACCCCAACGAGCAGGCTGGTGGTGGGGGATGTGGCGTAAAATGGAGCGGGTGGAACCAGGAGGCCTTACCGACCCACTCCCGCCTCCGCCGCCACTTTACACAGGGTGGCGGCAGCATAAAATAGCCTGCCCACCCCAGGCCAATCAAGGGCCTTAAGTGGCCGTTCCCCTTCACCTGCCTCCACGCAGATTTTATGCGTAGCAAATGGACATCCTGGAGCCGGGAAAAGCCACCTAACGAAAGCAGGCAGCTTCCGAGCGTCCCAGGGTGGCCCTCATGGTCGGGCACCCTGTGCCCGATGGAGGGCCGCCCTCATGACCCTAACCACTCCCAAGACCCAACAGGCCCCCTTTCCCCCCAATCGAGCACCCTTGCCTCGCCGGAGCCCGACCGATTACCCCCGGTGAGGCAACCAAAACTTACCTTCCCGGCTCCCAGTCTTTATGCTGGGCTGCAGTCCCAGCAGTGACCACCGCTCCCGGTGGCGCTGTTGGTACTAAGAGCTGCCGGCCTGCTGATTGGCTGGCAGTTCTATTAGGCAGAACTTCCTACCTCAAGTGGAAGTCCCGCCTCACACCACTTGAAGCCCGAGGACCCACAAAATACGGGTCGGATCCCCAGGCGAGGTGGATGCGGGTTCGCCACCAACTTTTCAGTCGGTGGCTGGCTCCCGTCTGCCGAAGGTAAAATTCCGGCCTATATCTTTTTCATGCAATACCACACTGTGAACCTGGAAGCGAAACCATTGATGCAGACTCCACACCTGCATATTTCCTTGTTCTATAATAATGATTAAAGCCAATAACTTGAAATGCCATCCATTCTTTGCTGTGAAAGTCTGCTCTTTATGGGAGATAATGATGAGAATAATTGATATTTATGTGTTTAATTTAGCAGTTTGTACATCCAGCATGCATTTAAGAAGCAGATTAATTTCTCCCATTGCCACCTTTCCAAATGTAGATCATTTCTTGTTTACCTCATTATTTGCCAGTTTTAACTGATCCCATTTTTGGATGGCATTGTGTATTTTAGGTTAAGTTTTATGCCCAACGTGCTCTCTAAGGACTCCTCTAAGCTCAGCAACAATGTTCTATAGTGTCAGTATGATGGGTGTACTGCATGCAGAATTTTCAAACAAACTAATGTACTTCTTTACGTTGATGACATATTTAGGAAGCAACATTCCATCTGGTTCTTCTGTGCCAGTACCAAGCCTATGCACAATAGCAATGAACAATTTTATATATGTTTGCATTGTAAGCTATTATTTTGGACATTTCTCTCTAAAGCACTTGTAAAATACTTCAGTCCTGGGTGCTGTCGAGGTTGGGGGATGGGGGGGGAATTGCCACGTAAGGCCCGACATTAGCTTGGAGGCATGTTGGGAGCAGGGAGTCCGATATTGCATAGGAAACCTTGAAGAAAGTTCAGCACATCTGTCAATGGCTTTTTGACTCAGCTAACTCATTAGTATTTTACCTACAGATTTTGCGTCTAATACATAGCAGCGGATGTTATGAGGAGCCACATGACATAATCTCAACTGCAGTATTTAAAGGGCCAATCAAAAGATGGAATTTGAAAGAGTTTGCAGTTGGAAAAAGAGGAACTGTGAATTTGAATTCCAGATGGTCAAAGGGTGCACTGCAGTTCATTGATGATAAAAAGGAGAATCACTGAGCAGTAGCAGAGAATCTGTGATGCACTGACAGGCCTTCGAAGCACACTGACCATGATTACAGAGAGAGTGGAGAATTCTGTCTCAAGCATGGTTGATGTCGGAAGGTATTGTGATGATGTGTTTTGCCATGAATAGAGTGGCTAGCTTCATGGAACAGCAGGGTGATGAATGAAAGGCAGGGGAATGGGACTAGCTGAGTTGCTGTTACAGAGAAATGGCAAGGTCACGATAGGCTGAACGACCTCCTTCTGTCCGTAACCGTTTTATATTTCTATGAGCAATCACTGCAATCAAATGAGTCCATGCATGCCTTGACAATGGCCGTACACACTCTGGATGCCAACATATCTGCCAGGATGACAGATACCATAGCCGTGGCCCGACAGTGCCACACTGATCTGCGCCAAAGTGCTTTCCAGCAGCGTGGTAGCAGTGAAATGCACCCTGGCCATGAGAGGGATGATTACAAAAGGGAGTACGGAACACTCAAAGCGTGTTCACTTCTCACTCCTATGCAATATCGGTTCCCCCCAACCCCCTGTCCTCCAGTATCAGTACCCAACATGCCGCCTTGTCTTCTGGTGGCCGAGCTTGCCCCTACACAATTCAGGTGGACAGTCTTTGGTGGTGCTCTCACTGGCTCCAAAGCACAGAGATTGTTAGGTAAGAGCATCTCAGCAGTCAGAGCAGGGAGTTGAGCAGTCTGCCTTCGCCTCTGCTGAAACCACAGGTGTTGTAACACGTAAGAATGGAAGGGAAAGGAAGTGGGAAGTTTTGTAGTTGCACAGGCTATGTGCATGGGTGTTTGAGAAAATGTAATGTGAAATTTCTGTTGTTTAGTTCAATCACAATATTTTATTCTGTTGCACCGCCATTCCATCTTGCCCATTTTTGGTTGCTGGTTGGCTTTTAACTTGTTTGATGATTAATGGGAAGACATGGATTGATGGGGATCAATGGGTGGATGTTCAAGGGTGGTTAGTTGTTTGCAGGCCTGCTTTGTGTTACTGGCACTGGGAGTGGGAAGACAGGAAGAATGGTCATTGCATGTGTTTCTGACATTGGCCCACTGGGGTAACCTAAGTGAGCAAGAGCATCCAAGGCAGCAATGTGAGCAACTGGTGGTGGATTGCCTTCATCAACATCTTCCTCCTCCAACTGTTCCTTGTCCTCCTTCTCAGAATCTGGTAAGCTATTCTACTTATAATATATAGTCTGTAAAGTTAAGGTATGGCAGGGCAGCTCTGCCGAGTGAATTGTTCAGCGTATGGCATGTGGTAAGTCATGGACGCACCATGTGTCCTAGATAAACACATCTGCAGGAAGTGTCACCCGTTGCAGAAGCTTGAGCTCTGGGTTTCAGAACTCAAGCCGCAGCTGGAGTCACTACTGTGCATCCGCAAGGCGGAGGGCTACGTGGACAGCACGTTTAGGGAGAGGTCACACCACAGGTTAGGAGCATCAGGCAGATCGGGAATGGGTGATCGCCAGGCAGTCTAAGAGAACTAGGCAGGTAGTGCAGGAGTCCCCTGATATGATCTCACTCACCAATCGGTTTTCCCTTTTGGAGACTGGTGAGGGTGATGGTTCTTCATAGGAGTGCAGTCAGAGCCAAGTTTGTGGCACCACATGTGGCTCAGCTGCACAGGAGGGGAGGAAGAAGAGTGGAAAAGCTGTAGTGATAGTTAGTTAGGGGAACAGACAGGCACTTCTGTGGCAGTAGACGTGACTGCCGGATGGTGTGTTGCCTCCTTGGTGCCAGGATCAAGGATGTCATGGAGAGGCTGCAGGACATTCTTCTGGGGGAGGGTGAACAGCCAGAGGTTGTGGTTCGCATTGGTACCAATGACATAGGTAAGAAGGAGGATGAGGTCCGGAAAGCAGATTTTAGGTAGCTAGGAAGGAGATTAAAAAGCAGAACCTCAAAAGCAGTAATCTCAGGATTACTCCCAGTTCCATGTGCAAATGAGCATAGGAATAGGAGAATTGAGCGATTGAACCTGTGGCTGGAGAACTGGTACAGGAGAGAGGGCATCGGATTTCTGAGACATTGGGACCAGTTCTGGGGCAGGTGGAACCTGTACAAGATGGACGGGCTGCATCTTAGCAGGACTGAGACGAATATCGTCGCAGGGAGATTTGCTAGTGCTGTTGGGGAGGGTTTAAACTAAATTGTCAGGGGGATGGAAATCTGAGAGGGAGCTCAGATTGGAACCAGGAGCAAGTATCAGAGAGGAATACCAAGGTGCACAGAATACTGGGGGAGATAGATAGCACGAGAGTAGGGAATAGTAAGTTATTAGGTGGGGTCAGAGAAAGGGAGAAAGTAATAAAGTCTGAATCAGGGTTAATGTGCATGCATGTGAATGCATGGAATGTGGTTAATAAGACTGGTGCAGATTGCCACGTGGAAACATGATGTTGTGGCTATAACAGAGACCTGGCTCAAAGAAGGGCAGTACTGGGTGTTAAATATTCCTGGATACAAGGTGTTCAGGAAAGATAGGAAAGGGAAAAAAGGGAGAAAGGTGGCAGTATTGATTAAGGAGAGCATTACAGTACTGGAGAAAAAGGATGTCCCAGAGGGGTTGAGGACAGAATCAATTTGCCTAGAGCCAAGGAACAAAAAAGGTGCAGTTACATTGCTCAGTGTTGTCTATTGGTCATCAGCTATTGGGAAGGATGTGGCGGAACAAATTTGCAAGGAAATTACAGAGAGGTGCAAAAAGTATAGGGTAGTTATATTGCGGGACTTTAATTATCCAACATAGACTGGGATAACAGTAGTATAAAGAGCAGCGAGGGGGCAAGAGTTCCTAGAGTGTGTTAAGGAAAACAGTATGTTGATAGTCCAATGAGAAAGGAGGCAGTGCTAGACCTGGTTCTTGGGAATGAGGTGGGCCAAGTGGATCAAGTATCAGTAGGAGAGCATTTACAAGATAGTGATCAGTGTATCATAAGGTTTAGGCTGACTATGGAAAAGGACAAAGAGCAATCCAGGGTAAGAATAATTAACTGGGGAAGGCCAATTTCAATGGGGTAAGAATAGAGCTGGGGCAAATAAATTGCCGCCAAAATCTGGCAGGAAAACTGGTCGATGAACAATGGGCTACCTTCAAAGAAGAGATAGTTCGGACACGTTCAAGGTATGTTCCCTCAAAGGGGAAAAGTAGGGCAAACAAATCCAGAGCTCCCTGGATGACAAAAGAGATAGAGATTAAGATAAAGAAGAAAAAGTGTGCTTATGACAGATGCCAGGTAGAAAATACTATTGAGAAGCAGGCTGACTATAGAAGGTCCAGAGGGGAAGTGAAAAAGCAAATAAGAGAAGTCAAGAGAGAGCATGAAAAGAGACTAGTAGCTAGCATTAAAAGAAATCCCAAAGTATGCTATAGACATATAAATAGTAAAAGGGTGGGAAAAAGAGGAATGGGGCTGATTAGAGACTGGAAAGGGGATTTACACATGGAAGCAGAGAGTATAGCTGAGATATTAAATGAAATACTTTGCATCTGTCGAGGAAGACGATGCAAACCAGGCAATGTTGAAAGAGGAGGTGAGTCAGACATTACAGGGGTTTAAAATTGACAAAAGAGGAAGTATTAGATAGGCTGTCTGTACTTAAAGTGGATAAAGCAGCAGGACCAGATGAGATGCAACCAAGGAAACTGAGGGATGTGAGGGTGGAAATTGCAGAGGCACTGGCCATAATTTTTCAATCTTCCTTAGACTTGGGGATGGTGCTCGAGGACTGGAGAATTGTAAACGTTACACCCTTGTTCCAAAATGCATGTAAAAATAAGCCCAGCAACTACAGGCCAGTCAATTTAACTTCGGTGGCGGGAAAACTTCTAGGAAAAATAATTTGGGACAAAATCAATAGTCACATGGACCAATACCAGTGAATTAGGGAAAGCCAGCATGTTTAGCTAACTTTCTGGAGATTTTATGAAGAGGTAACAGAGAGGGTTAATGAGGCAATGCTGTTGATGTGTACATGGACTTTCAAAAGTCGATGGATACAGTGCCACACAACAGACTTGTGAGCAAAATTGTAGCTCATGGAATAAAAAGAATGGCAGCAACCTGGATACGAAATTGGCTGAGTGACAGGAAACAAAAAGCCGTGGTTAATGGATGTTTTTTGGGCTGGAGGAAGGTTTGTAGTGGAGTTCCCCAGGGATCAATGTTGCGACCCTTGCTTTTCTTGATATATATTAATGATCTAGGCCTTGTTGTACAGGGCACAATTTCATAGTTTGCATTGTGAACTGTGAGGAGGATAGGGTAGAACTTCAAAAGGCCATAGACAAGTTGGTGGAATGGGCAGACAGGTGGCAGATGATGTTCAATGCAGAGAAATGTGAGGTGATTCATTTTGGTCGGAAGAACATGGAGAGACAATATAGAATAAAAGGTACAATTCTAAAGGGGCTGTAGGAGCAGAGGGACCTAGGTGTATATGTACATAAGTCATTGAAGGTGGCAGGACAAGTTGAGAGAGTGGTTAATAAAGCACACGGTATCTTGGGCTTAATTTATAGGGGCATAGAGTACAAGAGTAAGGAAGTTATGTCGAACTTGTATAAAACACAGGTTCGGCTTCAGCTGCAGTACTGCATCCAGTTCCGGGCGCCGCACTTTCGGAAAGACGTGAGGGCTTTGGAGAGAGTACAGAAAACATTCATGAGAATGGTTCCAGAGATGAGGAATTTCAGTTATGAAGATAGATCGGAGAAGTTGGGACTGTTTTCCTTGGAGGAGAAGGCTGAGAGGTGATTTGACAGAGGTATTGAAATTCATGAGGGGGCTGGACAGAGTAGTAGAGAGAAACTGTTTCTATTTGTGAAAGGATCGAGAACGAGAGGGAACAGATTTAAAGTATTTGGTAAGAGACGAAAAGTGACATGAGGAAAATCTTTTTCACGGAGCGAGTGTTTACGGTCTGGAATGCGCTGCCTGAGAACGTGGTGGAGGCAGGGTCAATTGAAGCATTCAAAAGGGAATTAGACAGTTATATGAAAAGGAAGAATGCGCAGGGTTATGGGGAGAAGGCAGAGGAATGAAACTGAGAGAATTGCTCTTTCAGAGAGCCAGTGTGGACACAATGGGCTGAATGGCCTCCTTCTGCACTGTGACGATTCTGTGATTCTGTGAATCGTCTGAAGAAGATCTGATCTCTCTGCCTTCTTCCTTCAGCAGGCCTAAATCTCAACTGCTGTGCAATGTTGTGTAGAACATAGCACACCAAGAACATCGGAGAAGGCACAGAAAATATTTACCAGAATGATACTAGACCGAGAGGCTATACCTATCAGGAAAGATTGAGCAGGCTGGGTCCCTTGTCTCTGGAACAGAAAAGAATGAGGGGATGACCTGATAGACGTTTTGAACTTGATAGGGTAGATGTGGAGATGTTCCCACTTGCAAGTGAGACCAGACTAGGGGCCATAAATATGAGATAGTCGCTAATAAGAGGGAATTCAGGAGAAACACTTACCCAGAGAGTGGTTAGCATGTGGAACTTGCTACCACAATAATTGTTGAGGTGAATATGCCTTTAAGGGGAAGCTGGATAACTACATGGGGGAGAAAAGGAATGAAAGAATATATTGATGGGGTTAGATGAAGAAGGGTGGGAGGAGTCTCCTGTGGAGCATAAACAGTGGCATGGACCTGTTGGTCCGAAAGGCCTGGTTCTGTGCTGTAAAAACATTGAAACATTGTGTAATAATTTGTGCTACTTGCAATACCTTGTAAAATCTCCACTCCTTTTAAATTCCCCTGGAATTTATGTGCCTTCCCAAGAAAGGTGGACAATGGGCCTGCACCATCCCATCCCCTCCTGCTTAATTTCTTCTCAAAGAAACAGAAGAGTGCTTATTTTCAAGGCAACCAAGAAGCTGTTGTTCAACCTTGTGCTTTTTACTTCCAGAGCGCCTAAGCAACAAGGCAAGAAAGCCAGAGAAATTAAGTTCGACCTTATTTTGCAACCTCCATCCATCTTCAGACCTTGATGTCTTCTGGTTGCAGTTAAGACCCTGGTTGGCAACTAGATATGCATTTATAGGTGTTTAGTGCCTTGCTAGGGATAAGCTGCACTGGAAGACGTGTGAGGTAGGACAGGCCATTCAGATGACCAGACTGACCTAATTTGGCAACTCTGAGACCTAGACAGGTGCAGCACTCGTGGCATGCAAAGTTCCTGTCAAAACTTGATAAATCAGCCACCTGTTTTCCACCAGAGCACAGAGGGAGGCCAGTCAGGCCATTGTGCCTTTGCCAGCTTTTTGAAAAAGCTATCCAATTAGTCCCTTGCTCTTTACCCATAGGGCTGAATTTTATATTGGCGACAGGGGTCCCAGCGACAGGCTGGAAGGGGGTGGGGGGGTGACCGCACCTCAGCCCTCCATTAAACTCCTGACTGAATTCACCGGCGGGCAGACAATTAACTCCCTGCCGTCAAGGATGCCATCCCCTTTATGGGCAAATCGGAGGGCCAGCAGCACAGCATTCCAGCAGTGCCACCAGGAGCAGTGGTCTCTGCCAGTACTGCAGGAGGCCCGGAACAGCGAAGATAGAGGAGACCCCGGGACCAAGGTAAGTGGGATCAGGGTCACCGGGGCCAATCAGACAGGACCTGGTGAGCGGCTGGTTGGGAGGGTTGATGAGGGCTTGGGGAGGGTCTTGCCATGGGGGGGACCATTGCCGTCTCAGAGGAGGGAGCCCCCCACTGAAGCCCACTAGGAGGCTGCCAGGTTTTACCTGGCGGTGTCTCCACACAGCTACGGGCCCCCCCATTGTTGGCTAAATGCCAACAGAGGCGGCCCTTAAGTGGCCCTTCACTTAAGTGGCTTATTTTGCCTTCCAGTAGACTTCCCGTCCACCATAGTGCCCGTCGCAGACAAAATGGCATGGGGGCGACGCAACATCAGGCACACCTGACACCATTTTGTGTGCCAACCCCCCCCACCTCCCAGTCCATCTCCAAGGGCCAGGTAAAATCCAGCTCTTAGTCTCACAGATATTTCCCCTTAAAGTATTTTTCAATTCCGTCTGTTAAATCTCTCTTTCACCTTCTCTGCTCTAAGGAGAACAACCCCAGCTTCTCTAGTCTCTCCATGTAACTGAAGTCCTACATCACTGGTACGACTAGTAAATTTCTTCTGCAACCTCTAATTATTCAGGGGCACAAGTTCAGAACGAGGAATAAGAGGAGAATCCAGGTAAAACTACATCATCACAAGGGTACTGAGTTGTCAAATAAATTACCAGGGAATGTCATTGTATTGCTAGATTAAATGGATTTAAAAGAAAATTAAATATACTTCTGGAGATAGACAGGATTGAGGAATATATTTATGGACATCCTTCCTAAAGTGGGGTGCCCAGACTTGGATACAATACTCCAGCTGGGACTGACCTAATGACTAATAAAGGTTTAACATAACTTCCTTGCTTTTGTATTCTGTGCCTCTGTTTATAAAGCTGAGGATCTCACGTGCTTTCTAAACAGCCTTCTCAGCTTGTCCTTCTGCCTTCATGATTTGTGTTCATACGTTCCCAGATCTCTCTGTTCCAGCCCCTCCTTTAAAATTGTACCATTTAGTTTATATTGCCTCTCCTTATTTTTTTTCCCAGAATGTATCACTTTGCACTCCTGTGCATTAAATTCTATCTGCCATGTGTCTACTCATTTCACCGGTCTGTCTATGCACTCCTGCAGTCTTTTACTATCTTTCTCACCGTTTACCCCTCATTGGAATGTGTCTAGTCTGTATCAGAACCATATCCTCTTTGAAGGTATCCCATTGTTCAATTACTGTTTGATTATGGGGTAATTTTTCTGAGTGCAGGTAAGTATGAGGAACCTGTCCTACTGCCAGAACATATTAGCTAGTTGTGGGTTAGACTCCTCACTGCCAATATGTACTTGGGAAGTTTAAGCTTATATTCCTCAATCCCATCTATCTCCAGAAGTATATTTAATTTTCTTTTAAATCCGTTTAATCTAGCAATATAATGACCTTCCCTTGTAATTTATTTGATAACCCAGTACCCTTGTGATGATGCAGTTTCACCTGGATTCTCCTCATTCCTAGTTCTGAACTTGTGCCCCTGAATAATTGGGGGTGCCATTGCACTTCGGTGGAGATGCAGAAGGGGTGGCTTCACAACTCTGCCTGTTATTTTTCCTGTCCTGTATTCAGTTCCATTGACTTCAAATAGAACTATATATCCAGCATGGCATGCAACTGCTGACAGATATGATGCTATCTGTTTTGCATCACCGCGCAAGTGAAATTTCACCCCCTTGAATTCTTAGCCATTTTGAACAATGCCTCCTGAACAACTTTGCCAATTCTCTGCACAATCTTGAAAACTTCACATAGGTGCCCTAAAATTCTCTTTTTCAAAGAAGATAACACCAGCTTCCTTTCTATAAATTGAATTTCTCCTACTTAGAATTATATTTGTTTATTAGCTCCATCTCCAATTATTGGAATTAGTTCCAGTTATTTTATAGCAGAACTGTATGCAGGACTCCAGACGGACCTGACCAATATCATATTTAACACCAGTGCAATCTCTTTTGATTTGCACTCTATCTCTTTGCTAATGCAACCTATTATCTTATTTCACTTTTTCTCCACAGCCAAGCACTGCATTGACAGTTTGATCGATGCATTCATAATAACCCAATGATCTTTTCCATGGCCATCATGTTGTATGACTGTTCAATTTAATGCATGCTCTTCTTTTGGTTTCTTGCCTCCATACTAATTATTTTACACTTATCCACATTGAGCTTTATCTGCCACTGCTTTACTCAGTTTACCTAAAACCTAAGTTTATTGTTCCTTGTAGCTTGACTTGACTCCTATATAAGGAGCTGGCAAATTTAGAGATTTTGCTTACAATGGCCTCAGCCAGGGATTTGCAGCTACTTATAATTAATAATTATCTACTCAGTCTTCTGTGCCATTGCACATGGTAAATCTGTTTTACTTGCCCATAATGTCTTTATGTTGCATTTTTTATTATTTAGAGATACAGCACTGCAACAGGCCCTTTGGCCCACTGAGTCTGTGCCGACCATCAACCACCCATTTATACTAATCCTACATTAATCCCATATTCCTATCACATCCCCCCTACCTATACTACATCCCCCCTACCTATACTAGGGGCAATTTATAATGGCCAATTTACCTATCAACCTGCAAGTCTTTGGCTGTGGGAGGAAACCAGAGCACCTGGCGAAAACCCACACGGTCACAGGGAGAACTTGCAAACTCCGCACAGGCAGTACCCAGAATCGAACCCAGGTTGCTGGAGCTGTGAGGCTGCGGTGCTAACCACTGCGCCACTGTTTTGCTATGTCTGTCCTCTTCTTCTGTCTATTTTCACCTCTTCTTCTCTCTCCTCAACTCTTTGCTTCTGTCTTTTTCTTCTTTCCTTTATTACTTTCCACTTTAACTTTTTCCCTCAGCATTTCCTCTTTCATCATCCAAACTCTCACCTTCTTGCTTGTACATCATCCCATCCAACTCAGTCACATTCACAACTCAGCACCAAAGCTCTCTGCCACTCCAAATTTTTTATATTTTGTTTTATTCATTGGTGATATCTGACCATCGCTGGAAAAGTGAGTATTTATTGTCCATCCCTAATTGCTCTTGAGAAGGTAGTGGTGAGTGTTCTTCTTGACCTTTGCAGTCCCTGTGGTAATGATGCTCCCACAGTGCTGTTAGGGAGGAAGTTTCAGGATTTTCACCAAGTGACAGTGAAGGAACGGTGATTTATTTCCAAGTCAGAATGGTGGACGACTTGGAGGGAAACTTGGAAGGGGTGGTGTTCGCATGCTGCTGCTGCCATTGTCCTCCTACATAATAGAGGTCGCGAGTTTGGGAGATGCTGTTGAAGAAACCATGGCGAGTTGCTGCAGTGCATCTTGTAGATGGTACATATTGCAGGCACATTCTGCCTACGGTAGAAAGATGTTTAAGGTGGTGAATGGGATGCCAATCAAGCAGTGTTACGACCTCAGTGAGACTGTTAACATTAAAACATGGGATGGGAACTCCCAAGATCAATTTAAAGAAGTACATGACAAGATTTCATGTTTTAAGACTTTGACTAAAACTCAACATTAACTAAACAGTACTTTGCAAGTAACTACTATGTTAAATTACAGAGAAAGGTACTTCCTTTCAATTTATTAAAACACTTGAAAACCCCACACCACACTTATAAGTTACATTGTGTCCTCACTGAAGCGATCTCTTTGCAATGTTACGACCAGGTGAGGAAGGGTTCTCAGGCTCCCCTTTCACCCCTTCTCTAGTTTGATTGCAACAGGGTTTATTATTTTAACACAGTAATTCAGCTTACCACCTCACTGAGCACTTTCTCCTGTTCCTCTAATTATAACTGCAAATTAACCAATCAGACAGGTTTTCTTGAGTTTAAACAAGAAAGATGTAAGTTTATTAACCTTATCACTCTGAACCAGTTAAAATTACTAAAATATGCAATGTATCCACGCTCATGTTCAAACGAGAGGCACACACACACAAATAGATAGAGGGAAAACAGAGTTGGGAAGTTGAAGCAAAGTCCGTAATAAATGGAATTCAAATACTGAGTCTCAGTGTCTTTAGTTGAAGTTAAAGTCTTGAAGTCCTCGCTGGGCCATGTGCACAATTCAGGCGGCTTGCTTCTCTGGTTCTGGAAGACAGAAGAGGCGCTTTATTCATGTCCTCTTTGTTTTTGGCTGTGCAGATCTGTAGATTTGAGGCTTAGCTGCAGCCGAGGCTTCCCTAGGACTTTGCTGGAGAGGGAGAGAGATGTTCCTTTCCTGGAGTTCAGTTACTGTCTTTCTGAAGCACAATTCTCAAAACTGTGAGTTACATAGGCAGTCATGTCATGTGACCACCTCTTTGTTTGAAACAGCACCTTCTGGAATGATCTTTGAAATTCAAGGCCATTCAGACATACTTGGTTGGGGGGGTGGTGTTGTGGGTGGTTTGGCTCTTTCAAAGCCAATGAGTGTTGATGGCTTTTGACAATCAACATTGACTAAACCATTCTAGATAATTTAATCAGAGAGCACCCCATTGTTCTGGATAGACTGGGTAATCACCTTTGTCTCCCGTCGGCCTTTGGCTTTTCATGTGCAAATTCGTGTGTGGCCATCTTTAGCTGCTCCGTTCTGCTTTTTAAAGTTATTTCTTATAATGTCCAGTAAACGTCTCAGGCAAAGTTCCATACAACAAAATTAATATTTCCGTTTCGCATGCGGGGTTTCCGTTACACCTCCATACCACACCGAATGAAATCCGACCACGGGGAGCATTTCATTATAAGTTAAAAAGAGAAAACACAGGAAAACACACATGCATTTTTCCATTCACTCTCATCCATTCAGAAATCTTAAAACATTGTTGCAACATGTCTTTTCTCTGTAGTAATAGTGCTGATTTAAACTGCCCTTTTCCTTTGAGGTTGGACTGAGATGGTCAGGTGTTGCCCAATGGATTTCAAGTTTCTTTAGCATTAGTCTGTCATAAGCTGGGAATGGGCATCTCAATAAACGTGTGGTTGTTGGGGGAGCTTGGTGTCTGCAAATTTCCGTAATTGTCTAGAGTGAGTTCTTCTTTGTGCACGAGTTTTAACCCCTTAGCTGCTGTTTCTGCAACTTGTGGTTCTAACCCTTCAGGTTCCAGTACCTTGCTAATTTCTCTCCCCATGGTAGTACTGGGTGATGAGTTTTAAGCCCCTGTGAGGTCTCTGAGATTTCCTCTGGGCCATTTTCTTGTTGGTGTCTGAAGTGCGATTGCTGGGTTTAATCAGCTCTGGGCTTGAGCTCTGATCATGGGAGTCTGCAGTGGGTGGATCCACTCTGACCTCATTTTCAGTGTTCTGGTGAGCCATACAAGTGCTGCTCACTTTGGGGCATTTTTGTTTCCCTTTACTCCTGACTGTGAGAGTCCTTTTGCTGATCTCCCCCATGTCCTCTGGGACATTCCTGCCCACAGGTATCTGTCCAGATTCCACTGCACTCCACTGCAGCACTTCGACTAGGTGAGGCATCAACCTCACTGTTTCTCTGCCTTTTTGGGGACTTTACCTGTCCCTGCAGGTTTCTGTGAATGCTGTTGGCAGCCCTGGTAGGGTGCTCCTTTTGCCTGCATTTACGTAGGAGGATGTGGGGTCTACTTTTTCCAACATTTTGGTGTTGGCTGACTGAACAGTAGGGGATTCCGCTTGGGAATCCTCCTCTAACCTGTCCTCTTTGTACTTTTTGTTCCCTTCCTCCCTAACTCTGCCAGACCTGTGCTTGTCTGTCCCCTTTTACTCTTGGCAGGGGTCCCTGACAATTCACCAGCCCTCTGCTGGAGGGTCCTCCAAACGCCAGTACAGGAATTATGGGTGCAGATTTCACTGCAGGTTGGGGCTTTCCCTCAACCTGGGAAATGTGGCAACTCCTACTGAATTCACCACATCTGTGTGGATGTTTGGCCAGTCAAACACATATCTTATGCAGGCTTTGGTTTTTCATATACTGATATGTACAGCCATTCTAAGCCCATGGGCCATTCTTAATATTTCTTCCCAATACCTCGGCGGCACCACAACCTGTGAACCTACTCCTTGCTCTCAGGTCTGTGAGGAGAACTCCATTTCCTCATCAGTACCTCATCCTTTACATAGTAGCAATCAGGGACTCCCTGTGCTTCACATTCAGTTTGGGCAGCCTGTGCTAACTTTACTGGATCGGCTTGCTGAGCTTCAACTAGGGATGATTCGTTTAACCCATTTCCTGGGTCCTCTAACTCCCAAAGAAAGTTTCAGACAACCAGACAGCCTGGTCATCTGTCTGCAGTGCCAGTTCAGTCTCCTCTGAGAGAGCCAGTTTGGCCATGGCCCGAGTCATGACACAATCAGGAGAAATGCAGGGGACCGTCTCCTGCCACTGTCCTGTCTCTCTGACCTCCTTCGGGTCTTTCTATCACTACTGGGGAAGCTACCACCTTTGCCCCTGCCAGATCATTACCTAGGAGCAGATCAACCCCCTCCACAGGCAAACTTGGGACAATCCCCACGGTCACCCATCCTGAAACTAGGTTGCACTTCAAGTGCACATGATGTAAAGGTACAGGCATACACTGCCCTTCGATACCATTCACCACCATCCTCGCATTCACTGCACTCTCTGGGGGAAAGGTCATGCTTTTTCCCAGCAAAAGTGATCTGATGGTTCTTGTATTCCTGAGTATGATGATGGGCTTGCTTGCCCCACTCGAGTGGTATGGGGTTACTCTCCCTTTGGACACAAAATCCTGATAGCCTTCAGGGATCTCAGTAAATTTTCCGCCCCCACAGCAGTAATTTTTCTGGGTCTTACTGCGGTTGCAGTTAAAGCCGCAGCTGCTCTACTGTGCTTTCCATCTTCTCCTGCACTGGGCGGGTGTGACCTGATTAACCCTACAGGCTTTCCCTGTAGTTTTCAGCAGTCAGCTCTGAGGTGATCTGCCTTATTACAATAGAAACACACAGGTTTCCAGGTCTCACTCCTGCTTTCAGCACTATATGTTTTGGCTTGAGGAGGACCCCTTGTGTGTCCCGCTTTTTTCCATGAGGTATGGACTTGTATATGAGAGCGAACTTCTCAGCCAGAACTGTGCTTGCCTCGCTCTTTGAACTTTTTGTACCTCCACATGGGTCTTTATAGAAAGTGGGAGAGAGTTTTTAAATTCTTCGAGTGGAATCACCACTTCGAGGTTTTCATACATGGTCTGTACTTAAAGGGCCCTTAACCACTGGTCAAAAGCCAGCTGCTTATTTATCTCAAACCCCAGGTAAGTTTGATCAGCTTGTTTCCGAAGGGTTTGGAATTTCTGGCGGTAGGCTTGCAGTACTCGCTCATATGCCCCGAGGATAGCATTTTTAGTCATTCATAATTTGATTAACTTTCCTCTGGCAACAGGGAATAAACCTTATGGGCTTTTCCTGTTAGCTTGCTTTGTAGCAGTCGGATCCAACTCTCGGCCGGCCATTTTAACACTCTAGCAAGCTTTTCAAAAGTTACAAAAAATGCTTCCACATCTCCCTCATTAAACTTTGGGATCAACTGGGAGAATTGTAAAAGCTCAGCACATGGCCCTGAGTTAAGTGTAGCCTCCATATTGGCCATGCTTTCACTGGGGTTACCCTGTCACCCCAAGCTAATTCTAGCTGCTTTAGCTCCCTTTCCTCCTGATCCTTCTGGAAAGTTCTCTCTCTTTCCCTCTCCTATCTCTCTTTTTCTTTCTCTTCTCTCTTTTCTCTGGAATTCCAATTCGAGTTTCCTCTGTTCTAATTGTAATTTTGCAAACATTACCCTGTCTGAGTCTAATTCTAACCCTGCCTCTAACTCTTCAGGTTTGAGTGAAAAATGGTTGGTCCCAAGTCTTAGGATTTCCGATTTCCTGGCTTTGGCACAGGAAGTGATCCCACACTGCCCATGCATATTCCTCAACTCTTCTATAGATCGTGCCTTTAACTTATCCCAGGTACTTCACCCTTGCTTGGGGAGACACTGGCTTTGGTACAGGCATGTTAGTATTCTAGCAACACAAACCACATTCTTGGCAGGTGGGGGCCTGCATGGCACTTCCACACCCAACGGAATGAAATGCACTTTGATGGGCAGCACAGTGGCGCAGTGGTTAGCACCGCAGCTTCACAGCTCCAGTGACCCGGGTTCAATTCTGGGTACTGCCTGTGTGGAGTTTGCAAGTTCTCCCTGTGTCTGCGTGGGTTTCTTCCGGGTGCTCTGGTTTCCTCCCACATGCCAAAGACTTGCAGGTTGATAGGTAAATTGGCCATTCGCAATTGCCCCTAGTATAGGTACGTGGTAGAGAAATATAGGCACAGGTGGGGATGTGGTGGGAATATGGAATTAGTGTAGGATTAGTATAAATGGGTGGTTGATGGTCGGCACAGACTCGGTGGGCCGAAGGGCCTGTTTCAGTGCTGTATCTCTAAACTAAAACCTGTGTTGAAGTTCATTTTTTGGATTGGGATCAATTTGGTTTCCCACTTCCAATTTCTCATTTGCCTGTGGGTACAATCCCGGACGAGCCCCCAAATTACTGTTAAGACCAGGTGAGGAAGGGGTTTTAGCCTCCCCTTTCACCCTTCTCTGGTTTGACCGCAACAGGGTTTATTCTTTTAACACAGCCATTTTAGCTTACCAGCTCAATGAGCACTTGCTCCTGTTCCTATAATTATAATTGCAGATGAACCAATCAGACAGGTTTTCTTGAGCTTAAAAAAGAAAGATGTAAGTTTATTAACCTTATCACTCTAAACCAGTTAAAATTACTAAAATATGTGACGTATCCAAGCTCACATTCATAAGAGAGGCACACGCACATAGATTACAGAGGGAAAACAGAGTTGGGAGGTTGAAGCAAAGTCCATATTAAATGGAATTCAAATACTGAGCCTCAGTGTCTTCAGTTGAAGTTAAAGTCTTGAAGTCCTCACTGGGCCACGTGAACAATTCAGGCTTGTTTCTCTGGTTCCGGATGGTAGAAGAGGCGCTTTATACGTGTCCTCTTTGTTGTTGACTGTGAGGATCTGTAAATCTGAGGCTGAGCTGCAGCCAAGGCTTCCCTGGGACTTTGCTGGAGAGGGAGAGAGATGTTCCTTTCCTGGAGTTCAGTTACTGTCTTTGTGAGGTACAATTCACAAAATTCTGAGTTACACAGGCAGTCATGTCATGTGACCACCTCTTTGTTTGAAACAGCGCCTTCTGGAATGATCTTTGAAGTTCAAGTCCGTTCAGCCATAGTTGGTTGCGGTTGGGGTGGTGGTTTGGCTCTTTCAAAGTCAATGGGTGTCGATGGCTTTTGACAATCAACATTGACTAAACCATTCCAGGTAATTTAATCAGAGAGCACCCCATTGTTCTGGCTAGACTGGGTAATCACTTCTGTCTCCCATCGGCCTTTGGCTTTTCATGTGCAAGTTCATGCTTGGCCATCTTTAGCTGCTCTGTTCTGCTTTTTAAAAGTTATTGGGCATGTGCAGTTTCAGTTACAGCGATTAAAAGTCCCAAACTCACCCAGTTGCAATGGGTTGATCTCCCAGTCCTACACAAAGTCAGTGTCCTCATCACTCACTTCTTCCAAGCACATCTGACCCGAATAAGGCGATCTCTGGTAACCCTGTTGGTCTTTTTTCTTCCGCAAATGCCATCTTTTGAAATGGTTTCAAGTCTTTCGCTGTATTAGTGTTCTGAGAGCTGATGTTCTCGTTCTCTCTCTCTCTCTCTCTTCTGAGGCTGCCACTGCTGGTCTATGTGTCTTCCAGTCTTCCGTACAGCCTCCAGAATTCTGAAAGCCTGTCAAATTTATCCAGAATCAAATGTCAATAGTCACTTTCCTTTTACAATATTTGGAGTCCATAAATCTGGCCATTGAAAAACCACTTGGGCCTGCCATTGTTTCCAAGTGTTAGCAATTGCAACTTACATTTGCATTTTGAGCCCCTGGCTCTCTGTTTATTACCTGAGAGTTTGAGAGAGCGAAACTCATTGTCCATCAGGTGCTACAACTGTGCACTCTGCTTTAAAAAGGGTCTTTGACCTGGGTTCCTTGTTTGCATGGTAACCAAGATCCCTGTCTTGTTTCCAGGCAGACTTGGTGTGAGGTCACTGCATTAAAGATCACTATTTTAAAACATAATCGTACTATAAAGTCCAGCGTTCATAACAACAGGCTGCTTTGATTTTAACGATAGTAAGCTCTTGAGTGTTGTTGGAGCTGTACTGATCGGGCAAGTGGATAGTATTCCATCACATTCCTGACTTGTGTCTTGTAGATGGTGGACAGGCTTTGGGGAGAAAAGAGGTGAGCCACATGCCACAGAATACCCACCCTATGATGTACTTTTGTAGCCACAATATTTATATGGCTCATCGAGTTATGTTTCTGGTCAATGATGATCCTTAGGATATTGATGGTGAGGGGTCTGAGAATGGTAATATCATTAAGTGTCAAGGGAGGTGGTTAGACTTTCTCTTGTTGGAGATGGTGATTGCTTGGCAGTTGTATTGCACAAATGTTACTTGCCACTTATCAGCCCAAGCCTAAATATTGTCTAGGTCTTACTGCATGCAGGCACAGACTGCTGCATTACCTGAGGAATGAGATAGAACTGAACTTAAGACTCGTGCTCCAGAACTTGCTACGTCCTAGCCAAGCTGTTCCAGTACAGCTACAACACTGGCATCTACCCAGCAATGTGTAAAATTGTCCAGGTATGTCCTGTACGCAAAAAGCAGGACAAGTCCAACCCGGCCAGTTACTGCCCCATCAGTCTACTCTCAATCATCAGTAAAGTGATGGAAGGTGTCGACGACAGTGCTAGCAAACGACACTTCCTCAGCAATAACCTGCTCACTGACACTCAGTTTGGGTTCACCAGGGCCACTCAGCTCCTGATCTCATTACAGCCTTGGTTCAAACATGGACAAAAGAGTTGAACTCAAGAGGTGAGGTGAGAGGTATCATTTGATTGAGTATGGCATCAAGGAGCCATAGCAAAACTGGAGTCAATGGGAATCGGGGGAAAACTCTCCGCTGGTAGGAGTCGTACTTAGCGCAAAGGAGTTCCTCAAGGTAGTGTCCTAGGCCCAACCATCTTCAGCTGCTTCATTAATGACCTTCCTGCAATCATTTGGTCAGAAGTGGGGATGTTCGCTGATGATTGCACAGTGTTCAGCACCATTCACAAGTTCTCACATACTGAAATAAAAGCAAAATACTGCGGATGCTGGAAATCTGAAATAAAAACAAGAAATGCTGGAATCACTCAGCAGGTCTGGCAGCATCTGTGGAAAGAGAAGCAGAGTTAACGTTTCGGGTCAGTGACCCTTCTTCGGAAGATGCTGCCAGACCTGCTGAGTGATTCCAGCATTTCTTGTTTTTATTTCTCACATACTGAAGCAGTCCGTGTAGAAATGCAGCAAGACCTGGACAATATCCAGGCTTGGGCTGATAAGTGGCAAGTAACATTTGCGCTACACAAGTGCCAGGCAATGACCATCTCCAACAAGAGAGAATCTAACCATCTCTCCTTGACATTCAATGGCATTACCATTGCTGAATCCCCCACTATCAGCATCCTGGGGGTTACCATTGACCAGAAACTGACATGGAGTAGCCATATAAACACCGTGGCTACAAGAGCAGGTCAGAGACTAGGAATCCTGCGGCGAATAACTCACCTCCTGATTCCCCAAAGCCTGTCCAAAATCAACAAGGCACAAATCAGGAGTGTGATGGAATACTCTCCACTTGCCTGGATGAGTGCAGCGACAACATCCAGGACAAAGCAGCCGGCATGGTTGGCACATCTTCCATAAACACTCACCCCCTCCACACTGACGCACAGTGGCAGTAGTGTGTACCATCTACAAGATGCACTACAGCAACGCACCAAGGCTCCTTAAACAGCTCCTTCCAAACCCGCGACCTCTACCACCTAGAAGGAGAAGAGCAGCAGATGTATGGGAACACCACCACCTGTAAGTTCCTCTCCAAGCAACACACCATCCTGACTTTGAACTATATTGCCATTCCTTCACTGTCGCTGGGTCAAAATCCTGGAACTCCCTTCCTAACAGCACTGTGTGTGCACCTACACCCCAAGGTCTGCAACGGTTCAAGAAGGCGGCTCATCACCACTTTCGCAAGGGAAATTAGGGATGGGCAATACATGCTGTCCTAGCCAACAATGCCCACATCCCATGAATGAAAAGGAAAAAACTTTAGCTCGCTCTGCTTTCATGCTCTCATAATTGCCCTTGTTTAAGTCTAAAATACTAGTTTAGATCCATTCTTCTTTCCCTCAAACTGAATGTAAAATTTAATCATATTATGATCACTGCTGTCTTGGTGCACCTTCACTATGAGGTCAACAATTAATCATGTCTCATTGCACAATACCAGATCTATTATAGCCTGCTTTTTGGTTGGCTCCAGAATGTACTGTTCTAAGAAACTATCCCAAAAACATTCTCTGAACTCTACATCTAAGCTAGCTTTTCCCATCTGATTTTTCCAGTCTACATGTAGATTAAAATCCTCCGTGATTATCGCCGTTCCTTTCTGACAAGCTCCCATTATTTCTCCCTTTATACTCAGTCCAACCATGTGGTTACTTGTTAGGGAGCCTGTCCACCACTCCCATGAGTGACTTTTTGCCTTTATTATTTCTCATCTCTATCCACAGAGCTTCTGCATTCTGGTTTCCTGAACTTAAGGCATCCCTCTCTAATGTGCTATACCATCATTAATTAACAGAGCCATTCTTCCATTTTTTTCTAGCTTCCTGTCCTTCCGAAATGTCATCTATCCTTCAATATTCATGTGCCAATCCATGTCATGCTTCAGCCATGTCTCTGTAATGATGATCAAATCAATAGATTTCTACTTATTAAAAATATCAAGTGTTTCAGGGATAGTGCAGGAAAATGGTGATGAAGTAGAAGATCAGCCATGATCTCACAGAATGGCAGATTGGGCTCGAAGGGCTGAATGGCCTACTCCTGCTCCTATTTCTTGTGTTACAGATTGTGGTTGAATACAATTCTGCTGCTACTGATGGCCCACAGTGCCATCTAGATGCTCAATTTTGAGCTGCTAGATCTGTTCTGAATTCATCCCATTTAGCAGGTGGTAGTGCCACACAACATGATGGAGGGTGTCTTCAGTGTGAAGACGGCATTTTGCCTCCGCAAGGACTGTGCCATGGTCACTCCTACCAATGCTGTCATGGACAGATGCATCTGCAACAGGTAGATTGGTCAGGGCAAGGCCAAGTAGGTTTTTCCCTCTTATTGGTTCTCCTACCACCTGCTGCAGGCCCAGTCTGTCTGCTATGTCCTTCAGGACTCAGCCACCTCGGTCAATAGTGGTGCTACTGAGCCACTCTTGGTGATGGACATTGATGTCCCCAACCCAGAGTACATTCTGTGCCCTTAATAGCCTGAATGCTTCTTCCATGTAGTGCTCAACATGGAGGTGTACTGATTCATCAGCTGAGGGAGGGTAGTAGGTGGTAATCAGCAGGAAGTTTTCTTGCCTATGTTTGACCTGATAAGATAAGACTTCTTGGACTCCAGAGTCAATGTTGAGGTTTCCAAGAGTCACTCCCTCCTGACCATTGACCACTGTGACACCATCTCTGATGGGTCTGTCCTACCAGTGGGACAGGACATACACAGTGATGGTGATAGAGGAGTCTGGAACTCTTCCTTCAACCTCTAACCTTTCATTGGTCTCTCACTCAGCCCAAATTTTTACTTTACTACCCGCTTATTACCATAAAACTCTCTGTTGCCCCATTATTTCCTCCTCGTTTCTGGCCTAATGCATTATATGGCCCGACCGCTTGGCGCAAACTCTCCAGCAGTCACTCATTGATTGTTCGATGTTGCTTTTCACTTACATAATGAAATCCAACATGACACCACCCCCTTCGCAAACAATCTTCCACTGAATCACCTTTGGACTGATTTGGTGTTACCAGTTTGGGCATATCAGTAATGGTGGGAGTGAATGAACTGAAAATCGTGAAGTTTCACGCTCATGATTTGCTGAAACACAACCACAAAAAAATATATCACTCCAATAAAATATATTCCTAAATGTCCCAACTTTCTGCTTGATGATATGCCTGCTTTCAGACACTCACTAACATGAACACTATTCTGCACACAAATTCAGATTCAACAAATATCAAATTCTGTAATTGTTTCTGTTTTATCTATATACAAAATATTCTAAACAAGCCATAGTCAGTGCAGATCATATGAAATATTTGCCCTACACAGAATGTTATGTAGGTACTATTCATACTGTCTATCCATTTTATATATTCAGCCCTTCCGAGGCGGGATTGGAGGTGGGGAGACACAGAGTATCGTGATGGGTGGTGGGGTGGAGAGCCCGTTGTCTTCCCGTCACCCAGAGATCTTCACGGGGTTGGGATAGGCCGACAACGGCCTTCCCACCCAGAGGCCAATTGAGGCCCTTAACTGGCATATTAATGGCCAATTAGGGGCCTCTTTCTGCTGCCGCTGGGATGTTACGAGTGTTGGGGGGCCCTCTGCTGCACGGGGATGATGCCTTGTAAAATGAGGCATCCTCCCTGCGGACTTGGCCGGGGGGGGTTCCCTCCTCTGTGAGCAAATTGTGGCCCACGGAGGACCCCCCCCCCCACCGGGAGCCAATTCATAGGAACATAGGAGCAGGAGTAGGCCATTTAGCCCGTCGAGCCTGCCCTGCCATTCAGTATGATCATGGCTGATCATCCACTTCAATGCCTTTTTCCCACACTATCCTCATATCCCCTTATGTCATTTGTAGTTAGAAATCTGTCAATCTCTGCTTTAAACATACTGAATGACTGAGCTTCCACAGCCCTTTGGGGTAGAGAATTCCAAAGATTCACAACCCTCTGAGTAAAGAAATTTCTCCTCATCTCTGTCCTAAGTGGCTGTCCCTTATTTTGAAATTGTGTCCCCTGGTTCTAGACTCCCTAACAAGGAAAACATCTGCATCTACCCGTCTATCCCTTTATGTATTTTGTAGTTTTCAATGAGATCACCTGTGATTCTTCTAAACTCTAGAGAATACGGGTGCAGCTTTCCCCAATCTCTCTTCACAGGACAGTCCTGCCATCCCGGGAACAAGTCTGGTGAACCTTCGTTGCACTCCCTTTATGGCAATAATATCCTTTCTAAGGTTAGGGGCCCAAAACTGCACAAAGTACTCCAAGTGCGGTCTAGCCAAGATTCTATACAATTGAAACAAGACTTCACTACTCCTGTACTCAAATCTTCTTGCGATAAAGGCTAATATACAATTGCCTTCTTACTTTCTTGCTGCACCAGCATGTTAGCTTTCAATGACTTATTGACAAGGACACCCAGGTCCCTTTGTAGATCTACACTTTCTAATCTCTTACCATTTAGGAAATACTCTGCTCATCTATTCCTCCTACCAAAGTGGATAATCTTCCCAGGATCCTGGCAACACCACCTCACCTACCTCTTGTCCGGGGTTCCACCGCTGTGCCATCTTCTGAGACCTCTGCAGTACCGGCAGTGGCCACCGCTCCCGGTGACGTTGATGATACTGCTGAGCTGCCGGCCCTCTGATTGGGATAAAGTCTTAAAAGGGAATGGGGATCCCGCTTTCTAAAACTCTGATACAAAAAGACCAGAGGATTGCTTCGGGTGGCGGAGAAAATGCAGAGGCGGGGTTTCCCTGCCTTTTCGGCCTGGTTCCAGGAGCCCCACTTCCGCCACAAAATCCAGCGCATTATTTCATATAATTTGCATTAATTTAATTTTTTAACTCTATTGCCTTTTATCACAAGCCTGTACATTATATAAAAATTTTGCATTGTGCATTTATTTTAATATCCTTCAAATTTCACTCAATCAATTTAAGCTTATTTATTTTAATCAACATTGTTTTTAATCCCAAGACCTAAAATGAACAGCAACTCAGTGTTTTTCACACTACACCTCATAATCTTGCTCAAACCATGCCAAGCACATTGGTAATTATGGCACATGTTGCACCCGATTTTCCACCATGAATTTAAATGGTTAGACAGTGGTGCACAGTGCACATTTGAATTGGCAGCATTTGGTCCCAGTGAGAACTGTTTGACCCAACGGTACAGAGTTGTAAAATTGCTTTGAACAAAATGTACGAGTCCACGACTTATTGGAGACTAAGGTCAGTTGAGAGAAATACAATCATATCTAGTGGTGAGTAATTTACTTTTCAGCTTCATTCCATTTTTGTTAGTGATTCAAGTAATCTCCAGGAAACCTGCAGCTGTCATTGAAACCTACTGTGTTAATAATTTCTGAGAAATCCTCACTTAAGCTTTCCAGTGGTTTCTCAGAGAAGAGATTTATTTTTTGAGAGCTGTCTTGTGACATTAGCATCAGCTTGTATCTCTGTAGATAGATTAGAAATTCAATTGAATTTGGAAAGCTCAGTAAAATTCCAAAAACTTATAAACTGAATTTAAATGAGATGAAGTATTTTTCCCACAGCTTTATTACTATTATGCATATTAAAGCATGTTTATCTAAATGTACGTTGTAATAAACTTTGTAGGAGTGAAATTGGTCTTCAGTAGTTTGCAAACGATAATAGTGAATCGGCAGCCTGTTTTAACAACCCATTGAGGGGAATTGAAGTGAAAACAGAGCATGGTATAAAACAGGTTGCCAGTTCCCAGTTGCCTGTTTTGCGCTACTGCTGTAGCTGTTGAAATGGCTCCAGGCTCCAGAGTGAGCACCTGTACTGGCTTACTGGACTCATTGGCTTCCTTGTGTGCTGTAAATTGTATGATTCTGTGGTTCTAGATTTTCACAACAATGTGGCTGAGTTTTGTTTCTGGGATAGTAAATCTGCATCCTACCAAGGCAATACAAGTCAATATTCATGGTGCTATTTACTTAACATGTTTTATCTTTTATTTTAGTCATTGCAAAAATTACCAAAGCCCACCGGAAGCAATATCAGTATTTTATTTCATCTTTCCTGTATCGGAGCAAGTTTCATCTCTATTCTCTTTAAAAAAAATAGTCATGAGGTATTGGTTCTACTGTTATAAAGGGTTCAAGATGCGCTTCTGGCGAGGGAAGGGTTTGAGGAATGGCTGACAAGGTATGTTCATAGGAACATAGGTGTCAGTGGAATAGCAACAACTTTTTTCTATTCCTAATAATTATTGTGTTCTATAAATATAGCACTGACTCTATTTTTGGAAGTGGTGGAATAAAGAGCTCCTTGATCAAATATATAGGTCCCCTCATCTGGGCTGTTTTAGCCCCATACTCATCATTGCAGGGTTTCTAAATCAGATGATCAATGTAATGCTGGTCTTACAAATGTTGAATCTACACTAGATATTCTCCAGGTTTAGCATCAGTAACCAATCCTATAAGCTGGCTCAGCATCCCTTACGATCAGGAATTTAACTTTATTGTCCAATATTCAGTCATGTGATTGCCTGATTGGGGGTCTGAACAATGAAACAATGTTATGTGAGCTGGGGACTCCACATCATAGAACATAGAACATTACAGCGCAGTACAGGCCCTTCGGCCCTTGATGTTGCGCCGACGGCCTTTTCATTTCTGAGACTAGAATTCAAATACAATCCCTACTCTATGAACCACCCTCCTGGAATGTGGAATACATAAACCAGAGGGACATTTTAAGCTGAGGCAAGAACATTTAAAAGTGAACTAGAGAAACAATTGAAGAACAAAATATTAAGGGGGAGGTACAAGGAAATGGAGTTAGAGTACATGGTTCGGTAGAGCTCATACTGGCACAGCAATGATGAGCCAAAAGTCTCCTTCTGTGCCGAAATTTCAATAATTCACGTTTGTGTTAGGCTGTGTAGCACAAAGATTCTTTACATATGTCTCTTCCCCATGAACATTTTATAGGCATTTCTGCTGTCATCAAAGGCTCCTTCTAATTTTTCTTTGCTGTGTGTGGCCTACTTGTTGTTCTGTGTGGTCCCCTTAAGATTGCCGTGTAGTCTTGCCAACACATATGTTAAAGAGAACATTGATTATGCGTGGCATGTTTGTTCCCTGCACGGTAGATTTCAAATTGCTACGCTGACGTGCACCTGCACCATTTAGAGGGAACATTGCTCTACATGTACTTCTCCAATCTTCTGAAAGACAAACTGATTAACACTGGTGAGCTGAGGCAGGTAAAAAATTGATAAAATCATTTACTTTACAAACAATAAGTGCATGAACAGATTAACATTTTATAGTAAATTTCATCTTACTTCAGCTTATTTTCTTGGTTCTGAGGACTGTTACAAAAATAACAAAGTATGGCATACTAGCAGTATTTGGGTGTTTAAATGCACTCTACTGACCAGGAGATGTTGGGTGCAAAATTCATTCTAGCAGTGCTACGTAGGCCTATTTGCAGAGTTGTAAAATGGGAGGCGCTGCTGGCCATGTACTGTGAATCAATAGTGTGTCCCCTGAAGTTGCTGAACTGCGTGATCATGATGCCATGGATGTCAACAGGCTGACACAACACAAGAATACCAAAATTGATCAAATGTGCAGGCAAAACCTTCCTTATTCACTCCTGAAACAACAAACATTACCAAGCAAGATGTGCCCTGTTCTGACGCTATTTAAAGGGCCACTTGACAAGTTGATGCTGAAGTGCTTTTGACTTTTGTGCTCAGGCAAAGTTGGTGGAATCACTGTGTTGAGTTGCTGGAGCAATTTGGAGGTTTTTGCTGACCACAGAAAGGCAGAAAATAATGTTGCCTTACATAGGTATGGGGGTAGTAGTTGCAATACCACTTGCTCTGCAACGTGAGCCGGACTGGCAGAGGCGGAGGCCTACACGGGAGCCTCTGTGAGGTGGGAGGAGATGGAAGGCTCTCCAAAAAAGATACAACCTGGAGAGGGTTTTCCAGGAGCACAGTTCTTACATTGGGGTGAGCCAGGAGCAGGGCTCTAGGATGCTTCACTTTACTAAGGAGGTAGTGACAGAGTTGTGTCACCTCCTTCACAACAACTTGGAGCCTCAAACCAGGGTGAGGACGACCCTGTTGAATTCCAGAAAGCTTGTTCTGGAGCCTATCTTTATTCAGTTTCACATTTATTGTACAGAGTAAAGGATTAAAAACATTTGGCTCCTCACTCTAAACCCTCCACCAGTCTCAGTAAATCTCTTTATAAGTGTTCAAGTAAGACCCCAGCTAACATCCTCCACCTGCATATAATTAAACAATTCATACACATTAACAGACCCTCCCAGTGGCAGTGAAGTTCACAATTGCCATTTCTTTCTTCACAACTGAATCCTTCCAGGCAGTAGCTGGTGACATCAGCACCGTGTCACAGTCCGCCTTCCACAGATATGTCCGGGAGGTAGCAGAACTGCTGTACAGGAGGAGAGGGGACTTCAACCTCTTCTCCCTGAGGAGGGTAGACAAGGATCAAAGGGCACATGGGCTCACCAGGATAGCAGGCTTCCCGATCGTGCAGGGTGCCGTTGACTGCACGCCAGTGGCTCTGTGGTGTCTCCCACATCAATGAGGAGCGATACTGCAAATGCAAAGACTATCATTCTCTGAATGTGCAGTTCGTGTGCAACTACACCAAGAATTTCTAATTGGTGAATGCCCGAGATCCTGGCAGTACCCATGATGCTCTTAACCTGTGACAGTCAGCAATTCTCACCAGCTTCAGGCCTCCAAGACAAATAACAGGATGGCTGTTCATTGACAAGGGCTACCCCTCCGCACGTGGCTCATGACTGCCATCCCACCACACAAAATCAGAGAACTTTCAGTGAAAGCCATGGAGCCAACAACAACACCATGGAGCAAGCCATCAGGCTCCTAAAGCAGAGATTTCACTGCTTAGGTCATTTGGGGGGTGTTGTGGGGGTTGCGGTTGGGTGGTGGGGTGGAGGAGTGGGGAAAGAGGGGGAGGGGATTCTCTGTATTACATGCCTGAAGGGTCACCATGTTTGTGGTGGTGTGCTAGGTCCTTCCTCACAAATTTGAGGGCCCAGGAGGAGAAGGGAGGAGACCGGATGCATCACATGTAACTGGACAGAGTGAGAGGGACCGCATAGTGAGGCTTTGCTTCAGTTTAAAGGAACTTCTTCAACCTCAACATGGAACCACCATCCCCTTACCTAAATACATTTCAAAGTCACTCAATAAAGGCCAACAGTGGAAACCTTTACACAACAACTTTATCAAACAATACACCAATAATACAAAGGAAACAGAACTAATCACCTTTAGTGCCTGTCTTGTGGGTGCTCTTGCCTGGCCTGGTGCTCCTTCACTGTGCTACCCCAATAGCTGCAGCATGGCTGGTGGAAGATTGCTGACCTTCATTTGGGGGAGACTGCTGACGACCTTGCTGGATGTTCTTGAGCAGCACTGAGCCTTGCGGGGCTCCACTTGGGACTGTACCACCTCAGCATGGGTGGCAGCAGTGTGGGCTGGCTGGCTGTGAGGCAACAGAAAGGGAACTGGCAGAGCAGCAGGAGTAGGAGCACAAATGCCATCCTGAGAGAGGACAGCAGGTTTGTGTTCCATGGTGCCACTGCTACTCCCATGGCACCTCAGCACTCCTCATAATTTGCTAGACCACAGATGGCTTGATTGCTGTGAGAGCCTGCCTTCCCCATTGAGCATGAAGATCTATATCCAGGATGGCAGCTGCTAGTGCCTGGATGGCGGAAGCAGGGATCTTATAACCACTATCTGGCTTCCACTGCAGCAGTGAGACATCGGGAAGCTGAGACAGCAGCCATCAGACACTGCATCATGGGTGAGTCTGGCAGTGCTGCCATGGAGGTGCCCACCACTTCCACAGTGGAAAGGATAGGTTACAAGCTCTGCAATGCCCTTTGCCATGGTGGAGTTAGACTCTTCCATGTTCCTAGCCAGTGATTGGAGGTTGTCTCACCAGCCTGTCAATGCACCAAACATTTCAGTGTGCATGTTCATCCGTGTTCTCCTGCAGTCCACCCCAATGAGGTCCTCATCTGAATCCCCTTCAGTGAAACTTGTCTGCGACCTCACCCTCTCGGGAGTTCACATTAGAGCTGTCCTGCTCCCCTGTCCTGGCTGCAGTCCACTTGTGAACGGTGACTTGCCATGTGCAGATCCTGATGTCATGCTAGGCCCCACCTGCCAAGAATGAGGCACATTAATTTTGTCATGAACATTGATATTAAACTGTTACTGGAGTGAAGAAAGGACTTGTTAAACAGATCAGCCGTGGCTGGAAAAGATATTTGCATATTAACAGACAGTGCTTGGAAAGGACAAAGGACCATTCCCTGACACATTCAACCCACAATGGGCATTGATCAACAGGTATTGTGTGCAGGAGGAGCATTCCAGAGACTGATAAGGTGATACAATGCAAGATGTGGGCAGACCAGTTAGTCACATGACTAACCTGCTTGGCAACCTGGGTTTTTCTGAATTGTACAAACAATTTCAACTGAGAGTGTCTGTTTGCACCTGGACTGAGAATATCTCTCTTCTGTCTACCTGCTTCCATCTCTTTCTCACAAGCCTCTGAATCCACTGAAGCCACATGAAACCCAAGAGAGAAAAGTCTCCTAGAGTGAACAAGGTTTAAGAAGAATACTGGGCCCCAACGAAAAGCAAGATCTACCTACAATCGAGGACTCTACAGTGAGCTCGAAGAACTGTAACAAAAACTCTTCAGATATTGCCTCAAATTTTTCCACTTTATTTTTCTTCTGCACCTTTCTGTCTCTATTTGCATATGTATATCGCGTATGCAAGCTAGTGTGAGTGCCTTGTGTATCTGTCGGCGTCAAACGAATTAGAGTTTAAGTTCAAGTTTAATAAATTTCAACATTTCTTCTTTAAACCCAAGAAAACTTCTTTGTGCTGGTTTCTTTGCCTTATAATTGGAAAGCGGTGAACAAGGATTCACCAAGGGGGAGCTAAAAACCCAGTGTGTTTAAAAATAAAACCGTGTTACAGTAAGACCAGGTGAAGGCTGAGAGGGACCCTTAGCCACCTTTCTCACCTGGTCGTAACACTGACTAATATGAGCCTCTAAGATTTGCACTGTGCCAGTATCTGAGCTGGTGACTGCGACTGTTTTGTCAAATGACGGTGCTTCTTCCTCAGAGCTCTCCTCCACCTCTCGTCCTGTGCCCGAGGTTGTTGTGGCTCAGCAGCTGGCAATCTTGACTATCTGAAAGCATAAAAACATAAGGGGATGATAGTGGTGAAGAAAGTGGTTGGTGAAGAGGAAAACAGGGGGTCCACGGTCACATCATAAGCAGTTTCCATTTCATTGCACCTTACAGGGTGAAGGTGAGGAGTTAGGAAACATAGAAACATAGGAACAACAGTAGGCCATTCAGCCCATTGAGCCTGCTCCACCATTCAGTTAGATCATGGCTGATCATCTACCTCAACGCCACTTTAACATGCTATCTCCATATCCCTTGATGTCATTAGTCTCCAGAAATCTATTGATTTCTATCTTGAACATGCTCAATGATTGAGCTTCCACAGTTCTCTGGGGTAGAGAATTCCAAGATTCATCACCATCTGAGTGAAGAAATTCTTCCTCATCTCAGTCTTAGATGGCCGACCCCTTATTCTGAGATTATGTCCCCTTGGTTCTAGACTTACTGGCCGGGGAAACATCCTATCTACATCCAGCCTGTCACGCCCTATAAGAATTTTGTAAATTTCAATGAGATCACATCCCATTCTTTGAAACTGTAGAGAATACAGGTCCAGTTTCTTCAATCTCTCCTCATAAGACAATCCCGCCATTCCAGGGATTAGTTTGGTGAACCTCCACTGCACTTCCTCTACGACAAGTATATCCTTTCTTAGATAAGGAGAACAAAACTGTACACAATACTCCTGATGTGATCTCACCAAGGCTCTATACAATTGCAGCAAGACTCATTTACTCCTGTGTTCAAATCCTCTTGCAATAAAAGCCAACATACCATTTGCCTTCCTTATTGATTGTTGTACCTGCACGCTAGCTTTTAGTGACTCATGCAGAAGGACATCCAGGTCCCTTTGGACATCAACACTTCCCAACCTCTCGCCATTTAAGAAATAGTCTGTCTTTCTGTTTTATTCTACCGAAGTGGAGCACTGCCCACTTATTCACATGATATTCCATCTGCCATGTTCTTGCCCATTCATTTAGCCTGTCCAAGTCCTCTTGAAACCTACTTGCATCTTCCTCACAACTTACACTCCCACCTAGTTTTGTGACATCAGCAAATTTGGAAATATTACAACTTTTCCCGACATCCAAATCATTTAGATAGATTGTGAATAGCTGTGACCCTAGCACTGATCCTTGCAGGACCCCACTAGTAACATCCTGCCATCCTACTCTCTGCTTTCTGTCTGTTAACTAATTCTTAATCCATAGCCATATATTACCCCCAATTCCATGTGCTCTAATTTTGTTTACTAACTTCCTATGTGGCATCTTATTAAAAGCCTTCTAAAAATCAAAATACACCACATCCACTGGTTTTCCTTTTATCAATGCTACAATTAACATCCTGAAAAAACCTCCAACAGGTTTGTTGAGCATAATTTCCCTTTCATAAATCCATGTTGACTCTGCTCAATTTTACCATTATTTTCTAAGTGTCCGGTTATCACATCCTTTATCATAGATTCTCACATTTTCCCTACTTCTGGCGTCAAACTAAAAGGTCTATAATTCTCCATTCTCCCTCTCTCTCCCTTCTTAAATAGTGGGTTACATTTGCTACTTTCTAGTCTGCAGGAACCTTTCCAGAATCTATAGAATTTTGATAGATAACCACCAATGCATCCACCAACTCTATAGCTACCTCCTTCAACACTCTGGGATGTAGTTCATCTGGTCCAGGGGATTTATTAACCTTCAATCCAGTTAACTTTTCAAGTACTACCTCTTTACTAATGCTAATTTCTTTCAATTCCTCAGTTTCATAAGTCCCTTGGTTGTCTAATGATTCTGGGAGATTTTCTGTATCTTCTTCCATGAAGACAGGCACAAAGTAACTGTTTAGTTTCTTCGCTATTTCCCTGGGTTCTCCACTATAAATTCCCCTGTCTCCACCTGTAATCGGCCCACATTTGTCCCAGCTAATCTTTTCCTTTTCACATGCCTAAAGAAGCTTTATGTTTTTTGCTAGCTTGCATTCATATTCTCTTTTCCCTTTCTTTATCAGTTTTTTAGTTATTCTTTGCTGGGTTCTAAATTGCACCCAATCCTCGGGCTTACCACTTTTTCTGGCACCACTTCCTTTGATCTAATGCAATCTTTCACTTATTTTGTTAGCCGCGGTTGATTCACCTTTCCCATTGGATGTTTGTGTCTTAGAGGAATATATATCTGTTTTAGACCATGTAGTACTTCTCTAAGTATTAGCCATTGCTTGTCTGCCATCAAATCTTTCAGTGTATTTTCCCAATCCACCATAGCCAACTTGCCTCTCATACCTTCATAGTTTCCCTTGTTCGGATTTAAGACCCTAGTTTCAGTATGAGCTGTATCACGTTTAAGCTTAATGTGAAATTCTATCATATTATGCTCACTATTTCCCAAAGGCTCTTTTATAGCAAGGTTATTAATTAGTCATTTCTCGTTACATAATGCTAAATCTGAAATAGCTCGATCTTTAGTTGGTTCTTAACATACTGCTCCAGAAACCCATCTCGTACACACTCCAGGAATTTATCCTCCACAGCATTGGTGCTGATTAAGTTTACCCAGTCAATATGTAAATTGAAATCACCCATTATTACAGTATTGCCCCCATTATATGCATCTCTAATATCCTGATTTATTCTGTGGCCAACATTACCACTACTGTTGGTGGTCTATAAACAACTTCCACCAATGTTTGCTGTCCCTTGCTGTTTCTTAACTCCACCCAAACTGATTCTACATCTTGATTTTTGACCTAAGATCCTCTCTCACGAATGTGCTGATTTCGTCCCTTACTATGAGCACTACCCCACCTCCTTTTCATTTTTGCCTATCCTTCTGAGATGACGAATATCCTTGGATATTCATTTCCCAATTTTGGTCTCCCTCTAGCCACGTCTCTGGAATGGCAATTAAATCATACCCATTTACTCTATTCATGCCTTCAAATCATCTACATTGTTGCGAATGTTGCGTGCATTCAGATAGAGTGCCTTTAATTCTGCCTTTTTAACATTATTCTTGCCTTTGCTTTGTCTGTCTTCTGATTTCACTTACTAATTTTCTACTTCCAGTTACCACTTTGGCTTCCCTCTAACCTGAGCTCCCTCTCAGGTTCCCATCCCCCTGCCAATCTAGTTTAAACCCTCACCAACAGCGCTTTAAAATCTCCCTGCGAGGATATTGGTCCCGGTCCTGCTAAGATGCAATCCGTCCATCTTGTACAGGTCCCACCTGCCCCAGAAGCGGTCCAGATGCCTCAGAAATCTGATGCCCTCCCTCCTACACCAGTTCTCCAGCTATGTGTTCAATCGCTCAATCCTCCTATTCCTATGCTGACTAACACATGGAACTGGGAGTAATCCTGAGATTACTGCTTTTGAGGTTCTGCTTTTTAATCTCCTTCCTAGCTACCTAAAATCTGCTTTCATGACTTCTTCCCCCTTCTTACCTATGTCATTGGTACCAATGTGGACCATTATCTCTGGCTGTTCACCCTACCCCAGAAGAATGTCCTGTAGCTGCTCCATGACATCCTTGACTCTGGCACCAAGGAGGCAACATTCCATTCTGGAGTCACGTCTATGTCCGCAGAAATGCCTGTCTGTTCCCCTAACTAATGCATTTATTGGAAAGGAAAGATATGGCAGCAACTTTCCATCATCCAGGATGGCCTCCGCTGCACAGATGCTACTGGCTCCATGGTGCTGAGGGGTTGGCATCGTGGTGGTCCTCTGCCAGTCATCTGCCTCTGCTCCCTGTTATGGATGGCCTTCTCCTATGAGAGAGGGCAGATGTTGGTGCCTGTGTATCAGTCTGCTGAATGAGTCCTGAGTGTCAGTGTATGCTGCTGGGGAGTGATGGTGGTATGATGTATTGAGCAACATGAGAGGTGGGTAGTGTGGTGGAAGAGAGACATGGGGGGGACAGAAATTTTTCCATCATCTTGGAGGTGGATTTGGAGACAGGGTGGGCGTGAAAATGGCAAAATATTTGTCAGGCCAGCTCCCCAACATGTTCCTGCCTCCTCGCGCTTTTACTGGAGATGTCTTCAGAACAGTGATGGCAACCCGTCTGTCAGCAGCGGGAGGCCAATTATGGAGGCAATTAGCAGGCAATTTTGGAAGGCTATGGAAATTTGCTGGCAGCGCATGGGACTCCCACTGTGCCTGCAGCTTGTCTACTCACAGGAGGCGAGAACAGAGCAGGAGGTCTGAGCCCCATGAAATCCATATGCAGTGGTTACTTTAAAAGACAAAATTGGCAATCCTCAGAAGGTCCGCCACCAAATGCTTGCCGTTGTTGGCTTGTGACCTCCAGATAGTGTTGGACGTGAGGAATTGACTGCAAGTCCCATCAGCAGTATGGCGCTTCCATCTTGCGAAGTGCTGCCCTTCTCCATTCACAGTGGGTCTGTCAGCCACCCCTCACTTTGTGCACTGTGATTAGCCCTCCCATGTACTCAGGCTGTCCATTATCCCTAATCGGATGGCATCCTGGAGGCGGCTTCTTAATTGGCCTCTTCTGAGAAGATCACACCCAATGTCCCGTCACGTGTGCATACAGGTTCACAACCTGGAAATCAGCCCAATGTCGGGTTCATGACTCAAATGGGAAAATTCAGCCCATGATGTTCAGATGGATTCATTCACCTTAACTACCCAAGTGAGGCCATTAAACTTTTTGCAGCACTGCTGCGGGGTTCAGAAAACATCTTTGCTGCAGGTTGCAGAAAGATTCACGAGAATAATTCCAGGGATGAGGAACTACATTTACGAAGACAGGTTAGAGAAGTTGGGACAAAAACAAGAAATGCTGGATTCACTCAGCAGGTCTGGCAGCATCTGTGGAAAGAGAAGCAGAGTTAACGTTTCGGGTCAGTGACCCTTCTTCGGAACTTAGAGAAGTTGGGACTGTTTCCTTAGAGAAGAGAAGGCTGAAAGGAGATTTGATAATGGCGTTCAAAATCATGAGGGGTTGGACAGAGTAGATAGGGAGAAACTGTTCTCACTCGTGAAAGGATCAAGAACAAGACGGCACAGATTTAAGGTAATTTGCAAAAGAAGCAATGGTGACATGAGGAAAAACATTTTCACTCAGCGGGTTGTTAGGATCTGGAATGCACTGCCAGAGAGTTCGGTGGAGGCAGGTTCAATTGAGGCATTCAGAAGAGAATGAGATAGTTGTCTGAAGAGGAAGAATGTACAGGGTTATGGGAGAAGGCAGGGCAATGGCACTCCGTGAATTGCTCACTCAGACAACCGGTGCATACACAATGGGCCGAATGGCCTTCTGTGTTGTAACAATTCTGTGATACTGGGAGCCACGCTTTAGGCATTGACCACTCTCACTACCTGCTTCCATTCCTTCAGGAGGATTTAGTCTTGAGTGCTTGCTGCCCCCACCAGAAACATGGCCTCCTTTCTGGCTTTGACCTCTCTAAACAATGTGTCCAGGGCAGCATCACTGAAGCGAGAAGCGCGGTCCTTCCCCTGGTATGCCATAGCTTGTTCCTGAATGGCAAAAGAAAATTATCCAGCAGCTTGCAATGCATTGCTGCAACTTCCCTTTTATAGGGACTATGCTATTGCTGCCTGGAGCACATGGTTTCTTCCCAAGACTACTTGGCCTCCTGGAGTGTACAGAGGATGCCAGCAAAGAAATGGAGTCCAGAGCTGCGCAAGAGCTGCTTGTTGTCGTGCCACTATCAGGGAAATAAGGTAGATAGATGAATTTTGTGTCTTACCCACCTCGTTTCTAGTTGGTGCAGGCCCACAGTGAATCAAGCCACCATTCCCAAATATCGGGGCAAATTACTTTCACACCCTTTGAAACTCGTTGGCTCTGAATAGAGAGGGGCACTTTTCTCCATTTGCTTTTGACTTCCTTACCAAATTTCGCAGATTGTTTTAGACCGCATGTTTCCTTGTTTTTGGTTGAATTGGAAGCAAAGAACTTAACCACACACCCTTTCCAGCTCCCCCACATCTGGGGATTGGCTAGTTGAGCTGCCAATCAAATCTGACTGCTGTCCTCCGAGCTATGGATCTCTTGGAGCTAGCCCCTGCTGAGCCTAAATTAATGGGAGCATTCCAATTCTGTGTGTAAATGTTTGCTCAGATATCTTTAAACAACCCTCAGTTATTTCAGGCAATGTACATCGACGCTTTTGGGGTGAAACTGGTCTTGAAGCCAATGTCAAAGAAAGTCGTGTGGTATGTTAAATATACTGCTGGTTGGCTATTACCTGTTTTGCGCTACTGCTGAAGATCGATTTTCCCCGCCCCCATGTTTGAATTCTAATCCATGTCTCCTATATGTAATTTGTTTTAGGTGTGTATCCCCCATGGAGCAAAATTTAATAGTAGGATTTTCATATAAATTACACCAAAGTTCTTCCATGGAAAGCCAAGACTGTTAATCTGTGCTAAATTCTGCAGATGGGTAGGGATTATAATAATACTTCTGTCTTTTCGCCTAGGTGACATTGTGCTCCAACACTCCAAAGAAATACGAGCTGGCTCTGGTTGTGGAGGTTGAGAATATTGGCCAGGAAGTGCTTGCAATCCCCATCTTGGCACGGTAACTTCCTTTTTCATTTATCTTGTGCATATGGAAATTATGGACTGAGGATGTGAATTAATTTGCAGCAAGTCAGCAATTGCTCTTCACAAGTACAGCCAGTACAGCGGTGGTATTTTAGATTACAGTGAAGCTTCTTTGGAGGCACTGCAGTGAGAGTCTTGGAAATAAGTGTGTTTGACTTAGAGCTGAGATGCACCAGGCAGTTAGCAACAGGATCAGAGCAACTTGGAAGGAATGGCAGAGTCAGTCTGAACCTGGGAACAGGTGAAGATGAAATTTGCTTATCTCTGAAAAGTTGCGATGGCAAGTGTGCCAATATTTTGTTGACTTTATCACTGTTGCCTTAGATCTAAACAGCATGGTTGTCATAGCAGATTCCATATTGAAACAATATGAATATCTAGGGAAGGTGCTGAGGAAAATTGGTCTGGTTCTTGGCAGTGTATCATTGGCTGATGGAAATATGGAAATAAACTTGCCACAGAGGAAAATCTAGCCTGAGCTTTAGCAAATGTACAGGTGGAATAGAGTTAGGCACACTGGTAGGTGTTAGTCATGGTCTGTTTTTTCTTTAAATTCATTTGTCTTTGCCATGTAACTGAATGCTTTATTTAAGGCAAAGCAGCTTTGTGTTGTAGTTCCTTCAGACAAAGCAGAACATATGTCTCAAATTGACACTCTTGATTACTGCTAATCTTTTTTGATTCACCATGTAATTAGCAGATGGGGAAACTTGCATATTACTGCAGGTGTCATACAACGACTGACTGACTTCTCAGCTTTAATCAACTTTTATTCGACAGATGCATCGTTCCTGTTGTAGAGCTGGTTAATCCACACATTGATCTTGGACGTTGCTTTCTCAAGCACTCTTATCAATGCATGGCAAAACTTCAGAACACCAGTGACCTTCCAGCATGTTATGGGATAGTTCCACAGGTTAGTGCTAATTAGAATGACCAGGTGCTTATGTGATAATGTCAGATAGGCTTAACGCGCAGGAAAATATAAAAGGTTTTTTAAATCAGTATGAAGGAAGCCATAACTTGATGAGTGCAGTGGATACAAGAGAGGTGGCTAATATTGGCTAGACGTCCTGATGCAGCATGTGCGAGAAAACACTGGATCACAGGATGACAGATGACACTTTCTTCCTATACAATGACTGCCTTCAGAGTGCAGTCTGTTTCAGCAAAGCTACCGTGGGAGACGTTGAATTAAGAACCAAAATTAGTCTGCAAACCAAGAAGTGTTGCTCTCTCTCCCCTCACAGTTGAAGATGACCAAAATGACATTTACACGAGCCAAAAGAATCAAAAATGGATAGATGCAAAATGGATAAACTAATGTTTTTGGTTCCGAAAATGGTTGTTAGAGGGTTAAAGGCCTGAAATATCCTTTAAGAGATAATTTGGGTAGAGGATCATATGGATTATAATAATTCTTCTCATCAGTTTTCACTGACTGTGACTACATTCCAAAGCCAGTAGTTTTGGCCTTAATTGTCCACAGCATACTTAGAGGTTAGTAAAACCTGTGTTATCAGGAAACTAGAGGAATTCAATCTGTATGCTGCCCATGGACCACTCCACAATGCTAACAGTAGAAAAAGCATGAATGTACTGATGACTGAATGATGCTATTGCTTTTTTGATAATCAAAAAAAGGATTAAGCTATAAAGTGAGCAATTATCGACCAGCATGGATTTAGAGGCAATAATTTATACTGCACGAATATACTGGAACCGTTTTCAATGGGATAACTGAATAGTGAACAGTGAGTATTCAATTGATATGGTTTTTTTAAGATTCAGAAGGCATTTGGCAAAGATTCACTTGTGAGTATTTCAAAGAAGATTAAGGGTTATGGAATTAAAGAAAATTAAATTAGTTACATTGAGAACTGACTTGCCAATTGGAAGCAGGTGATGATAATACTTAGAGGGGAGGAGGCAGAATTCCAGAGGATTCTGCTCGATGCCACCTATTGTTCACTACTCAAATAATTTTGAGGAGAATATTTCTTGTATATAGTTTCTGATGACATTGCTCTGTTGCAATAAGGTTCATTTTGAGGGTTAAGACTGTAATTTATGAGGAATAGAACTGAACTTAACTTTGATGGAGAAGAGAACATTGAGAGGATACATGATGCAGATATATGCAGGTAATTTTACTTGGGCTGGGAGTGTAGATATTTGGAGTATTTTGCTGAATATTAAACAGTAGGTGGGTTGGTGGAGTATAAGTAGTTCCATATGAGTTGTCAATCTCACTGAAGGGTATGTGCCATGTCAAGGTTCCAGCTCTAGAGAGAGTAAATCAACCAAGCCTGAATTCAGGCACCATTAAACAGCTGGCTGAAGAATAGAATTGGCAGAGACATATGAGGTAGGTGGCTTATCAGCCTATTAGCTAGAGAATGGTGCCTGGAATAGAGGCGTTGCATTTTCCATCAACAAAACTGAAATAGAAAAAATTCATTAACCACCTAATGCCGATATTTCTACAAAAATAAAACATGCAAAATTTGACAGCCAACACCAATAATAATAAAAACTAAAATTGAATCCAGAAAGAGGAACCATTCTGATTAAATTTTGCAGATTGGTATCTAAATATGTATCAGCAGTCTCTGCTCCAGCTGGGGTTGTTGATTGCTTTCCTGAAAATCAATAGGTCTAAACTAAAAATAGAAACTAAAAGAGTTTTGTTCATAAAAACAAATCAAAATTTGAAGTGAAAGCCAGTTTGGTTCGAAGACCTGGATGGACAAATGTCTAGCAGCACTGACACTGGTTTATTTATTTAAGTGTCACACAAATGCATGAATAAGTTTGTGACTAATATCAGACAGCGTTGATTTCAAGTTCACTGTTGGTGACTGTGTGAAATGCAATCTTATCCTCAGCTTTATCATACTTTCTAAAGTGCTGCTGCCCAGTTGTTCCCAGAGTTGAATTTATTCTTAAAATATTGCCATGATTTTTTTTTTGTCCTGATAAATCAATGTTTGGTTTATGCAGGGATGCATATTCAACTTAAAAAAATATTAATGAAAAGTGCTGTACTTTCCCCAAAGCTGCCAATGTTATCCTGTCTGTAGTATGTTGCCAGTAATGAGCTCCCAGTAGTGCAGACTGCAGCAGAAATGGCACTGAGTAATCCCAAAGGTAGGCTACATTAAAGTGGCTCTGACAATGAAGTGCTGATGATATTTGAAAAGCTAAGTAGAACTCTGTAAAATTAATCCTAACCAAATCCTGAGTTTTGGGGGTTAGTATTATGAACAAATTTGTGCTGGTCCCCTGTTTTTAATGATCTTCTTTGTTATTATGAGGATGAGCCTTTGGTATCAGCAAGAACCTGTCTTCTCTTTCTTCCCTTGCCCAGCAAGACAATTTACACAGCTTTCTCCCCAACAAAAATAATATTTTCTAATTCGGTTTGATCTTTGCAGCCCTCATTCTGTTTGTATGTGTGATTGTATAATAAAGAGAACAGAATTTTCTTGCAGGAAATGGTTTAGAGAAACTTGCTGGTGAATCGAATAACTCGGGCTGTAAAGAAGGCTTTAAACTAAATAGTGAGGGTAGAATTCAGTTGAGGGAAATTTCAAAAGTTAATGAGAAAGGGATAGTGCAAAGTAGCAATACGGGTAATGAAAACCAGAATGTGACAGGAAGGGACAGAGCGTACAAACATAAGAGTGCACCAGCAAATAAGGTCAGAGTGGGGAAAAATGGTAAAAGGACAGAATTAAAGGTTCTTTATCTGAGTGCATGTAGCATTCGTAACAAGATAGGTGAATTGATAGCACAAGTAGAAATAAATGAGTATGATATGATCGCCATTACAGAGACATGGTTGCAAGATAGCCAAGGGTGGGAACTAACTATTCAAAGGTCTTTGACATTTCGGAAGGATAGGCAGAAAGGAAAAGGAGGTTGGGTAACTCTGTTAATAAAGGATGAGATCAGTACAGTAGTGAAAAATGATCTTGGCTTGGAAGATCAAGATGCAGAATTAGTTTGAGTAGACATAAGAAATAGTAAAGGAAAGAAGTCACTGGTAAGGGTAATTTATGGGTGCCCTAACAGTAGCTACACTGTAGGACAGAATATAAATCAAAAAATAATGGGAGCTTGTAGGAAAGGTACTACAATAATTATGAGTGATTTTAATCTTCATATAGATTCGACTAATCAAATTGGCAAAGGTAGCCTGGAGGATGAGTTCATAGAGTGTATTAGGTACAGTTCCTTAGAATAATACATTATGGAACCAACATGGGAGCAGGCAATTTTACACCTGGTAATGTGTAATGAGAAGCAGTGGCAGACATTTAAGGAGCTATTTCATAACTCTTCATCAAGATATATTCCATTGACAAAGAAAGACTCCATTGGAAGGATGCACTATCGTGGCTAAGTAAGGAAGTTAAGGATGGTATCAAATTGAAAGAAAATGTGTTAAAGGCTGCAAAGATTAGTGGTAGGCCAGAAAATTGTGAACATTTTAGAAACCAGCAGAGGATGACTAAAATAAGGAAGAAATTAGAGTATGAGAGTACACTAGCAAGAAATATAAAAACAGACAGTAAAAGCTTCGACAAATATATTTTGTATCAGTCTTTACAGTAGAAGACAAAAAGACAAAAAGTATCCCAAGAGTTGCAGAAAATCAAGAGGCAAAAGAGAGGGAAGAAATCCACAGTGCATCCCATCACACTGCATCAGTATATTGGGTGAAACTGCCCTCAAAGTAAAGACATTTTCACTCAATACAGATATTTAACTGTGACCTTTTCTTTCTTTGTTGCTTCTTCCCTCAGGAGTTGCATGATAGGCTTGCTATGCTTTATTCCAGCCCCGAGCCTTCTGGAATTATTGACTCCTGTTCCAGTGTGGAGGTTCCATTATTAGTGGAGGCACAGTGTCTTGGAGAACATAATACAGAAGTATCTATTGCCATATTTGGCAGAAGTCAATTTCCTCTTGTGAGTTTTTTGCTGGAAATGGCGTAAATTTAAATGTGTTGATCTTGATTGGGGAGTGCGTTCTGTACTTTTCTCTGTATCTGCTCACTAACCAATAACTGTACATTTGCACAGACAGGATCACTCGCGATAGCACAGTCATAAACCGTGCAGTGACAGCGCATGGCTTTGCCAATGTATTTTTCAACAGATGTGTGGGCAAAAATGCTGAATCAACATCTAAGGAGACAGATCAGAAAGCAAAGTTGGTTTGGAGCTACAGCAAGTGGAGGAAATCATATAACATTAGTAAATGTGTTATTGCTGTGCAACAACTTCCGCTGTATCTGGTGCTCTAAATTTATGTCACCTTTTTCCCCTCTCCCTTCCTCTTGTGAGGATGCTGATACTTGCTGGGACACAGATCTCATGTCTCAGTTGGATGACTGTTGTGTTGAGCCCACCTCTCCCTGAGGTTGAATGTTGCTTCCTTGCTGTGATCATAGAAGAGATATGAGTTTGGAACCTTCAGTTGTGTGTTGCTCAGTGTTGCAGCATTTGGTACACCTACACCCTAAATCAATGGGAGAACCCAATAAATTAATTCAAATTTAAACAAATGTTACAGGAGGACAAGACTGCCAGGCTCACAGATCTCCCATATTGATATTCTAAAACATTTACCTAAGAACTGTTTATTTCAATTGTTGTCTTTTCCTCCCAAGGAGGTCTAAACATAATTCTTCGCAGGTGTCAGACCAATATGATAAGGCTGCTTCCAGAAAAACATATAGAGTACAAAAGCGAGGAAGTGATTCTAAACCTTTATAAATCACTGGATAGGCCTCATCTGGAGTATTGTGTCCAATCTGGGCACCAAACTTTAGGAAGTATGTCAAGGCCTTGGAGAGGGTGCAGAGGAGATTTACTAGAATTGTACCAGGGATGAGGGACTTCAGTTATGTGGAGAGACCGGAGAAGCTGGGATTATTCTCCTTAGAACAGAGAGGTTTTGGGGAAATTTAATGGTTGTGTTCCAAATTATGACTAGTTTTAATAGAGTAAATAAAGGGGAATTATTTTCACAAGCAGTACTGTCAGTAACTGGAGGACACAGACTAAAGACAATTGTCAAAAGAACTGGAGGGGAGATGATGAAAACACTCTTTTGCAGTCAGTTCTTCTGATCTGGTCATGAAAGGATGGTGGAAGTAGATGCAATAATAGCTTTCAAAAGGGAATTGCATATACATTTGAAAGTGATAAAAAATTGCAGGGCTATGGAGAAAGAGCAGGGGAATCGGACTAATTGGATAGCTCTGTGATAGCTCTTTCAAAGAACCAGGACAGGCATGATGGGCCGAATAGTCTTCTGAGCTGTATGATTCTACTTTTAATGCTCTAGATTAGGAAGATAGCAGTGTGAAGGTAATTGATATCGACCATGGGTTCAATAATGCAACCACCTCCATTGTGTTTGTGGGGCTCACTTTCTACTTAGGTGGGTGAGGTTTAAAAAGCTGCTGAAAGAGGGCCAGGGTTTGCACTGAAACTACTATTTTTCCCATACTTAGGTTGTCAAATAAAATGATTAATAATTTTATAATTAAGATAACTATATATTTTAAAAGACAATGGCAATGAAATAATTTCCTCTGGCTGCTATGTGTTAGTGCCATTGTAAATATACTGGGAAGATTTTCGGTTTGCCCATTTTGAGTAAGGTTGTGAAAGCATTATTGAAGTACAGCTTTACAATTTCCCTAGAAATCATGATCAACGGAAAACTTATCATGATATTTAGACTGTTTCTAATATATAAAGTCTTACCAATAACATTTGTGAACTGCAAAATCTGGAAATATAAATTAGTAAATAGATTATGGGAATGGAGTAACTCAGTTAGCTGTGAGAGCTCTGACGAAAGGTCAGTGAACTGAAGCATTAACTCTGTTCCTCTCTCGACAGATGTTGCCTGACTTGCTGATTATTTCCATCATTTTCTGTTTTTATTTTCGCTTTGAGTGTGGTTTGGCCGATTAAAAACTTCTGGGGGCTAAATTGAATAACCCCGATAATGAGCGAGGGGATTGAGATGTACTATTAAGCTGTGTCTGTTGATTGCAGTGCAGGCAGCACACCAGCTGCCTGCTAATTTTCCTGCTCTCCATGTCCTGCCACCTTTAACTGTGCTGTTAATTGGTTAGATGCATCATCAGAGGACCAATATTGTGGGTGGTAAGGACCACTTAAAGCTACAAATAAAAACAGAATATGCTGGAAATACTCAGCAGGTCTGGCAGCATCTGTGAAGAGAGAAACAGAGGTCTGAATTTTCCCGGCCCCCATAATGCGAGCTTGAAGGTGGTGGAGCCAGGAAAATAGGAGGGAACTACGTCAGGATGATTCCCCGACGCATTCCCGCCTTTGAGGAAGGTTCCCAGGGAGGCCTGGGAAACGGATCGGCTGCCTACTGAATGGAGGTGGGCTGCCAATTTACATGATTAAGGCCCCAATTAGGGGCGATTTTGTGGCATCGACCGCAATTTCAGGGTCTCTGACCTGTCTCGGCAGTGCCCATCTGTCCCGGTGGGGCTGCTAAGGCTCTAGAACTGCCAGCTGTCTGATTAAATCGAAGCAACAGGAATCCTCCTGCTGTTCTTAATAGGAAGGCGCGCGCAGAAGTGGCCAAATAGTAAGCTGCATCCAGGAAGCTTGCTCCACTCATCTTCCTCCCAGCACATTTGGACTCGGCACCGCCATTTGGTCCTGATGTCAGGGTTTGAAAGCCCACCGTTTTAGGTCTGTGACCTTTCATCAGAATTGGGAAATATAATAGGTTTTGAGCAATTGCTCAAAGTGAAAGGGGGCAATGTGGGATAAAGATCAAAAGGGAAGGTCTGTGATAGGGTGGAGGGCAGAAGAGATTAAATGACGAAAGGGTTCGTGGTGCAAGGCCACTTAAAGCTAGTCTGCACCTTTTAAAGGGGAGGTGCATTGTGGCTGGAGCTGGGATTCGTGGTTGAGGAGAATATGACCTGGGAAAGGGTGAGGAATGGGAGACAGCAGGCTTCAAAGTTTTTGGATGCCTCACTGAGGTCTTGGTGGAGGCGGCAGGGGAGAAGGAGGCCCTCCAGACACGATCAAAAGGCAGTGGGAGCAAACAGCTGCCACGGACAATGCCAGGAATCAAGCCCCGAGGACCTGAAAGCAGTGTTGCAAGAAATTCAATTACCTCATGTAAGTGTTCAAGGTCAGTGAATGTACCTTCAAATGCCATGTCCTATAAACTGCACCAGTAGCCTCAGCTACTGCTCATATCATCACAGCCTCATCAACCCACCTACCAACAATCTCTATTAATCAGGACTCATACCTGACATTCATATGCTTCACCTCACCCTCACACACTTAACACTCCTGCAAGCCTCACACCCACATCTCCCAGTTTGCACACACTGCCAGCTATTCAACCATGTCAGGCAAATCAGTCAAACGGATTGCACGACACTCACTGACACTCCTCTCCCAAGGTGGCACTCACTAAAGGCAACAAGAGCTAACCAGAAGGAGATAGGCACACCTGCATGTCCTAATCCCCCTGTAGGAGATGGTCCTGGCCTTTATTGTAATGGCCATTGCTGAGGCCATGGCTAATGGTGGGGCTGAAGCCATTGAAGATGAATTAAACCTCACATCTAATCCTTCTCATAGCCATTTACCCCTCACCCCACAATCTTTTTGGATTTACAAGCAGCAGATGTTGTAGTGATGCACTTCTTAATTTCCCCTCTTTCTTGCACCAAAATCTTGTACCTTTTCCCTTTCAGATACCCAGGAGATGCAACCTGACCAAGCAGTGGAGAAACACCAAAAAGACAGTGATGATGAAGACACAGCACCGTTACTTGATTTCTCACTCGCAGCCAGCAGCTCAGAGATTGACACTGTGCATTTTTTAGATTACACTAGGCAGAGTGTGGTGCAAACAGGGCAGGGGACAAGGATAGGGCAGGTGCTAGTTTGTTAGAGGGCAAGTTCACACGAGTTCCGCTGCAAATGGCTCTGGTGAGGACTTCAATGGGGCAACCTTCAGAAGAACGCTGATGCATTGGGAAGCCTGCCAATGTCAAGGAGCATGGAGGAGTCCAACACCAAATTGGCACAGGGCTTTGTGCAGAGCTTGGAACCCATCTTTTCCAGCATGGAAATAGCGGCCAACGCCATCAGCACACCTGTGGAACCAATCATGATGCAGCGTTTGATGGCCAATGTCACAACTCCATTGCAGCACAAGCAGCAGCCACTTAATGACCAAATATCATAGTGGAAAATCAGGCAGCTGTCATACAAGGTCAGACTGCTGCCATAATGGCTGTGAATTACAGTGTACAGAGAGACATGCAGGATGTCTTGCAGTTACGACCAGGTGCAAAAGGTGTCTAGGGGGTCTGTTACTGTCTTTACCGGGTCTTATTGTAACACGGTTTAATTTTAAGTACACTGTGTTTTGAACTCCCCTTTTTGTGAATTCTTGTTCACAGTTTTCCAATTATAAGACAAAGAAACCAATTCACACAGGCTTTCTTTGGTTTAAAGAAGAAAGATGAAATTTATTAAAACTTAAACTTAAACTCTAATACGGTTCACGCTTATGGATATACCATGCACCCCTGCTAGCATGCACATGCGATATAAACATGCAGATAGGGACAGAAAAGAGCAAAGGAAAAGATAAGTGGAACAGTTTGAGGCAATATCTTGTTAGAGTTTCTTGAGCTCGCTGTAGTCCTTGATTTAAGATATGGTCTTGCGTTTCGTTGGGGCTCAGTAGTCTTCTTAAAACCTTGTTCACGTAGGAAACATTTCTCTCTCTGTGTTTCATGGGTTTTCATAAGATTCAGTTCCGTGGGAAGAGATGGAGGCAGGTAGAGAGGCTTCTGCTTCAGTTTCAGGAGCACAGTCTTCTTCATTCCATTAGCACATGGCTTTCTCACTTTGAAACCTTTGTTGGAAGTTCAAATCTCAACAGCCAGTTAGTCATGTAACTAAAACCTGTCTGACCACTTCTGTGTATTGGGGAAGCAACTGCTGGGTCCCCATTGTTTCAACATTGTCTGGTACTATGCCAATGTTCTTCCGGTCAGGGCTTGCAATTTTAAGTTTTAATGTTCATGTGGCGAAATAATGTGTGCCTCAGTCTTGGCAGGTAGGGATTTGCCCGACACAGTCTATCATCTGTCCTCCAACAGATTACGAGGATTGCTGAGGCGCTGCCCTGGGGAGTGACAGTGGCTTCATTGAGCATGAACCTGCTGTCCTCTGTTAGGAAGACAGTATTCGTCCCCGAACCCTTGCCAGTCTGCCAGTGCTCTTGCAGTTGCTGTTCAGCCAGCCCAAACATGCCAAAATGGTGTAGTGCGCAGCCATGCTGTTTAGGCCCAGAGCTGCTCAAGGTCATCTTCTAAGGCCAAGTGCATTCTCCTCCAGTGAAAGTCAGCAGCCTCTGCCAACCATGCTTCAGCCATTGAGATAGCACTGCGTAGGAGTACTAGGATGGAAGAAAGCACATGGAAGATAGGCATGAAGGGAATGCGCAAGTGCTATTAGTTGACTTTTGTATGCAATATGGCATCATTTCATTTATAAATTTGGTTTGAAATGTTTATTTTGTGTTGTCCTTTATTTTTACTTTGTGGCCAGACAAACACTGTGATAGTCAGTGACAGAGGTAAGGTAAAGTGTTGGACTGTTGGTGAATGGGATATTGGGGTTGTGGTGACTGGTATTGCTGGATAAGTTCTTCACAGAGAGCCTTGGCAGAAAAGGCTGTCTAGGTTGCCTTCGCGGCTCTTCTTCCTCCTCCTCCGGCTCCTGCCCATGCTCCTGCTTTTCAGCTGCTCACCACGTAGTTGGCAGCAAGGGCTGTCTCCTAATGTTGGTGAGTTTGTGCAGCATGCAGCAGACCACCACGAATCTTGACACATGCTCTGCCAAGTACTGCAAGGCTCCTTCAGAGCAGCCGAGGCATTGGAAACATTGTTTCAGCATGCCAATCGTCTGTTCTGTCACGTTTCACGTCAGTGTGGCTCTCATTGCAAGCAGTGGATCTGTGCGTGGATTGTACACTGGAGTCAGCAGTTATGGTGTCAACAGATAGCTCTTGTTGCCCAGTAGCCAACCTTTGGCTTGCCTTTAGCTCAAAAGCAGATGGCACAGCAAACTGCTGACTGTTGCCAGGATACAAGGTATTGACCAGATGATTCACTGCCTCTGGCTGCACACCAGCTGTTTTTTGAGGTAGTAGAATCACTTTCGGTCCCAGATAGGGCAGAGTTGACATGCTGCACTCGCAAAGCAATGTGCATGCAGTCAGTGGCATTCTGCACCATTGGGAAGCCTGAAATCCTAGTAAAGCCACATGCTCACTTTGCCTCCTTGTCTCTGGCAAAAGAGAATGAATGAAGTTGTAGTTAACTGTCTTTGAATAAAGAGCCTTGGTGACCTCCCTGACACAACAATGGACAGTGGCGCAGTGGTTAGCACCGCAGCCTCACAGCTCCAGTGACCCGGGTTCAATTCTGGGTACTGTCTGTGTGGAGTTTGCAAGTTCTCCCTGCGTCTGCGTGGGTTTCCTCCGGGTGCTCCGGTTTCCTCCCACCACCAAAGACTTGCAGGTGATAGGTAAATTGGCTGTTATAAATTGCCCCTAGTGTAGGTAGGGGGTAGGGCATATGGGATTACAGTAGGGTTAATATAAATGGGTGGTTGTTGGTCGGCACAGACTCGGTGGGCCGAAGGGCCTGTTTCAGTGCTGTATCTCTAAATAAATAAATAAAACTGAGAGATGTTGCAACTATCTCCAATTCCAGCCTGGCAGGCGCAAAATGCTTAAACGTTCATCGCCACAGTCACCTTCACAGCCACTGCAGTGTACTCCTTGCTGCGTTCTGAGGTTGCTGTTGTGGCTACAGCAGGTGGCATATTTCAATAAGGATGTCCTCACTGAAGGGTAGACATCTTGAACATTGTTTCTCGCTGAGGTTCAGGTAGGAGAATTGCTTGCTGAACATCCTGGGTGGAAATAACCTCCTGCTGAGAGTCCTTTTCCCCCTCCTCCTCCTCCCTATTCCAGCAGCTTGTCCTGATCTACGTGGCCTCTGTTCATTTTCCAAGTCATGCTGTATTCCAAGGGGAATGCCTACTAGTGTATCCATGTCTGGGAGCAACTGGTTTACGCAGAAGTCTTCATGCTAGAAAAAGTCCTTCTGCACATGCCACACCACTCCCTGTAGGCTTTTGCAATTTGAAACAACTATAGAGAGGACCAAATGCTTGTAGTATCGTACAAAAGTCCAGAAGAAGTCAACCAGCAATTAACCTGCAAGTAGTTTATGATTCTGTTACAAGAGGTTTTATTTTTGTATTCAGAACTTAGAATTCTATGTGTTTTAAAAACTGAGAAAAGGATTTTTGCTCAGTGGAAGACACCTGCAAATAGTTGGAATTCCTGCAAAGTTTTGAAAGGAAGTTCATAACAAAAGCTGAACTTTAGGTGGTGGAAGCAGGTACGATAGCGACGTTTAAGAGGCATCTTGACAAATACATATATAGGATGGGAATAGAGGGATACGGACCTCGGAAGTGTAGAACGTTTTAGTTTAGACAGGCATCAAGATCGGCGCAGGCTTGGAGGGCCGAATGGCCTGTTCCTGAGCTGTACTGTTCTTTGTTCTTTGTTCTTTATGGGTGCTTTGAAAGGAAGTTGAAGGACAGGAAAGCCAGCAATTTCAAGGAAACCACAGGGGTTTGGCCTTCCTCAGAGCAGTTTTTTTTGAATGACAATAGACACTGTATCTGGACATGTGAACATGTTCAGGGAGGTTTTTTTTCACTTTGGACCCTTTCACAAGCCAGTGAGTTGAACAGGGGGAGGCATTTGAAATCTTTGCTTTGACCTGCCTGGAGCAAGAGAGGAAGACCCTGAAAAGTGTTACCTCTCTCTGTAAAGAAGACTTGCATCTCTTGAAGAGGAATCCTGCATTTGAAAGGTGGCAGATTCCTGTTGCCACCTGTCTCTGAAGAATTCCTGCATCCAGTGAGATTCCTGTTGCCTCCCGTGTCCTAAGAAATCCTAAGATCTGAAGAATCCTTCGACTGCTAGACTGCTGCTTCAAAACCCAAGCAGACCTGTTGCTACACCCCTGATTGAAGACCTATGTGATGCCTGCTGCAGTTAAATTGCTGTGAATGCCTACCCATCCCAGACTATTCATCAACATCGCCTGGAGAGACTTCAAGTGGCATCCGACTATTCGACTCTAGGGCACCTCACCGGACTGACAACATCCTACCAGAACGTGATAAATTCAATTATTTTTACTATTCCTAAGAAACAGCTGTAAACCAAAATCCTTTTTCACCAGTTAACTTTTTTTTTAAATGTATGTGTGTGTGCATGTAGGTTAAGGAAATAAGGAGTTTACCATTTTTATAGATTTATCCCGCTAGTTAAGACTTATTATTTCTTATCTAATAAATAGTTAATGTTGTTGTTTAAAGAAACCTGGTTTGGTTTGCTTTATTCTGGGGGAAAAATAAAGTGTTTAATTTGGCTATTCTTCGGTAGGTGGGAAACTTTATTTGATATGGCATGACCTGTGAAGTAGTGGGACTTCATTAACAGTGCATTGCTCCCACCTTGGTCATAACAATTCCTTTGAATAACACTGGTGGGTGGAGTGTGTTGGGGTGAGTGCCCTCCTGCGGCTGCACGTGTGTTCAGCCATGCGAGGTTAAGCAAGACTGTTGGTTGGAGTATTGAGTTCCAAAATGGCACAGTTGGTGTCAAATCAGCATGCATGCTGATTGATGTCATGATCTGCCTGCTCTAGATACTTCTGGTGAGCATGCACTGTGTGTGCTCAAACGCACTGTAAACATAGACGTAGGTGCTCAGAGTGCCCAATAAAAAGGGTGCTATAATGAGCCCACTTTCTTGCCCTATATTTCTGCAAAAATCGCATCTGTCACAGCTGGGATCGCAGTTTAATTCACTCTGCTAAAGGTTCACAAGGAATGCCCATTGCGTTGTACACTGGAACAAGGAAAAATTACACAGACATAAAAACAGAAAATGCTCGAATCCTGCAATAAGCCTGCCAGCACCTAAAAGAGGACACATTAGGATTTTCAGTAGAGACCATCTGCAGAACTCATAAAGGAAAATGCTTTACCTGTGTATGCTATGTATTTCAAGGATGTTCCGTTTTGTATTTTTGCAGTTTTTCACGCAGATCACTTTAAACTTTGTTAAAATTAGAGGCAGAGGAATTTCTGATACATTCATTGTCCAGGACAATTTCAAGTACTTTGAAATACTTGGCTGCCCCTTGCACTTTCATTGCCGGTTCCAACATTTTTTTTTTCATTAATTCTCAGCATGTGGGCGCCAATGACAAAGCCAATATTTACTGTCCATCCCAAGAGAAGGTGTTGATGGCGGGTCTTCTTCCTGAACTGCTGCTATCCATGTGGTGATGGTACTCCAAAATGCACCAAAGTGCTTGTTACTACCATATGAAGGTCTTAATGAGCTGGCTAGTGGGACAACAATAGTGGCAAAAATGCTGCAGTTTCATAAAGGAAGTAATTCAAGAGTATCTCGTGAGAGTAGAGGCAATAAATTCAAGCAAACATGAGTTTATGAAAAGCAGATCAAATCATGCTCAGCAAATGTATTTGAATTCTTTGAAAATGTAACTTTGAGGATTAGATGATAGCTATTATATATCTTGACATAAGAAAACCCTCTACTATTGGATAAGGAAGATGTGGGGATTGTGAAAGCTATGGATTCATGGAGAAATGTATAGATCACCAAATAAATTGGAAACATAATGGGAAATGGAGGGTCACTATCAGTGTTATTATTTTTAATCAGGCATCCGAGATCAACAAAGTCCCTCGAGTGCTTGAGAGTAAGTAATATTAGTTAACAACAGAAATCGGGTGTTTATAAGTGCAATCTTTCAGGTTTGTGGAAGATGTTAGGAAGCAAATGTTTAAGACCTTGCGGGAATGGGGGTAATTTTAACCCCTAAAAATGGGTAGGTTTTGGGTAAGAAGTTAAAATTAGAAAATGATTAAACCCAAAACCCAACCCACCTTAAACCAGTTAAAATTGGCAGGACCTGAGTGAAGCCCAATGTTCCAGGTTTCCTGACTGATAAACTGCCTCCCCCTCACGAGCCACCTCCCCTTAAATGGTGGAATCTGGGTTTCAAGTACTTTCCCATTTTATATTATTGGGGAAGGGGGAGAAATATATGTTTTCAATGCAAAGTACCTTGCTGATATCAAGCTATCCCAGGCAGCTCTAAATTGACTCAGGCTGGTAACATCATAAGTGGGCTTCAGGGAGAAGATGACTCAAGGTCTTTAGGAGAAAAAACATTTCAATTTTTTAAAAGAAGGATAAGTTGTCAAGTATTTTTATGTACGTCTTTTCAGTATGAAATAGGATCCACTTTTAATTTAAAAAATCTCTTCCCTAGATTTTCTTTCCTAATAAGTTCAAAGAGATCTGTGGAGTCTGAGTGGATGATTTGAAGTGACCATTTATTATTCATTAAACCTTTGATCTAAGTTACACTTCCTTTATCATATTCAACATGCTACTCATAGTGTACTGGTTAACTTGCTTGCATAAAATTATTGTTGTGCAGTACTTAACCTGTTTATGACAGTTAAAAAATTCAATTAATTAAAACGTCTTAATATCTAAGTATATCTTATTAAAAATCTTACGCCACATGCATTTCCTGTCTACAAAACCTAACTTCTTTTTCTCACATTTTTGTCATACTTCTGTCTCAGCTTTTCCATTATAAATTCTTGTGGTCATATTTATAATAAAAACTGCATCTGTCAACTTGTCGAACTGTAATTGCACAATATGACTACTGGGTGGGATTGTGGAGACAATCTCTGAGATTTGTCTCTCGGTTCTGATACCATCTTCCTTTTTATTTCCAAGTTGATTTGTCTCCTTAGGTAAATTGACATTTAACTTAATTTTAAGCTTTTACTTTTGCATTTTTTTCTTATTTTCTTAAAAATCTTGTATGTAATCTTGCTTTCTGATCCTACGCTTTTGTGTTAACATTTTTCATAATAAAGTTCTGTGCCCATAGTTATAATGGAAACTGTTTATGTAAACTTTTCATTCCCAATAATTGCAAAATCTTGTTACCAGGTGGTATTGCATTTTTCCCACACAAATTGCTCAAAATGTTTTCTGAATATATTTCCTCTGAAAGCTTTTGACCTGAAATTTTCTTCCTCAATAACTGACATTTCTAATTCTAAAGTGAAGTTATACAAAAAAACCTTTTAAAAAGAACTGGCAGCATTGTTGTCTCGCTAAGATATATTTATACTGCAAATATATACGGAGATATGTGACATACAATATGAAATTTCTTTACTCAAAGTTTGGCAAAAATGTGTAAATCATTCCCACAAGGAGTAGTTTAGGCAGTTAGCAAAGATACATTTAAGGGGAAGCTAGATAAGATAAATGACGGAGAAAGAAATGGAAAGATATGCTGTTCAATGAAGTAAGGTGAGAGAAGGCAGCATAAACACCAGCAGAGATCAGTTGGACCGAATGGCTGGTCTCTGTGCTGTAAATTCTATATAATTATATATATATATGTTATCCTCATTGTCTGTACTAATAAAAATTAATTTCCAGAAATCTATTGTTATTTACTAGTTACCTGGATACATTTTTATTTTAACCAGGAAGTCCACTTATCTTGCGTAGGCGAGGGGCCAGTGGTCCATGTCAGTTCTACAAAGATTGACTGGGGAAAAATCCACGTACTAACTGATGTTCCCAAGACTATCTGCCTATCTAATGAGTCACTTATTCCAGCCAGAATCACGGCCAAAATGGTAAGTCATTTGCAGTAATTAAAAAGGGAACATGTTCAGTAAAGATGACTAATTGCTTCACAGATGCGATTTCTTGCACATCTGCCATGCCTACAGCTTCTTTTCCTCTTTTAGAAAATTACCTCTAGGTATGTATGCTGCATGGCTTCCTGGGATCTGTGCAGCATCCAACATATTCTGTTTAATACAGTCTCTTAGTTGCCCTTTATGTTTCTTTAAAAAAAATCTGAATGGCTGTAACAGGTGAACCTTCTTGACTCTGTCATTTACTTCAAAAAATATTTTACAAAGTCTCTCTTAAGACAGAGTGGTTGCTATTCCACAAGATTGCTATTTTGGTGCTGTTTAGGACAGTATTATGCTGTAGTTTTAAACTAAGGACTGAGTTGAAGGTGGCTCAGTTCATTTAACTTGATACATGAAGAGCACGCAGAAAGGTTTTCATCTTAGGTAAACAAGAATCCACCAAGTCTAAAGTGGAAAGATTGTTTGGTGACCCACCTGGAATCAAATTATGTTTTAGTGTAGTAAGCTTGCAGTGAGTTTTTAGCATGAAGCTGAACTCATGCAATTGAATCAGGAGGGAAGTACACAAATTGGGAACATTTATTCGATTGACTATCCAAGGTAGTCAACTATTCCCCAGTGTCCCAGTAGTTTAGGATGCTTCAAAGAACTAAGATTTGCATCTGTGTACTTTTTTGCTGAATTCTAAAAAGTTTTCATGTTTTGTTGGTTTATTGTAAATTACGAGTAGCACTGGTATTTGCAGAAGGGTATTTCGAGGATCTTGCATAACTGCACAGCTTTTTGTTTGTATTATCCATTACAAACCTCTTAGTTCTGTGCTGTGGCATACACCAGGGGTCGCCAACACGTCTATTGTGAGCGACTGGTAGCTCGCTGTCAGTCTTTGAGTAGCTCACATAAAACCTTGAAAAATTGCACTAAAAAAAAAGTTTTCTTTGAAAAAAAGAAAGAAAACTACACGTGGCCAAATGTAGATTCTGTCAGTAGTATATTACAATGTACCCTTCTATATAATAGAGATTATTTGATGTGTCTCTGCTCTTTGACCTGTACCTGGCCTGGACACTGCACCCAACGCTCTCCTTGCACCACTTGTTTTGATTCTAATTGCCTCTCACTGATCACCGCTCCAACTCCCTCACGCTCTCCAACCAATCACAGCAGACCTTACATCTCCTGGTGTCATGGCCAACCAATTAGACACGTTTCTTAGCAAGGCCCAGATGAGCACATCCTCAGATAAACAGGCTGGGAGGAGAGTGGGGGAGGAGTTGCTGTGTAAAATCATGTGGGAGGTGTCGGGGTGCCACTCGTGTCGCTTACTCGCCCCTTCTGCTATTTTACCAGCGGCAAGGGAGGTGGCAAACAGCTCGCCCACCCCAAGCCAAATAATTGTCACTTAAGGGCCTTCTCCCACTGCCGCTTTTATATTAGCAGCAGCAGATGGGCACTTCAGCACCCAAGGAGGCCACCCACTAATACCTGGTGGCCTCCTTGCGGCTGGGGTTGGTGGGGGGGGGGGGGGCCTCCTGATCGGACACCCTGTGCTCTACAGAGGTCCCCCCCCCAACAGCACAGGCCGCTCTCCCTAAAGTTACCCCTCTGCCCTTCATTCCGACCTTCACCCCCCTCGCCGATGCCAAGTCAATTGTCCCCGGCGAGGCACGACACCCCAATTCAACTGTTTTAGGCTAGCGTCCATGCTGGCTCCTCTCTCGCTGGGTGCAGTCCCTGCAGTGGCTACCACTCCTGGTGGTAGTGGTGGGACTGAAGAGCTGAAACTCAGAGCCACACGCTGGGATTTTACCGAGCCCCCAACCTTAGGATCCGTAGTGGGGGGGCCCCGAAGATCGTTCTGGCAGCAGCCCGCCATGGAGTCCAATGCCAGGAGTGCCAGGACCGATCTTCCCGCTGGCGGCAAGGCTCCGTGGCACCCCTCCCCCCAACTACTGGGTGATGGGACCTGGCTTTGAATATTTAAATTAAGCACATTGTTGCGATCAGATGAGAAAGTTGTCTAGGGTTCCCTCTCAGCCTTCACCTGGACTTACCTTAACAGGGTTTAATTTTAAACACACTGTGTTTTTAGCTTCCCCTTGGTGAATTCTTGTTCACTGCTTTCCAATTATAAGGCAAAGAAACCAGTACAAACAGGCTTTCTTAGGTCTAAAGAAGAAAAGTTAAAATTTATTAAACTTGAAAAACTCTCATTCGGTTAACGTCTACAGATACACAACACACCCACGCTAACGTGCATATGCGATACACGCATGCAAATAGAGACAGAAAAGAGCAGAAGAAAAATAAAGTGGAAAAGTTTGAGGCAATATCCGAAGAGGTTTTGTTACGGTCCTTCGAGCTCACTGTAGAGTCCTTGATTGTAGGTAGTTCTTGCTTTTCATTGGGGCCCAGTATTCTTCTTAAACCTTGTTCACTGACATCTCTCTTGGGGTTCATGTGTCTTCGGTGGCTTATGAGAAAGATGGGAGTAGACAGGAGAGATCTTCTCAGTCCAGGAGCAACAGTCTTTCTGAGTTCAAACTCTCTGTAGCTAGTTCAAAAGACCCTGGAACAGCCAGTTAGTTATGTGACCAGTTGGTTAGTCATGTGACCAACTGGTCTGACATCCTGGATTGTATCACCTTAGCAGTCTCTGGAATGCACCTCTTACATACAAATCTTGCTGATCAAGATCCATTGTGGGTTGAATGTGTCAGGGAATGGTCCTTTGTCATTCCAAGCACTGTCTGTTAATATGCAAATGTCTTTCCAAACACGGCTGATCTGTTTAACAAATCATTTCCTCGCTCCAGCAACATTTTAAAATCAATGTTCATGACAAAATTAATGTGCCTCACTCTTGGGAGGTGGGGGCCTAGCATGACACCATGAATAGATTTAAATAAAATTCACTCCAATCTTACGTTTGGGTCACGATCTTCTGAGTGGTGGCCGGCACTCATGCACCTTCACTTTCCCGTCCAGGGAAAGCAGTTACCACAGTGGTGGGGTGGGGGGAGCTTTTGATTTTGATTTGGGGTGGGGTATGGGGAACAGGGTCAGATTTACAGTACTAGTGTAGGTGATGGTGGGAAGGGGTGACCTCTGCACTTTGTTCAGTTTTGGGGGGCCAAGTGTTGAAGGTAAGTGTTTTGGAGGGTGTGTTGGGCAAATATTGAATTGAATTGCTATTGGAGGGTGGGAAAGGGGCAGCAGATTTTTCATTGGTACAGTTGGGGGGGCTATAACTTTAGAAAAGTAAATTAGCTGGCAGGGCTGGCTGCCCTTTAAAAATGGTGCCAGTGCCTGCTCACAGGCAGCTGACACCATTGCCGGCATTGGAGAGCCCGCCCCCTCCATGTGATTGGAGGGAGGGCGGCCCAACCGGCGGATTATTGTGGACCGCTGCGAGGAAGATTGCATGGCATGGCAGCGCGAGGCTGCCATTTGTTTTCTGGCGGGGGGTTCATAAAATCCAGCCCATAGTGTCAACCAGCCCTATGATTGGCTGGCAGCCTCTTGGAGGTGAGACTTCCTGCCTCAGAGGGGCGGAAGTCCCCACCGAGGCCAATTAAGGGCCTGGACCATGTAAAATTACAGCGTGGCTTCCAGACCTGGAGGAGGTGGGCTCTCCCCCGACTTTTTTGCCAGTAGGCGGAGCCACCGCTGCAAGGTAAAATTCCAGCCTGGGTTTCTTGAGGATTTACAGAGAAAATGAGCACGCAGTGGGTTACAGGGTTACTGCTTGTGGTTTAACCTTCCTATCTACGAGTAGAAAACCTGCATTTACTGTAATCATTGTAAACAATTGATGTAAGTACTCATTAGCACAGTTCTAAATTGGGGAAGGATCCATCTCGTCCACTGTTCTGGTGCTAGAACTGATACCAATACACTTCCATAGAATTACATGGAAAATACAGCACGGTAATGGGCCATTCAGCCCAATCATTCCATGCTGACATTTATGCCTCACCAGAGCCTCTTCCCATTCTTCCTCATCTAACATAATCAGCATAACTCTTTTCTCTTCTGATTCGTATGCTTAACTAACCTTCCCTTAAATGCATCGCGAGTATTCGTCTCAACCACTCCCTGCGGTAGTGAGTTCCACATTCTCATCACTCTCTGGGTAAAGAAGTTTCTTCTTAATTCCCTATTTGACTTCTTGATGGCTATCTTGACAGCTTCTAGTTTTGTTTTTCCCCACAAGTGGAAACACTCTGTCTTCTCTATATAATGTTAAATTTAACTTTTATAATTCTAAAGACCTCAATAAATGCCACCCATAAAGCAGCGGGACATCACATAGACATCTTAGAGTCAGCTCAAAGATTGCATCATGGAGTCAGTGACTGACAGCTGAGGGCCACAGAGCCAGCTCATAGATAACACAGGGACACCACATGGACATCAGAGACTCAGTTCAAAGATTGCAAGGGGCATCATGGAATGAGCAAACGGATAGAACAAGGACATCACATGGTTAACTGACAGATTTCATAGCAACATCACAGAGTGAACTCACGGACTGCACAGGGACATTAGAGAGTGAACTCACACAAGCACAGAATCTGCTCACAGATTTCACATGAACATCATAAAATCACCTTATAGGAACTCAGGGACATCAGGTTGGGAGGCAGATCGAGCATAAATCAGGTGGGATGGTGTCAGTGGTAAGGCGGAGGGAGCAGGTTGGTGATTCCTGCCACCATCCCTCCTCTGTTAAAATTTAGTCTGGGGCAGGAAGGCCTGTGAACGGCAGGGGTTGTCCAATTTTAATGCTGTCTGTAGAAAGAGAGCAGGGGTAAAGAATGACAGAAGGTGGAAAATGGGGTCCCATGAGGGACCACTGTTATTCACAATTTATATTAACAACTTAGACTTTGGAATCAAAAAGGCAATTTCTATTTTTGTGGATGACACCAAATTGGAGGAGATAGCCAATACCAAGGATGGCAGCAACAAATTACAAGATAACATTAGTAAACTTGCAAAGTGAGCATATCATTGGCAAATTAAGTTCAACACAGATAAAAATTCGATATTACATTTTGGGAAGAAAAATAAGGAGGTCATATATTCCTTGGAAAGTAAGAATCTAAATGGGGTAGATGAGCAAAGGGATCGGCGAGTGCCATTACACAAATCACTAAAAGTAGCGATACAGGTCTTAAGCCCATAAAGAAAAAGCAAACCAAGTACTAGGGTTTATTTCTAGAGGAATTGAAGACTAGAGAAGTTATGCTGAACTTGTGTCAAACCTTGGTTAGATCACTCTTGGAGTACTGTGTACATTTCTAGTTGCCATATTATAAAAGGGTTATGGAGGCACTGGAGAGGATGCAAAAAAAAAATACATGGGTGATAGGTATAACCTTGCATTTTTTCTATCAGGAAAGCATGAACAGGCTGGGTTTCTTTCTTGAACTGAGATGGTTGAGGGGTGACCTAACAGAGGTCTTTAAAATTCTGAAAGGTTTTGATAGAGTGGATTCAGAGACAGTTCACTGTTGAAGCCTAAGATCAGCCATGATTGTTTTGAATGGTGGAGCAGGCTCGATGGGCCATATGGGTTACTTCTGGTCCTATTATTTGTGTTCTTGGGGAAGAACATAACTAGAGGCCATCAATATAAGATAGTTGCCAAGAAATAAAATGAGGAATTCAGAAGAAATGTCTTTACCACAGAGCAATGAGAATGTGGAACTCACTTTCACAGGGAGTGGTTGAGGTGAATAGTATAGAAGCATTTAAGGGGAGGCTAAATAAGCATGTGAGGGAGAAGGGAAAGTTGGTTATGCTGATAAAGTTAGATGAGGAAGGATGGGAGGAGGCTTGAGAGGAGCATAAACACTGGCATGGACTGGTTGGGCTGAATGGTCTGTTTCTATGTTGTATATTATATGTAAATCTACACAAAAGGAGAAAATACTGGCCTCTATATATAGGGCCTTTCAGGTGCTCATGACATTGCACAGCATTCAACAGGTTGTGAAGTGTTTTTGAATGAAAGTCACATACCACAGCGAGATCAATTATGATGTATCTGTGGTGTCCTTGGGCAGACTGTAAGCGGGCCCTGATGTCCCTGTGCAATCTGATTCTCTGATGTCCTTGTGCTGTCTGTGAGCTCAGTCTATTATTTCACTGTCCTTCTGTGAGCTGAATCTATGATGCCCTGTGTTATTATTTAGCCCAGTACATAATTCCCCATGCAATCTTTGAACTGACTCTATGATGTCCTTGTGCTATCTGTGAAGTAACTCTTTGATTTCCCTGTGTTATCTGTTATCTCACTCTGTAATGCCCCATGCAATCTTTGAGCTGACTCTCTGATGTCTCTGCATTTTCTGAACTGACTCTATGATTTCCATGTGATATTTGCAAGCTAATTCTGAGATGTCCTTGTGCTATTTGTAAGCTGACTCTTTGATATCCCTGTGCTGTCAGTGGGCAGACTCTTTGACGCCTGCGTGCTATCAATGAGCTGATTCTTAGGCCGAAATTTAATGGGGAGGCGGTAGTCTCACCCACCGGCTGGAAAGCCGGATGCAAGCCTGCCTCGGCCAGACCCGCAAGCCACGCTGCTATTTTGTGTGGCTTATGTCCTTAATTGGCTTCAATCGGGGCTTCAGCCCCTCTGAGGCAGAAAGTCCTGCCTCCAAGAGCTGGCAGCTCTTCAATCCCAGCAGCGCCACCAGGAGTGGTGGCCACTACTGGGATTGCACCCAGCCAGAAGAGGCCCATGGATGTTGGCCTCCAGAAAAGGAAGTGGGGGTCGGGCCTCACTGGGGACAATCAGCTAGGCCCCAGAGAGGCAGGAAGGCGTAGTTCGTAGTGTAGGGCGGGGGGTTGTTTTAGTGGGGGCAGCCCGTGCTGCTGGGGGGGCCTTCTGTGGGGCGCAGTGTGGCCGATCAGGAGGGTTCCCCCCAGCTGGCAAGGAGGCCGTCAGGTATTACTAGGCAGCCTCCTCAGGTGCTGAAGTGCTCGCCCGCCACCGGTAAAATAGCAGCGGGGGTGGGTAAGCAACGGGCACGGCACCCCTGCCTTTCACTTGATTTTGCGTCCCCCCTCCTCCTAGCCTGCTCCCAGGGTTGTGGGGGGTGGGGATGGGTGGGTTAAATTCCAGCCTATGATCTCCCTACGAAATCTGTGAGCTAATTTTGTGATTTCCCTGTGCTACGTGTGAGTTCACTGTATGATTCCCAGTGTAATCTGAGAGTTCAATCTCTGATGCCCATCTGCTAGCTGACTCTGATGTCTGTGAACTCACACTGTATTGACCCTGTTCAAGGTATTAACTCAAATCATGGTGCCCCATGCAATCTTTGAACTGACACTCTGATGTCCATGTGGTGACCCTCTGCTATCTGCGAGCTTACTCTAAGAAATCCTTGTGCTATCTGTTTACTCACTTCATGATGCCCGGTGCAATCTTTGAACTGATTCTCTGATGTCTATGTGGTGTTCCTGTGCTATCTATGAACTGACTTTATGATATCCCTGTGCTATCTATGAGCCAACTCTGTGATGTCCCTGTGCTATCTATGAGCCAACTCTGTGATGTCCCTGTGCTATCATTTGGCTGACTTTGTGATATCCTTGTGTAGTCTGTGAGCTCATTCAGTGGTGTCCCTGTGTTATCTGAGCTCACTCCATGATGCACCTGTGCTGTGTGAGTTCACTCTGTGATGTTCCTATGCTATCTGTGAGTTGACTCTACGATTCCCTGTAAAACCCTTGAGCTGGCTCTGTGATGTCGGTGTATTGTTTGATAGCTCACGCTCCCTATGTTATGTGTGCGTTCACTCTGTGATGTCCCTGTACAGTTTGTCAGTTCACCCTGTGATGTCCTTGTGTTATCTGTTAGCTCATTCCATGGTGCCCTATGCAATCTTTGATCTGGCTCTCTGATTTTCTTGTGGTATCCCACTGCTTTCTCTGAGCAAACTCTGTGATGTCCTCATGCTATCTGGAAGCTAACTCAGTGATGTCTCTGTGCTAATAGTGAGCTGACTGATGTCTGAGTGCTATGTCTGAGCCCATTCTATGATGTTCTTATGAAATCTTTGAGCTCAATCTATGATGTCTGTCTGTGATCCATGAGCTGACTCTGTGATGTCTGTGTGCTATCTAAGAGCTGACACTGTTATTGTTGAGCTATCTTGGAACTGGCTGTTCATCCCTCTGCTGTCAGTCAGTTGACTCCATGATGTCCCTGTACTTTCTATGAGCTGACTCTCTGATGTCTGTATGTGATCTGTGAGCTCACTCTGTGATTTATGCATGCTATTTTCGAGCTCTTTCTGTGATGTTCCTGCATTATATTTGAACCGACTCCGTGAAGTTGAACATTATTATGTACCAGCTGACTCTGTGATGTCCCTGTGATATCTGTTGGCTCACCACATGAAATCTGTGAACTGACTCTCTGATGTCCGTGTGGGGTCCCTCTGATTTGTTTGAGTAGACACTGTAATGTCCTTGTGAAATCTGTGAGAAGACTTTAATGATGCCTGTTTGCTATCTGTGAGCTCAGTCTATGATGCCCATCTGATATTTTGAACTGACTCTGTGATGTTTTCATGTTATGTATGACTTAACTCTTGATGTCCCTCTGCTATTAGTAAGCTGACTCTGTGATGTCTCTACTATCTGAGCTGGTTCTGTGATGTCTCCACTATCTGTGACCTGGCTCTATGATGTCTCTGTGCCATCTGAGCTGACCCTGTGATGTCTCTGTGCGATCTGACCTGGCACTATGATGTCTCTGTGCGATCTGACCTGGCTCTATGATGTCTCTGTACTATCTGAGCTGACTCTGTGATGTCTCTGTGCGATCTGACCTGGCTCTATGATGTCTCTGTACTATCTGAGCTGACTCTGTGATGTCTCTGTGCGATCTGACCTGGCTCTATGATGTCTCTGTACTATCTGAGCTGACTCTGTGATGTCTCTGTGCGATCTGACCTGGCTCTATGATGTCTCTGTACCATCTGAGCTGACTCTGTGATGTCTCTGTGCGATCTGACCTGGCTCTATGATGTCTCTGTACTATCTGAGCTGACTCTGTGATATCTCTGTGCAATCTGACCTGGCACCATGATGTCTCTGTACGATCTGAGCTGACTCTGTGATGTCTCTGTGCGATCTGAGCTGTCTCTATGATGTGTCTGTACTACATGAGCTGACTCTGTGATGTCTCTGTGCGATCTGACCTGGCTCTGTGATGTCTCTGTACTATCTGACCTGGCTCTATGATGTCTCTGTACTATCTGAGCTGACTCTGTGATGTCTCTGTACTATCTGAGCTGACTCTGATGTCTCTGTGCGATCTGACCTGGCTCGATGATGTCTCTACTATCTGTGAGGTGGCTCTGTGATGTCTCTGTGCGATCTGACCTGGCTCTGTGATGTCTCTACTATCTGTGAGGTGGCGCTATGATGTCTCTGTGCGATCTGATCAGGCTCTATGATGTCTCTACTATCTGTGAGGTGGTTCTGTGAATCTCCGTACTATCTGAGCTGGCTCTGTGATGTCTCTGTACTATCTGAGCTAGCTCTATGATGTCTCTATACTATCTGAGCTGACTCTGTGATGTCTCAGTTCTATCTGAGCTGGCTCTGTGATGTCTCTCTGCTATCTGAGCTGGCTCTGTGATGTCTCAGTTATATCTGAGTTGGCTCGGTGATGTCTCAGTTCTACCTGAGCTGGCTCTGTGATGTCTCTGTACTATCTGAGCTGGCTCTGTGATGTCTCTGTACTATCTGAGCTGACTCTGTGATGTCTCAGTTCTATTTGAGCTGGCTCTGTGATGTCTCAGTTCTATCGGAGCTCGCTCTATGATGTCTCTGTACTATCTGAGCTGACTCTGTGATGTCTCAGTTCTATCTGAGCTGGCTCTGTGATGTCTCTGTACTATCTGTGCTGACTCTGTGATGTCTCAGTTCTATCTGAGCTGGCTCTGTGATGTCTCTGTACTATCTGAGCTGACTCTGTGATGTCTCAGTTCTATCTGAGCTGGCTCTGTGATGTCTCTGTACTATCTGAGCTGACTCTGTGATGTCTCAGTTCTATCTGAGCTGGCTCTTTGATGTCTCTGTACTATCTGAGCTGGTTCTGTGATGTTTCTCTACTATCTGTGAGCTGGCTCAGTGATGTCTCTGTACTATCTGAGCTGGTTCTGTGATGTTTCTCTACTATCTGTGAGCTGGCTCTGCGATCTCTCTGAACTATCTGAGCTGGTTCTGTGATGTTTCTCTACTGTCTGTGAGATGGCTCTGTGATGTCTCTGTACTATCTGAGCTGGTTCTGTGATGTTTCTCTACTGTCTGTGAGCTGGCTCTGTGATGTCTCTGTACTATCTGAGCTGGTTCTGTGATGTTTCTCTACTGTCTGTGAGCTGGCTCTGTGATGTCTCTGTACTATCTGAGCTGGCTGTGTGATGTCTCTGTACTATTTGAGCTGGCTCTTTAGTGTCTCTCTCTACTATCTGATCTGGCTCTGTGATGTCTCTCGGCTCTCTGAGCTGGCTCTGTGATGTCTCTGTACTATCTGAGCTGGTTCTGTGATGTTTCTCTACTGTCTCTGAGCTGGCTCTGTGATGTCTCTGTACTATCTGAGCTGGTTCTGTGATGTTTCTCTACTGTCTCTGAGCTGGCTCTGATGTCTCGATACTATCTGAACTGGTTCTGTGATGTTTCTCCACTATCTGTGAGCTGGCTCTGTGATCTCTCTGCACTATCTGAGCTGGTTCTGTGATGTTTCTCTACTGTCTGTGAGATGGCTCTGTGATGTCTCTGTACTATCTGAGCTGGTTCTGTGATGTTTCTCTATTGTCTGTGAGCTGGCTCTGTGATGTCTCTGTACTTTCTGAGCTGGTTCTGTGATGTTTCTCACCTGTCTGTGAGCTGGCTCTGTGATGTTTCTGTACTATCTGAGCTGGTTCTGTGATGTTTCTCGACTGTCTGTGAGCTGGCTCTGTGATGTCTCAGTTCTATGTGAGCCGGCTCTGTGATGTCTCTGTTCGATCTGAGCTGACTCTGTGAATACTCTGTTCTATCTGAGCTGGCTCTGTGATGTCTCTCTGCTATCTGAGCTGGCTCTGTGATTTCTCTGTACTAATTGAGCTGGTTCTGAGATATCTCTCTTCTATCTGTGAGCTGGCTCTGTGACGTCTCTGTACTATCTGAGCTGACTCTGTGATGTCTCAGTTCTATCTGAGCTGGCTCTGTGATGTCTCTCCGCTATCTGAGCTGGCTCTGTGATGTCTCTGTACTATCCGAGCTAACTCTGTGATATCTCTGTCCTATCTGAGCTGGTTCTGTGATGTTTCTATACTGTCTGTGAGCTGGCTCTGTGATGTCTCTGTACTATCTGTGCTGGTTCTGTGATGTCTCTCCGCTATCTGAGCTGGCTCTGTGATGTCTCTGTACTATTTGAGCTGACTCTGTGATATCTCAGTTCTATTTGAGCTGGCGCTGTGATGTCACTCTGCTGTCTGAGAGCTGGCTCTGTGATGTCTCTGTACTATCTGAGCTGGTTCTGTGATGTTGCTCTACTGTCTGTGAGCTGGCTCTGTGATGTCTCTGTACTATCTGAGCTGGTTCTGTGATGTTTCTCTACTGTCTGTGAGCTGGCTCTGTGATGTCTGTACTATCTGAGCTGGTTCTGTGATGTTTCTCTACTGTCTGTGAGCTGGCTCTGTGATGTCTCTGTACAATCTGAGCTGGCTCTGTGATGTTTCTTTACTATCTGTGAGCTGGCTCTGTGATGTCTCTGTACTAGCTGTGCTGGTTCTGTGATGTTTCTCTGCTGTCTGTGAGCTGGCACTGTGATGTCTCTGTACTATCTGAGCTGGTTCTGTGATGTTTCTCTACTGTCTGTGAGATGCCTCTGTGATGTCTCTGTACTATCTGAGCTGGTTCTGTGATGTTTCTCTATTGTCTGTGAGCTGGCTCTGTGATGTCTCTGTACTTTCTGAGCTGGTTCTGTGATGTTTCTCTCCTGTCTGTGAGCTGGCTCTGTGATGTCTCTGTACTATCTGAGCTGGTTCTGTGATGTTTCTCTACTGTCTGTGAGCTGTCTCTGTGATGTCTCAGTTGTATGTGAGCCGGCTCTGTGATGTCTCTGGTCTGTCTGAGCTGGTTCTGCGATGTGTCCCTGCTATCTGTGAGCCGGCTCTGTGATGTCTCTGTTCGATCTGAGCTGACTCTGTGAATACTCTGTTCTATTTGAGCTGGCTCTGTGATGTCTCTCTGCTGTCTGTGAGCTGGCTCTGTGATGTATCTGTACTATCTGAGCTGACTCTGTAATGTCTCTGTACGATCTGAGCTCACTCTGTAATGTCTCAGTTCTATCTGAGCTGACTATGTGATGTCTCTGTACTATCTGAGCTGGCTCTGTGATGTCTCTGTACTATCTGAGCTGACTCTGTAATGTCTCTGTTCCATCTGAGCTGACTCTGTGATGTCTCTGTACTGTCTGACCCGGCTCTGTGATGTCTCTGTTCTATCTGAGCTGACTCTGTGATGTCTCTGTACTATCTGAGCTGACTCTGTAATGTCTCTGTTCTATCTGAGCTCACTCTGTAATGTCTCAGTTCTATCTGAGCTGACGCTGTGATGTCTCTGTTCTATCTGAGCTCACTCTGTAATGTCTCAGTTCTATCTGAGCTGACTCTGTGATGTCTCTGTACAATCTGACCCGGCTCTGTGATGTCTCTGTACTATCTGAGCTGGCTCTGTGATGTCTCTGTACTATCTGAGCTGACTCTCGAATGTCTCTGTACTATCTGAGCTGACTCTGTAATGTCTCAGTTCTATCTGAGCTGACTCTGTGATGTCTCTGTACTATCTGACCCGGCTCTGTGATGTCTCTGTACTATCTGAGCTGACTCTGTGATGTCTCTGTACTATCTGAGCTGACTCTGTAATGTCTCAGTTCTATCTGAGCTGACTCTGTGATGTCTCTGTACTATCTGACCCGGCTCTGTGATGTCTCTGTACTATCTGAGCTGACTCTGTAATGTCTCTGTACTATCTGAGCTAACTCTGTAATGTCGCTGTTCTATCTGAGCTGACTCTGTAATGTCTCTGTACTATCTGACCCGGCTCTGTGATGTCTCTGTACTATCTGAGCTGACTCTGTAATGTCTCTGTTCTATCTGAACCGGCTCTGTGATGTCTCTGTACTATCTGAGCTGACTCTGTGATGTCTCTGTACTATCTGAGCTGACTCTGTAATGTCTGTGTACTATCTGACCCGGCTCTGTGATGTCTCTGTTCTATCTGAGCTGACTCTGTAATGTCTCTGTACTATCTGAGCTGGCTCTGTGATGTCTCTGTACTATCTGACCTGGCTATGTGATGTCTCGATACTATCTGAGCTGGTTCTGTGATATTTCTCCACTGTCTGTGAGCTGGCTCTGTGATCTCTCTGTACTATCTGAGCTGGTTCTGTGATGTTTCTCTACTGTCTGTGAGATGGCTCTGTGATGTATCTGTACTATCTGAGCTGGTTCTGTGATGTTTCTCTACTGTCTCTGAGCTGTCTCTGTGATGTCTCTGTACTATCTGTGCTGGATCTGTGATGTTTCTCTACTGTCTGTGAGCTGGCTCTGTGATGTCTCTGTACTATCTGAGCTGGCTCTGTGATGTTTCTCTACTATCTCTGAGCTGGTTCTGTGATGTTTCTCTACTGTCTCTGAGCTGGCTCTGTGATGTCTCTGTACTATCTGTGCTGGATCTGTGATGTTTCTCTACTGTCTGTGAGCTGGCTCTGTGATGTCTCTGTACTATCTGAGCTGGTTCTGTGATGTTTCTCTGCTGTCTGTGAGCTGGCTCTGTGATGTCTCTGTACTATCTGAGCTGGTTCTGTGATGTTTCTCTCCTGTCTGTGAGCTGGCTCTGTGATGTCTCTGTACTATCTGAGCTGGTTCTGTGATGTTTCTCTACTGTCTGTGAGCTGGCTCTGTGATGTCTCTGTACAATCTGAGCTGGCTCTGTGATGTTTCTTTACTATCTGTGAGCTGGCTCTGTGATGTCTCTGTACTAGCTGTGCTGGTTCTGTGATGTTTCTCTACTGTCTGTGAGATGGCTCTGTGATGTCTCTGTACTATCTGAGCTGGTTCTGTGATGTTTCTCTATTGTCTGTGAGCTGGCTCTGTGATGTCTCTGTACTTTCTGAGCTGGTTCTGTGATGTTTCTCTCCTGTCTGTGAGCTGGCTCTGTGATGTCTCTGTACGAACTGAGCTGGTTCTGTGATGTTTCTCTACTGTCTGTGAGCTGGCTCTGTGATGTCTCAGTTCTATGTGAGCCGGCTCTGTGATGTCTCTGTTCTGTCTGAGCTGGTTCTGCGATGTGTCCCTGCTATCTGTGAGCCGGCTCTGTAATGTCTCTGTTCGATCTGAGCTGACTCTGTGAATACTCTGTTCTATTTGAGCTGGCTCTGTGATGTCTCTCTGCTTTCTGTGAGCCGGCTCTGTGATGTCTCTGTCCTATCTGAGCTGGCTCTGTCATGTCTCTCTGCTGTCTGTGAGCTGGCTCTGTGATGTATCTGTACTATCTGAGCTGACTCTGTAATGTCTCTGTACGATCTGACCCGGCTCTGTGATGTCTCTGTGCTATCCGTACTGGCTCTGTGAAGTCTCTTTGCTATGTGAGCTGACTCTTTAATGTCTCTGTTCTATCTGAGCTCACTCTGTAATGTCTCAGTTCTATCTGAGCTGACTATGTGATGTCTCTGTACTATCTGAGCTGGCTCTGTGATGTCTCTGTACTATCTGAGCTCACTCTGTAATGTCTCAGTTCTATCTGAGCTGACTCTGTAATGTCTCTGTTCTATCTGAGCTCACTCTGTAATGTCTCAGTTCTATCTGAGCTGACTCTGTGATGTCTCTGTTCTATCTGAGCTCACTCTGTAATGTCTCAGTTCCATCTGAGCTGACTCTGTGATGTCTCTGTACTATCTGACCCGGCTCTGTGATGTCTCTGTTCTATCTGAGCTGACTCTGTAATGTCTCTGTTCTATCTGAGCTCACTCTGTAATGTCTCAGTTCTATCTGAGCTGACTCTGTGATGTCTCTGTACTATCTGAGCTGACTCTGTAATGTCTCTGTTCTATCTGAGCTCACTCTGTAATGTCTCAGTTCTATCTGAGCTGACTCTGTGATGTCTCTGTTCTATCTGAGCTCAATCTGTAATGTCTCAGTTCTATCTGAGCTGACTCTGTGATGTCTCTGTACAATCTGACCCGGCTCTGTGATGTCTCTGTACTATCTGAGCTGGCTCTGTGATGTCTCTGTACTATCTGAGCTGACTCTCGAATGTCTCTGTACTATCTGAGCTTACTCTGTAATGTCGCTGTTCTATCTGAGCTGACTCTGTGATGTCTCTGTACTATCTGACCCGGCTCTGTGATGTCTCTGTACTATCTGACCCGGCTCTGTGATGTCTCTGTACTATCTGAGCTGACTCTGTAATGTCTCTGTACTATCTGAGCTGACTCTGTGATGTCTCTGTACTATCTGAGCTGACTCTGTAATGTCTCTGTACTATCTGACCCGGCTCTGTGATGTCTCTGTACTATCTGAGCTGACTCTGTAATGTCGCTGTTCTATCTGAGCTGACTCTGTAATGTCTCTGTACTATCTGACCCGGCTCTGTGATGTCTCTGTACTATCTGAGCTGACTCTGTAATGTCTCTGTTCTATCTGAACCGGCTCTGTGATGTCTCTGTACTATCTGAGCTGGTTCTGTGATGTCTCTGTACTATCTGACCTGGCTCTGTGATGTCTCTGTACTATCTGACCTGGCTCTGTGATGTCTCTGTACTATCTGAGCTGGTTCTGTGATGTTTCTCTACTGTCTGTGAGATGGCTCTGTGATGTCTCTGTACTATCTGAGCTGGTTCTGTGATGTTTCTCTACTGTCTCTGAGCTGGCTCTGTGATGTCTCTGTACTATCTGTGCTGGATCTGTGATGTTTCTCTACTGTCTGTGAGCTGGCTCTGTGATGTCTCTGTACTATCTGAGCTGGCTCTGTGATGTTTCTCTACTATCTGTGAGCTGGCTCTGTGATGTCTCTGTACTATCTGAGCTGGTTCTGTGATGTTTCTCTGCTGTCTGTGAGCTGGCTCTGTGATGTCTCTGTACTATCTGAGCTGGTTCTGTGATGTTTCTCTCCTGTCTGTGAGCTGGCTCTGTGATGTCTCTGTACTATCTGAGCTGGTTCTGTGATGTTTCTCTACTGTCTGTGAGCTGGCTCTGTGATGTCTCTGTACAATCTGAGCTGGCTCTGTGATGTTTCTTTACTATCTGTGAGCTGGCTCTGTGATGTCTCTGTACTAGCTGTGCTGGTTCTGTGATGTTTCTCTGCTGTCTGTGAGCTGGCACTGTGATGTCTCTGTACTATCTGAGCTGGTTCTGTGATGTTTCTCTACTGTCTGTGAGATGGCTCTGTGATGTCTCTGTACTTTCTGAGCTGGTTCTGTGATGTTTCTCTCCTGTCTGTGAGCTGGCTCTGTGATGTCTCTGTACTATCTGAGCTGGTTCTGTGATGTTTCTCTACTGTCTGTGAGCTGGCTCTGTGATGTCTCAGTTCTATGTGAGCCGGCTCTGTGATGTCTCTGTTCTGTCTGAGCTGGTTCTGCGATGTGTCCCTGCTATCTGTGAGCCGGCTCTGTGATGTCTCTGTACTATCTGAGCTGGCTCTGTCATGTCTCTCTGCTGTCTGTGAGCTGGCTCTGTGATGTATCTGTACTATCTGAGCTGACTCTTTAATGTCTCTGTTCTATCTGAGCTCACTCTGTAATGTCTCAGTTCTATCTGAGCTGACTATGTGATGTCTCTGTACAATCTGAGCTGACTCTGTAATGTCTCTGTTCCATCTGAGCTGACTCTGTGATGTCTCTGTACTATCTGACCCGGCTCTGTGATGTCTCTGTTCTATCTGAGCTGACTCTGTGATGTCTCTGTACTATCTGAGCTGACTCTGTAATGTCTCTGTTCTATCTGAGCTCACTCTGTAATGTCTCAGTTCTATCTGAGCTCACTCTGTGATGTCTCTGTTCTATCTGAGCTCACTCTGTAATGTCTCAGTTCTATCTGAGCTGACTCTGTGATGTCTCTGTACAATCTGACCCGGCTCTGTGATGTCTCTATACTATCTGAGCTGGCTCTGTGATGTCTCTGTACTATCTTAGCTGACTCTCGAATGTCTCTGTACTATCTGAGCTTACTCTGTAATGTCGCTGTTCTATCTGAGCTGACTCTGTGATGTCTCTGTACTATCTGAGCTGACTCTGTAATGTCGCTGTTCAATCTGAGCTGACTCTGTGATGTCTCTGTACTATCTGACCCGGCTCTGTGATGTCTCTGTACTATCTGAGCTGACTCTGTAATGTCTCTGTACTATCTGAGCTGACTCTGTAATGTCTCAGTTCTATCTGAGCTGACTCTGTGATGTCTCTGTACTATCTGACCCGGCTCTGTGATGTCTCTGTACTATCTGAGCTGGCTCTGTGATGTCTCTGTACTATCTGACCCGGCTCTGTGATGTCTCTGTACTATCTGAGCTGACTCTGTAATGTCTCTGTACTATCTGAGCTGACTCTGTAATGTCGCTGTTCTATCTGAGCTGACTCTGTAATGTCTCTGTACTATCTGAGCTGGCTCTGTAATGTCTCTGTACAATCGGAGCTGGTTCTGCGATGTCTCTCTGCTATCTGTGAGCCGGCTCTGTGATGTCTCTGTTCAATCTGAGTTGACTCTGTGATGTCTCTGTTCTATCTGAGCTGGCTCTGTGATGTCTATCTGCTATCTGTGAGCCGGCTCTGTGATGTCTCTGTACTATCCGTACTGGCTCTGTGATGTCTCTTTGCTATCTGAGCTGATTCTTTAATGTCTCTGTTCTATCTGAGCTGACTCTGTAATGTCTCTGTTCCATCTGAGCTCACTCTGTAATGTCTCAGTTCTATCTGAGCTGACTCTGTGATGTCTCTGTACTATCTGACCCGGCTCTGTGATGTTTCTCTACTATCTGTGAGATGGCTCTGTGATGTCTCTGTGCTATCTGAGCTGGTTCAGTGATGTTTCTCTACTGTCTGTGAGCTGGCTCTGGGATGTCTCTGTACTATCTGAGCTGGTTCTGTGATGTTTCTCTCCTGTCTGTGAGCTGGCTCTGTGATGTCTCTGTACTATCTGAGCTGGTTCTGTGATGTTTCTCGACTGTCTGTGAGCTGGCTCTGTGATGTCTCAGTTCTATGTGAGCCGGCTCTGTGATGTCTCTGTTCGATCTGAGCTGACTCTGTGAATACTCTGTTCTATCTGAGCTGGCTCTGTGATGTCTCTCTGCTATCTGAGCTGGCTCTGTGATTTCTCTGTACTAATTGAGCTGGTTCTGAGATATCTCTCTTCTATCTGTGAGCTGGCTCTGTGACGTCTCTGTACTATCTGAGCTGGCTCTGTGATGTCTGTACTATCTGAGCTGACTCTGTGATGTCTCAGTTCTATCTGAGCTGGCTCTGTGATGTCTCTCCGCTATCTGAGCTGGCTCTGTGATGTCTCTGTACTATCCGAGCTAACTCTGTGATATCTCTGTCCTATCTGAGCTGGTTCTGTGATGTTTCTATACTGTCTGTGAGCTGGCTCTGTGATGTCTCTGTACTATTTGAGCTGACTCTGTGATGTCTCAGTTCTATCTGAGCTGGCGCTGTGATGTCACTCTGCTATCTGAGCTGGCTGTGTGATGTCTCTGTACTATCTGAGCTGGCTCTGTAATGTCTCTGTACAATCAGAGCTGGTTCTGCGATGTCTCTCTGCTATCTGTGAGCCGGCTCTGTGATGTCTCTGTACTATCTGAGTTGGCTCTGTGATGTCTCTGTACTATCTGAGCTGGTTCTGTGATGTTTCTCTACTATCTGTGAGCTGGCTCTGTGATGTCTCTGTACTATCTGAGCTAACTCTGTGATGTCTCTGTACTATCTGAGCTGACTCTGTAATGTCTCTGTTCAATCTGAGCTGACTCTGTAATGTCTCTGTACTATCTGAGCTGACTCTGTAATGTCTCAGTTCCATCTGAGCTGACTCTGTGATGTCTCTGTACTATCTGAGCTAACTCTGTGATGTCTCTGTACTATCTGAGCTGACTCTGTAATGTCTCTGTTCAATCTGAGCTGACTCTGCAATGTCTCTGTACTATCTGAGCTGACTCTGTAATGTCTCAGTTCCATCTGAGCTGACTCTGTAATTTCTCTGTACTATCTGAGCTGACTCTGTAATGTCTCTGTACTATCTGAGCTGACTCTGTAATGTCTCTGTTCTATCTGAGCTGACTCTGTGATGTCTCTGTACTATCTGAGCTGACTCTGTAATGTCTCTGTACTATCTGAGCTGACTCTGTAATGTCTCTGTACTATCTGAGCTGACTCTGTCATGTCTCTGTACTATCTGAGCTGACTCTGTAATGTCTCTGTTCTGTCTGAGCTGACTCTGTAATGTCTCTGTACTATCTGAGCTGACTCTGTAATGTCTCTGTACAATCGGAGCTGGTTCTGCGATGTCTCTCTGCTATCTGTGAGCCGGCTCTGTGATGTCTCTGTTCTGTCTGAGCTGACTCTGAATGTCTCTGTACTATCTGAGCTGACTCTGTCATGTCTCTGTACTATCTGAGCTGACTCTGTAATGTCTCTGTACTATCTGAGCTGACTCTGTCATGTCTCTGTACTATCTGAGCTGGCTCTGTCATGTCTCTGTACTATCTGAGCTGGCTCTGTCATGTCTCTGTTCTGTCTGAGCTGACTCTGTAATGTCTCTGTACTATCTGAGCTGACTCTGTCATGTCTCTGTACTATCTGAGCTGACTCTGTCATGTCTCTGTACTATCTGAGCTGACTCTGTAATGTCTCTGTTCTGTCTGAGCTGACTCTGTAATGTCTCTGTACTATCTGAGCTGACTCTGTCATGTCTCTGTACTATCTGAGCTGACTCTGTCATGTCTCTGTACTATCTGAGCTGACTCTGTAATGTCTCTGTTCTGTCTGAGCTGACTCTGCAATGTCTCTGTACTATCTGAGCTGACTCTGTAATGTCTCCGTTCTATCTGAGCTGACTCTGTCATGTCTCCGTTCTATCTGAGCTGACTCTGTAATGTCTCTGTACTATCTGAGCTGACTCTGTAATGTCTCTGTTCTATCTGAGCTGACTCTGTAATGTTTCTGTTCTATCTGAGCTGACTCTGTAATGTCTCTGTACTATCTGAGCTGACTCTGTAATGTCTCTGTTCTATCTGAGCTGACTCTGTAATGTCTCTGTTCTATCTGAGCTGACTCTGTAATGTCTCTGTTCTATCTGAGCTGACTCTGTAATGTCTCTGTTCTATCTGAGCTGACTCTGTAATGTCTCTGTTCTATCTGAGCTGACTCTGTAATGTTTCAGTTCTATCTGAGTTGACTCTGTAATGTCTCTGTTCTATCTGAGCTGACTCTGTGATGTCTCTGTACTATCTGAGCTGGCTCTGTGATGTCTCTGTACTATCTGAGCTGGCTCTGTGATGTCTCTGTACTATCTGAGCTGACTCTGTGATGTCTCTGTACTATCTGACCCGGCTCTGTGATGTCTCTGGACTATCTGACCCGGCTCTGTGATGTCTCTGTACTATCTGATCTGGCTCTGTGATGTCTCTGTACTATCTGACCTGGCTCTGTGATGTCTCTGTACTATCTGAGCTGGCTCTGTGATGTCTCTGTACTATCTGAGCTGGCTCTGTGATGTCTCTGTACTATCTGAGCTGGCTCTGTGATGTTTCTGTACTGTCTGAGCTGGCTCTGTGATATCTCTGTATTATCTCAGTTGGCTCTGTGATGTCTCTGTACCATCTCAGCTGACTCTGTGATGTCTCTGTACTATCTGTGCTGACTCTGTGATGTCTCTGTACTATCTGAGCTGACTCTGTGATATCTCTGTGCCATCTCCGCTGACTCTGTGATCTCTCTGTACTATCTGAGCTGACTTTGATGTCTCTGTGCAATCTGAGCTGGCTCTGTGATGTCTCTGTACTATCTGAGCTGACTCTGTGATGTCTCTGTGCAATCTGACCTGGCTGTGTGATGTCTCTGTTCTACCTGACCTGGCTCTTTGATGTCTCTGTTCTATCTGAGCTGACTCTGTAATGTCTCTGTTCTATCTGAGCTGACTCTGTAATGTTTCAGTTCTGTCTGAGCTGACTCTGTAATGTCTCTGTTCTATCTGAGCTGACTCTGTAATGTCTCTGTACTATCTGAGCTGACTCTGTCATGTCTCTGTACTATCTGAGCTGACTCTGTAATGTCTCTGTTCTGTCTGAGCTGACTCTGCAATGTCTCTGTACTATCTGAGCTGACTCTGTAATGTCTCCGTTCTATCTGAGCTGACTCTGTCATGTCTCCGTTCTATCTGAGCTGACTCTGTAATGTCTCTGTACTATCTGAGCTGACTCTGTAATGTCTCTGTTCTATCTGAGCTGACTCTGTAATGTCTCTGTACTATCTGAGCTGACTCTGTAATGTCTCTGTTCTATCTGAGCTGACTCTGTAATGTCTCTGTTCTATCTGAGCTGACTCTGTAATGTCTCTGTTCTATCTGAGCTGACTCTGTAATGTCTCTGTTCTATCTGAGCTGACTCTGTAATGTCTCTGTTCTATCTGAGCTGACTCTGTAATGTTTCAGTTCTATCTGAGTTGACTCTGTGATATCTCTGTACCATCTCAGCTGACTCTGTGATGTCTCTGTACTATCTGTGCTGACTCTGTGATGTCTCTGTACTATCTGAGCTGACTCTGTGATATCTCTGTGCCATCTCCGCTGACTCTGTGATCTCTCTGTACTATCTGAGCTGACTGTGATGTCTCTGTGCAATCTGAGCTGGCTCTGTGATGTCTCTGTACTATCTGAGCTGACTCTGTGATGTCTCTGTGCAATCTGACCTGGCTGTGTGATGTCTCTGTTCTACCTGACCTGGCTCTTTGATGTCTCTGTTCTATCTGAGCTGACTCTGTAATGTCTCTGTTCTATCTGAGCTGACTCTGTAATGTTTCAGTTCTGTCTGAGCTGACTCTGTAATGTCTCTGTTCTATCTGAGCTGACTCTGTAATGTCTCTGTACTATCTGAGCTGACTCTGTCATGTCTCTGTACTATCTGAGCTGACTCTGTAATGTCTCTGTTCTGTCTGAGCTGACTCTGCAATGTCTCTGTACTATCTGAGCTGACTCTGTAATGTCTCCGTTCTATCTGAGCTGACTCTGTCATGTCTCCGTTCTATCTGAGCTGACTCTGTAATGTCTCTGTACTATCTGAGCTGACTCTGTAATGTCTCTGTTCTATCTGAGCTGACTCTGTAATGTCTCTGTTCTATCTGAGCTGACTCTGTAATGTCTCTGTACTATCTGAGCTGACTCTGTAATGTCTCTGTTCTATCTGAGCTGACTCTGTAATGTCTCTGTTCTATCTGAGCTGACTCTGTAATGTCTCTGTTCTATCTGAGCTGACTCTGTAATGTCTCTGTTCTATCTGAGCTGACTCTGTAATGTCTCTGTTCTATCTGAGCTGACTCTGTAATGTTTCAGTTCTATCTGAGTTGACTCTGTAATGTCTCTGTTCTATCTGAGCTGACTCTGTGATGTCTCTGTACTATCTGAGCTGGCTCTGTGATGTCTCTGTACTATCTGAGCTGGCTCTGTGATGTCTCTGTACTATCTGAGCTGACTCTGTGATGTCTCTGTACTATCTGACCCGGCTCTGTGATGTCTCTGGACTATCTGACCCGGCTCTGTGATGTCTCTGTACTATCTGATCTGGCTCTGTGATGTCTCTGTACTATCTGACCTGGCTCTGTGATGTCTCTGTACGATCTGAGCTGGCTCTGTGATGTCTCTGTACTATCTGAGCTGGCTCTGTGATGTCTCTGTACTATCTGAGCTGGCTCTGTGATGTTTCTGTACTGTCTGAGCTGGCTCTGTGATATCTCTGTATTATCTCAGTTGGCTCTGTGATGTCTCTGTACCATCTCAGCTGACTCTGTGATGTCTCTGTACTATCTGTGCTGACTCTGTGATGTCTCTGTACTATCTGAGCTGACTCTGTGATATCTCTGTGCCATCTCCGCTGACTCTGTGATCTCTCTGTACTATCTGAGCTGACTGTGATGTCTCTGTGCAATCTGAGCTGGCTCTGTGATGTCTCTGTACTATCTGAGCTGACTCTGTGATGTCTCTGTGCAATCTGACCTGGCTGTGTGATGTCTCTGTTCTATCTGACCTGGCTCTTTGATGTCTCTGTTCTATCTGAGCTGACTCTGTAATGTCTCTGTTCTATCTGAGCTGACTCTGTAATGTTTCAGTTCTGTCTGAGCTGACTCTGTAATGTCTCTGTTCTATCTGAGCTGACTCTGTGATGTCTCTGTACTATCTGAGCTGGCTCTGTGATGTCTCTGTACTATCTGAGCTGACTCTGTAATCTCTCTGTGCTATCTGACCCTGCTCTGTGATGTCTCTGTACTATCTGACCTGGCTCTGTGATGTCTCTGTACTATCTGAGCTGGCTCTGTGATGTCTCTGTACTATCTGAGCTGGCTCTGTGATGTCTCTGTACTATCTGAGCTGGCTCTGTGATGTCTCTGTACTATCTGACCTGGCACTGTGATGTCTCTCTGCTATCTGACCTGACTCTGTAATGTCTCTGTACTATCTGAGCTGACTCTGTAATGTCTCTGTTCTATCTGAGCTGACTCTGTCATGTCTCTGTTCTATCTGAGCTGACTCTGTAATGTCTCTGTTCTATCTGAGCTGACTCTGCAATGTCTCTGTTCTATCTGAGCTGACTCTGTAATGTCTCTGTTCTATCTGAGCTGACTCTGTAATGTCTCTGTACTATCTGAGCTGACTCTGTAATGTCTCTGTTCTATCTGAGCTGACTCTGTAATGTCTCTGTTCTATCTGAGCTGACTCTATAATGTCTCTGTTCTATCTGAGCTGACTCTGTAATGTCTCTGTTCTATCTGAGCTGACTCTGTAATGTCTCTGTTCTATCTGAGCTGACTCTGTAATGTTTCAGTTCTATCTGAGCTGATTCTGTGATGTCTCTGTACTATCTGAGCTGGCTCTGTGATGTCTCTGTACTATCTGAGCTGACTCTGTAATGTCTCTGTACTATCTGACCCTGCTCTGTGATATCTCTGTACTATCTGACCTGGCTCTGTGATGTCTCTTTGCTATCTGAGCTGGCTCTGTGATGTCTCTGTACTATCTGAGCTGGCTCTGTGATGTCTCTGTACTATCTGAGCTGGCTCTGTGATGTCTCTGTACTATCTGACCCTGCTCTGTGATATCTCTGTACTATCTGACCTGGCTCTGTGATGTCTCTTTGCTATCTGAGCTGGCTCTGTGATGTCTCTGTACTATCTGAGCTGACTCTGTGATGTCTCTGTACTATCTGACCCGGCTCTGTGATGTCTCTGTACTATCTGACCCGGCTCTGTGATGTCTCTGTACTATCTGATCTGGCTCTGTGATGTCTCTGTACTATCTGAGCTGGCTCTGTGATGTCTCTGTACTATAAGAGCTGGCTCTGTGATGTCTCTGTACTATCTGAGCTGGCTCTGTGATGTCTCTGTACTATCTGAGCTGGCTCTGTGATGTTTCTGTACTGTCTGAGCTGGCTCTGTGATATCTCTGTATTATCTCAGTTGGCTCTGTGATGTCTCTGTACCATCTCAGCTGACTCTGTGATGTCTCTGTACTATCTGTGCTGACTCTGTGATGTCTCTGTACTATCTGAGCTGACTCTGTGATATCTCTGTACCATCTCCGCTGACTCTGTGATCTCTCTGTACTATCTGAGCTGACTCTGTGATGTCTCTGTGCAATCTGACCTGGCTCTGTGGTGACTCTGTACTATCTGTCCCGGCTCTGTGATGTCTCTGTACTGTCTGACCTGGCTGTGTGATGTCTCTGTACTATCTGACCTGGCTCTGTGATGTCTCTCTGCTATCTTAGCTGGCTCTGTGATTTCTCTGCACTAATTGAGCTGGTTCTGAGATATCTCTCTTCTATCTGTGAGCTGGCTCTGTGACGTCTCTGTACTATCTGAGCTGGCTGTGTGATGTCTCTGTACTATCCGAGCTCACTCTGTGATATCTCTGTACTATCTGAGCTGGTTCTGTGATGTTTCTATACTGTCCGTGAGCTGGCTCTGTGATGTCTCTGCACTATTTGAGCTGACTCTGTGATGTCTCAGTTCTATCTGAGCTGGCGCTGTGATGTCACTCTGCTATCTGAGCTGGCGGTGTGATGTGTCTGTACAAATTGAGCTGGTTCTGAGATATCTCTCTTCTCTCTGTGAGCTGGCTCTGTGATGTCTCTGTACTATCTGAGCTGGCTCTGTGATGTCTCTGCACAATCGGAGCTGGTTCTGCGATGTCTCTCTGCTATCTGTGAGCCGGCTCTGTGATGTCTCTGTACTATCTGAGCTGGCTCTGTAATGTCTCTGTACTATCTGAGCTGACTCTGTAATGTCTCTGTTCTATCTGAGCTGACTCTGTAATGTCTCTGTTCTATCTGAGCTGACTCTGTAATGTCTCTGTACTATCTGAGCTGACTCTGTAATGTCTCCGTTCTATCTGAGCTGACTCTGTAATGTCTCCTTTCTATCTGAGCTGACTCTGTAATGTCTCTGTACTATCTGAGCTGACTCTGTAATGTCTCTGTTCTATCTGAGCTGACTCTGTAATGTCTCTGTTCTATCTGAGCTGACTCTGTAATGTCTCTGTACTATCTGAGCTGACTCTGTAATGTCTCTGTACTATCTGAGCTGACTCTGTAATGTCTCTGTTCTATCTGAGCTGACTCTGTAATGTCTCTGTTCTATCTGAGCTGACTCTGTAATGTCTCTGTTCTATCTGAGCTGACTCTGTAATGTCTCTGTTCTATCTGAGCTGACTCTGTCATGTCTCTGTTCTATCTGAGCTGACTCTGTAATGTCTCTGTACTATCTGAGCTGACTCTGTAATGTCTCTGTTCTATCTGAGCTGACTCTGTAATGTCTCTGTTCTATCTGAGCTGACTCTGTAATGTCTCTGTTCCATCTGAGCTGACTCTGTGATGTCTCTGTACTATCTGAGCTGGCACTGTGATGTCTCTGTACTATCTGAGTGACTCTGTAATGTCTCTGTTCTATCTGAGCTGACTATGTAATGTCTCTGTTCTATCTGAGCTGACTCTTTAATGTCTCTTTTCTATCTGAGATGACTCTGAAATGTCTCAGTACTATCTGAGCTGACTCTGTGATGTCTCTGTACTATCTGACCTGGCTCTGTGATGTCTCTGTACTATCTGAGCTGGCTCTGTACTATCTGAGCTGGCTCTGTGATGTCTCTGTCCTATCTGAGCTGGCTCTGTGATGTCTCCGTACAATCTGAGCTGACTCTGTAATGTCTCTGTACTATCTGAGCTTACTCTGCAATGTCGCTGTTCTACCTGAGCTGGCTCTGTGATGTCTCTGTACTATCTGAGCTGACTCTGTGATGTCTCTGTACCATCTCAGCTGACTCTGATCTCTCTGTACTATCTGAGCTGAGCTGGCTCTGTGATGTCTCTGTACTATCTGAGCTGGCTCTGTGACGTCTCTGATCTTTCTGAGCTGACTCTGTGATGTCTGAGTTCTATCTGAGCTGGCTCTGTGATGTTTCTATACTGTCTGTGAGCTGGCTCTGTGATGTCTCTGTGCTATCTGAGCTGACTCTGTGATGTCTCAGTTCTATCTGAGCTGGCGCTGTGATGTCACTCTGCTATCTGAGCTGGCTGTGTGATGTCTCTGTACTAATTTAGCTGGTTCTGAGATATCTCTCTTCTATCTGTGAGCTGGCTCTGTAATGTCTCTGTACTATCTGACCTGGCTGTGTGATGTCTCTGTACGATTTGACCTGGCTCTTTGATGTCTCTGTTCTTTCTGACCTGGCTCTGTGATGTCTCTCTGCTATCTGAGCTGACTCTGTAATGTCTCTGTACTATCTGAGCTGACTCTGTAATGTCTCTGTTCTATCTGAGCTGACTCTGTAATGTCTCTGTTCTATCTGAGCTGAGTCTGTAATGTCTCTGTACTATCTGAGCTGACTCTGTAATGTCTCTGTTCTATCTGAGCTCACTCTGTAATGTCTCTGTTCTATCTGAGCTGACTCTGTCATGTCTCTGTTCTATCTGAGCTGACTCTGTAATGTCTCTGTACTATCTGAGCTGATTCTGTAATGTCTCTGTTCTATCTGAGCTGACTCTGTAATGTCTCTGTTCTATCTGAGCTGACTCTGTAATGTCTCTGTTCTATCTGAGCTGACTCTGTAATGTCTCTGTTCTATCTGAGTTGACTCTGTAATGTCTCTGTTCTATCTGAGCTGACTCTGTAATGTTTCAGTTCTATCTGAGCTGACTCTGTAATGTCTCTGTTCTATCTGAGCTGACTCTGTGATGTCTCTGTACTATCTGAGCTGGCTCTGTGATGTCTCTGTACTATCTGAGCTGACTCTGTAATGTCTCTGTACTGTCTGACCCTGCTCTGTGATGTCTCTGTACTATCTGACCTGGCTCTGTGATGTCTCTTTGCTATCTGAGCTTGCTCTGTGATGTCTCTGTACTATCTGAGCTGGCTCTGTGATGTCTCTGTACTATCTGAGCTGACTCTGTGATGTCTCTGTACTATCTGACCCGGCTCTGTGATGTCTCTGTACTATCTGACCTGGCTCTGTGATGTCTCTGTACTATCTGAGCTGGCTCTGTGATGTCTCTGTACTATCTTAGCTGGCTCTGTGATGTCTCTGTACTATCTGAGCTGGCTCTGTGATGTTTCTGTACTGTCTGAGCTGGCTCTGTGATATCTCTGTATTATCTCAGTTGGCTCTGTGATGTCTCTGTACCATCTCAGCTGACTCTGTGATGTCTCTGTACTATCTGAGCTGACTCTGTGATGTCTCTGTACCATCTCAGCTGACTCTGATCTCTCTGTACTATCTGAGCTGAGCTGGCTCTGTGATGTCTCTGTACTATCTGAGCTGGCTCTGTGACGTCTCTGATCTTTCTGAGCTGACTCTGTGATGTCTGAGTTCTATCTGAGCTGGCTCTGTGATGTTTCTATACTGTCTGTGAGCTGGCTCTGTGATGTCTCTGTGCTATCTGAGCTGACTCTGTGATGTCTCAGTTCTATCTGAGCTGGCGCTGTGATGTCACTCTGCTATCTGAGCTGGCTGTGTGATGTCTCTGTACTAATTTAGCTGGTTCTGAGATATCTCTCTTCTATCTGTGAGCTGGCTCTGTAATGTCTCTGTACTATCTGACCTGGCTGTGTGATGTCTCTGTACGATTTGACCTGGCTCTTTGATGTCTCTGTTCTTTCTGACCTGGCTCTGTGATGTCTCTCTGCTATCTGAGCTGACTCTGTAATGTCTCTGTACTATCTGAGCTGACTCTGTAATGTCTCTGTTCTATCTGAGCTGACTCTGTAATGTCTCTGTTCTATCTGAGCTGAGTCTGTAATGTCTCTGTACTATCTGAGCTGACTCTGTAATGTCTCTGTTCTATCTGAGCTCACTCTGTAATGTCTCTGTTCTATCTGAGCTGACTCTGTCATGTCTCTGTTCTATCTGAGCTGACTCTGTAATGTCTCTGTACTATCTGAGCTGATTCTGTAATGTCTCTGTTCTATCTGAGCTGACTCTGTAATGTCTCTGTTCTATCTGAGCTGACTCTGTAATGTCTCTGTTCTATCTGAGCTGACTCTGTAATGTCTCTGTTCTATCTGAGTTGACTCTGTAATGTCTCTGTTCTATCTGAGCTGACTCTGTAATGTTTCAGTTCTATCTGAGCTGACTCTGTAATGTCTCTGTTCTATCTGAGCTGACTCTGTGATGTCTCTGTACTATCTGAGCTGGCTCTGTGATGTCTCTGTACTATCTGAGCTGACTCTGTAATGTCTCTGTACTGTCTGACCCTGCTCTGTGATGTCTCTGTACTATCTGACCTGGCTCTGTGATGTCTCTTTGCTATCTGAGCTTGCTCTGTGATGTCTCTGTACTATCTGAGCTGGCTCTGTGATGTCTCTGTACTATCTGAGCTGACTCTGTGATGTCTCTGTACTATCTGACCCGGCTCTGTGATGTCTCTGTACTATCTGACCTGGCTCTGTGATGTCTCTGTACTATCTGAGCTGGCTCTGTGATGTCTCTGTACTATCTTAGCTGGCTCTGTGATGTCTCTGTACTATCTGAGCTGGCTCTGTGATGTTTCTGTACTGTCTGAGCTGGCTCTGTGATATCTCTGTATTATCTCAGTTGGCTCTGTGATGTCTCTGTACCATCTCAGCTGACTCTGTGATGTCTCTGTACTATCTGAGCTGACTCTGTGATCTCTCTGTACTATCTGAGCTGACTGTGATGTCTCTGTGCAATCTGAGCTGGCTCTGTGATGTCTCTGTACTATCTGAGCTGACTCTGTGATGTCTCTGTACCATCTCAGCTGACTCTGTGATCTCTCTGTACTATCTGAGCTGACTCTGTGATGTCTCTGTGCAATCTGAGCTGTCTCTGTATTGTCTCTGTACTATCTGAGCTGGCTCTGTGATGTCCCTGTACTATCTGAGCTGACTCTGTAATGTCTCTGTACTATCTGACCCGGCTCTGTGATGTCTCTGTACTATCTGAGCTGACTCTGTGATGTCTCTGTACTATCTGAGCTGGCTCTGTGATGTCTCTGTTCTATCTGATCTGACTCTGTAATGTCTCTTTTCTTTCTGAGCTGACTCTGTAATGTCTCTGTTCTATCTGAGCTTACTCTTTAATGTCTCTGTTCTATCTGAGCTGACTCTGATGATGTCTCTGTGCAATCTGAGCTGGCTCTGTGATGTCTCTGTACTATCTGAGCTGACTCTGTAATGTCTCTGTACTATCTGAGCCTCCTCTGGAATGTCTCTGTACTATCTGTCCCGGCTCTGAGATGTCTCTGTACTATCTGAGCTGACTCTGTGATGTCTCTGTACCATCTCAGCTGACTCTGTGATCTCTCTGTACTATCTGAGCTGACTCTGTGATGTCTCTGTACCATCTCAGCTGACTCTGTCGTGTCTCTGTACTATCTGTCCCGGCTCTGAGATGTCTCTGTACTATCTGACCTGGCTCTGTGATGTCTCTGTACTATCTGACCTGGCTCTTTGATGTCTCTGTTCTATCTGACCTGGCTCTGTGATGTCTCTGCTATCCGAGCTGGCTCTGTGATGTCTCTGTACTAATTGTGCTGGTTCTGAGATATCTCTCTTCTATCTGTGAGCTGGCTCTGTGATGTCTCTGTGCTATCTGAGCTGGCTCTGTGACGTCTCTGAACTTTCTGAGCTGACTCTGTGATGTTTCAGTTCTATCTGAGCTGGCTCTGTGATGTCTCTCTGCTATCTGAGCTGGCTCTGTGATGTCTCTGTACTATCCGAGCTGGTTCTGTGATGTTTCTCTACTGTCTGTGAGCTGGCTCTGTGATGTCTCAGTTGTATGTGAGCCGGCACTGTGATGTCTCTGGTCTGTCTGAGCTGGTTCTGCGATGTGTCCCTGCTATCTGTGAGCCGGCTCTGTGATGTCTCTGTTCGATCTGAGCTGACTCTGTGAATACTCTGTTCTATTTGAGCTGGCTCTGTGATGTCTCTCTGCTGTCTGTGAGCTGGCTCTGTGATGTATCTGTACTATCTGAGCTGACTCTGTAATGTCTCTGTACGATCTGACCCGGCTCTGTGATGTCTCTGTGCTATCCGGACTGGCTCTGTGAAGTCTCTTTGCTATGTGAGCTGACTCTTTAATGTCTCTGTTCTATCTGAGCTCACTCTGTAATGTCTCAGTTCTATCTGAGCTGACTATGTGATGTCTCTGTACTATCTGAGCTGGCTCTGTGATGTCTCTGTACTATCTGAGCTGACTCTGTAATGTCTCTGTTCCATCTGAGCTGACTCTGTGATGTCTCTGTACTATCTGACCCGGCTCTGTGATGTCTCTGTTCTATCTGAGCTGACTCTGTGATGTCTCTGTACTATCTGAGCTGACTCTGTAATGTCTCTGTTCTATCTGAGCTCACTCTGTAATGTCTCAGTTCTATCTGAGCTGACTCTGTGATGTCTCTGTTCTATCTGAGCTCACTCTGTAATGTCTCAGTTCTATCTGAGCTGACTCTGTGATGTCTCTGTACAATCTGACCCGGCTCTGTGATGTCTCTGTACTATCTGAGCTGGCTCTGTGATGTCTCTGTACTATCTGAGCTGACTCTCGAATGTCTCTGTACTATCTGAGCTGACTCTGTAATGTCTCAGTTCTATCTGAGCTGACTCTGTGATGTCTCTGTACTATCTGACCCGGCTCTGTGATGTCTCTGTACTATCTGAGCTGGCTCTGTGATGTCTCTGTACTATCTGAGCTGACTCTGTAATGTCTCTGTACTATCTGAGCTTACTCTGTAATGTCGCTGTTCAATCTGAGCTGACTCTGTGATGTCTCTGTACTATCTGACCCGGCTCTGTGATGTCTCTGTACTATCTGAACTGACTCTGTAATGTCTCTGTACTATCTGAGCTGACTCTGTGATGTCTCTGTACTATCTGAGCTGACTCTGTAATGTCTCAGTTCTATCTGAGCTGACTCTGTGATGTCTCTGTACTATCTGACCCGGCTCTGTGATGTCTCTGTACTATCTGAGCTGACTCTGTAATGTCTCTGTTCTATCTGAACCGGCTCTGTGATGTCTCTGTACTATCTGAGCTGACTCTGTGATGTCTCTGTACTATCTGAGCTGGCTCTGTAATGTCTGTGTACTATCTGACCCGGCTCTGTGATGTCTCTGTTCTATCTGAGCTGACTCTGTAATGTCTCTGTACTATCTGACCCGGCTCTGTGATGTCTCTGTTCTATCTGAGCTGACTCTGTAATGTCTCTGTACTTTCTGACCCGGCTCTGTGATGTCTCTGTACTATCTGACCTGGCTCTGTGATGTCTCGATACTATCTGAGCTGGTTCTGTGATATTTCTCCACTATCTGTGAGCTGGCTCTGTGATCTCTCTGTACTATCTGAGCTGGTTCTGTGATGTTTCTCTACTGTCTGTGAGATGGCTCTGTGATGTCTCTGTACTATCTGAGCTGGTTCTGTGATGTTTCTCTACTGTCTCTGAGCTGGCTCTGTGATGTCTCTGTACTATCTGTGCTGGATCTGTGATGTTTCTCTACTGTCTGTGAGCTGGCTCTGTGATGTCTCTGTACTATCTGAGCTGGCTCTGTGATGTTTCTCTACTATCTCTGAGCTGGTTCTGTGATGTTTCTCTACTGTCTCTGAGCTGGCTCTGTGATGTCTCTGTACTATCTGTGCTGGATCTGTGATGTTTCTCTACTGTCTGTGAGCTGGCTCTGTGATGTCTCTGTACTATCTGAGCTGGTTCTGTGATGTTTCTCTGCTGTCTGTGAGCTGGCTCTGTGATGTCTCTGTACTATCTGAGCTGGTTCTGTGATGTTTCTCTCCTGTCTGTGAGCTGGCTCTGTGATGTCTCTGTACTATCTGAGCTGGTTCTGTGATGTTTCTCTACTGTCTGTGAGCTGGCTCTGTGATGTCTCTGTACAATCTGAGCTGGCTCTGTGATGTTTCTTTACTATCTGTGAGCTGGCTCTGTGATGTCTCTGTACTAGCTGTGCTGGTTCTGTGATGTTTCTCTACTGTCTGTGAGATGGCTCTGTGATGTCTCTGTACTATCTGAGCTGGTTCTGTGATGTTTCTCTATTGTCTGTGAGCTGGCTCTGTGATGTCTCTGTACTTTCTGAGCTGGTTCTGTGATGTTTCTCTCCTGTCTGTGAGCTGGCTCTGTGATGTCTCTGTACTGTCTGAGCTGGTTCTGTGATGTTTCTCTACTGTCTGTGAGCTGGCTCTGTGATGTCTCAGTTCTATGTGAGCCGGCTCTGTGATGTCTCTGTTCTGTCTGAGCTGGTTCTGCGATGTGTCCCTGCTATCTGTGAGCCGGCTCTGTGATGTCTCTGTTCGATCTGAGCTGACTCTGTGAATACTCTGTTCTATTTGAGCTGGCTCTGTGATGTCTCTCTGCTTTCTGTGAGCCGGCTCTGTGATGTCTCTGTACTAATTGAGCTGGTTCTGAGATATCTCTCTTCTATCTGTGAGCTGGCTCTGTGACGTCTCTGTACTATCTGAGCTGGCTCTGTGATGTCTGTACTATCTGAGCTGACTCTGTGATGTCTCAGTTCTATCTGAGCTGGCTCTGTGATGTCTCTCCGCTATCTGAGCTGGCTCTGTGATGTCTCTGTACTATCCGAGCTAACTCTGTGATATCTCTGTCCTATCTGAGCTGGTTCTGTGATGTTTCTATACTGTCTGTGAGCTGGCCCTGTGATGTCTCTGTACTATTTGAGCTGACTCTGTGATGTCTCAGTTCTATCTGAGCTGGCGCTGTGATGTCACTCTGCTATCTGAGCTGGCTGTGTGATGTCTCTGTACTATCTGAGCTGGCTCTGTAATGTCTCTGTACAATCGGAGCTGGTTCTGCGATGTCTCTCTGCTATCTGTGAGCCGGCTCTGTGATGTCTCTGTACTATCTGAGGTGGCTCTGTGATGTCTCTGTACTATCTGAGCTGGTTCTGTGATGTTTCTCTACTATCTGTGAGCTGGCTCTGTGATGTCTCTGTACTATCTGAGCTAACTCTGTGATGTCTCTGTACAATCTGAGCTGACTCTGTAATGTCTCTGTTCAATCTGAGCTGACTCTGTAATGTCTCTGTACTATCTGAGCTGACTCTGCAATGTCTCTGTACTATCTGAGCTGACTCTGTAATGTCTCAGTTCCATCTGAGCTGACTCTGTGATGTCTCTGTACTATCTGAGCTGACTCTGTAATGTCTCTGTACTATCTGAGCTGACTCTGTAATGTCTCTGTTCTATCTGAGCTGACTCTGTAATGTCTCTGTTCTATCTGAGCTGACTCTGTGATGTCTCTGTCCTATCTGAGCTAACTCTGTGATGTCTCTGTACTATCTGAGCTGACTCTGTCATGTCCCTGTACTATCTGAGCTGACTCTGTAATGTCTCTGTTCTGTCTGAGCTGACTCTGTAATGTCTCTGTACTATCTGAGCTGACTCTGTCATGTCTCTGTACTATCTGAGCTGACTCTGTAATGACTCCGTTCTATCTGAGCTGACTCTGTCATGTCTCCGTTCTATCTGAGCTGACTCTGTAATGTCTCTGTACTATCTGAGCTGACTCTGTAATGTCTCTGTTCTATCTGAGCTGACTCTGTAATGTCTCTGTTCTATCTGAGCTGACTCTGTAATGTCTCTGTACTATCTGAGCTGACTCTGTAATGTCTCTGTTCTATCTGAGCTGACTCTGTAATGTCTCTGTTCTATCTGAGCTGACTCTGTAATGTCTCTGTTCTATCTGAGCTGACTCTGTAATGTCTCTGTACTATCTGAGCTGACTCTGTAATGTCTCTGTTCTATCTGAGCTGACTCTGTAATGTCTCTGTTCTATCTGAGCTGACTCTGTAATGTCTCTGTTCTATCTGAGCTGACTCTGTAATGTCTCTGTACTATCTGAGCTGACTCTGTAATGTCTCTGTTCTATCTGAGCTGACTCTGTAATGTCTCTGTTCTATCTGAGCTGACTCTGTAATGTCTCTGTTCTATCTGAGCTGACTCTGTAATGTCTCTGTACTATCTGAGCTGACTCTGTAATGTCTCTGTTCTATCTGAGCTGACTCTGTAATGTCTCTGTTCTATCTGAGCTGACTCTGTAATGTCTCTGTTCTATCTGAGCTGACTCTGTAATGTTTCAGTTCTATCTGAGTTGACTCTGTAATGTCTCTGTTCTATCTGAGCTGACTCTGTGATGTCTCTGTACTATCTGAGCTGGCTCTGTGATGTCTCTGTACTATCTGAGCTGACTCTGTAATCTCTCTGTGCTATCTGACCCTGCTCTGTGATGTCTCTGTACTATCTGACCTGGCTCTGTAATGTCTCTGTACTATCTGAGCTCTCTCTGTGATGTCTCTGTACTATCTGAGCTGACTCTGTGATGTCTCTGGACTATCTGACCCGGCTCTGTGATGTCTCTGTACTATCTGATCTGGCTCTGTGATGTCTCTGTACTATCTGACCTGGCTCTGTGATGTCTCTGTACTATCTGAGCTGGCTCTGTGATGTCTCTGTACTATCTGAGCTGGCTCTGTGATGTCTCTGTACTATCTGAGCTGGCTCTGTGATGTTTCTGTACTGTCTGAGCTGGCTCTGTGATATCTCTGTATTATCTCAGTTGGCTCTGTGATGTCTCTGTACCATCTCAGCTGACTCTGTGATGTCTCTGTACTATCTGAGCTGACTCTGTGATATCTCTGTGCCATCTCCGCTGACTCTGTGATCTCTCTGTACTATCTGAGCTGACTGTGATGTCTCTGTGCAATCTGAGCTGGCTCTGTGATGTCTCTGTACTATCTGAGCTGACTCTGTGATGTCTCTGTGCAATCTGAGCTGGCTCTGTGGTGTCTCTGTACTATCTGTCCCGACTCTGAGATGTCTCTGTACTATCTGACCTGGCTGTGTGATGTCTCTGTACTATCTGAGCTGACTCTGTAATGTCTCTGTTCTATCTGAGCTGACTCTGTAATGTTTCAGTTCTGTCTGAGCTGACTCTGTAATGTCTCTGTTCTATCTGAGCTGACTCTGTGATGTCTCTGTACTATCTGACCCGGCTCTGTGATGTCTCTGTACTATCTGAGCTGACTCTGTAATCTCTCTGTGCTATCTGACCCTGCTCTGTGATGTCTCTGTACTATCTGACCTGGCTCTGTGATGTCTCTGTACTATCTGAGCTGGCTCTGTGATGTCTCTGTACTATCTGAGCTGGCTCTGTGATGTCTCTGTACTATCTGAGCTGGCTCTGTGATGTCTCTGTACTATCTGAGCTGGCTCTGTGATGTCTCTGTACTATCTGAGCTGGCTCTGTGATGTCTCTGTACTATCTGACCTGGCACTGTGATGTCTCTCTGCTATCTGAGCTGACTCTGTAATGTCTCTGTTCTATCTGAGCTGACTCTGTAATGTCTCTGTTCTATCTGAGCTGACTCTGTAATGTCTCTGTTCTATCTGAGCTGACTCTGCAATGTCTCTGTTCTATCTGAGCTGACTCTGTAATGTCTCTGTTCTATCTGAGCTGACTCTGTAATGTCTCTGTACTATCTGAGCTGACTCTGTAATGTCTCTGTTCTATCTGAGCTGACTCTGTAATGTCTCTGTTCTATCTGAGCTGACTCTATAATGTCTCTGTTCTATCTGAGCTGACTCTGTAATGTCTCTGTTCTATCTGAGCTGACTCTGTAATGTCTCTGTTCTATCTGAGCTGACTCTGTAATGTCTCTGTTCTATCTGAGCTGACTCTGTAATGTCTCTGTTCTATCTGAGCTGACTCTGTGATGTCTCTGTACTATCTGAGCTGGCTCTGTGATGTCTCTGTACTATCTGAGCTGACTCTGTAATGTCTCTGTACTATCTGACCCTGCTCTGTGATATCTCTGTACTATCTGACCTGGCTCTGTGATGTCTATTTGCTGTCTGAGCTGGCTCTGTGATGTCTCTGTACTATCTGAGCTGGCTCTGTGATGTCTCTGTACTATCTGAGCTGGCTCTGTGATGTCTCTGTACTATCTGACCCTGCTCTGTGATATCTCTGTACTATCTGACCTGGCTCTGTGATGTCTCTTTGCTATCTGAGCTGGCTCTGTGATGTCTCTGTACTATCTGAGCTGACTCTGTGATGTCTCTGTACTATCTGACCCGGCTCTGTGATGTCTCTGTACTATCTGACCCGGCTCTGTGATGTCTCTGTACTATCTGATCTGGCTCTGTGATGTCTCTGTACTATCTGACCTGGCTCTGTGATGTCACTGTTCTATCTGAGCTGGCTCTGTGATGTCTCTGTACTATAAGAGCTGGCTCTGTGATGTCTCTGTACTATCTGAGCTGGCTCTGTGATGTCTCTGTACTATCTCAGTTGGCTCTGTGATGTCTCTGTACCATCTCAGCTGACTCTGTGATGTCTCTGTACTATCTGTGCTGACTCTGTGATGTCTCTGTATAATCTGAGCTGACTCTGTGATATCTCTGTACCATCTCCGCTGACTCTGTGATCTCTCTGTACTATCTGAGCTGACTGTGATGTCTCTGTGCAATCTGAGCTGGCTCTGTGATGTCTCTGTACTATCTGAGCTGACTCTGTGATGTCTCTGTACCATCTCAGCTGACTCTGTGATCTCTCTGTACTATCTGAGCTGACTCTGTGATGTCTCTGTGCAATCTGACCTGGCTCTGTGGTGTCTCTGTACTGTCTGACCTGGCTGTGTGATGTCTCTGTACTATCTGACCTGGCTCAGTGATGTCTCTATGCTATCTTAGCTGGCTCTGTGATTTCTCTGCACTAATTGAGCTGGTTCTGAGATATCTCTCTTCTATCTGTGAGCTGGCTCTGTGACGTCTCTGTACTATCTGAGCTGGCTGTGTGATGTCTCTGTACTATCCGAGCTCACTCTGTGATATCTCTGTACTATCTGAGCTGGTTCTGTGATGTTTCTATACTGTCCGTGAGCTGGCTCTGTGATGTCTCTGCACTATTTGAGCTGACTCTGTGATGTCTCAGTTCTATCTGAGCTGGCGCTGTGATGTCACTCTGCTATCTGAGCTGGCGGTGTGATGTGTCTGTACAAATTGAGCTGGTTCTGAGATATCTCTCTTCTCTCTGTGAGCTGGCTCTGTGATGTCTCTGTACTATCTGAGCTGGCTCTGTGATGTCTCTGCACAATCGGAGCTGGTTCTGCGATGTCTCTCTGCTATCTGTGAGCCGGCTCTGTGATGTCTCTGTACTATCTGAGCTGGCTCTGTAATGTCTCTGTACTATCTGAGCTGACTCTGTAATGTCTCTGTTCTATCTGAGCTGACTCTGTAATGTCTCTGTTCTATCTGAGCTGACTCTGTAATGTCTCTGTACTATCTGAGCTGACTCTGTAATGTCTCCGTTCTATCTGAGCTGACTCTGTAATGTCTCCTTTCTATCTGAGCTGACTCTGTAATGTCTCTGTACTATCTGAGCTGACTCTGTAATGTCTCTGTTCTATCTGAGCTGACTCTGTAATGTCTCTGTTCTATCTGAGCTGACTCTGTAATGTCTCTGCACTATCTGAGCTGACTCTGTAATGTCTCTGTACTATCTGAGCTGACTCTGTAATGTCTCTGTTCTATCTGAGCTGACTCTGTAATGTCTCTGTTGTATCTGAGCTGACTCTGTAATGTCTCTGTTCTATCTGAGCTGACTCTGTAATGTCTCTGTTCTATCTGAGCTGACTCTGTCATGTCTCTGTTCTATCTGAGCTGACTCTGTAGTGTCTCTGTACTATCTGAGCTGACTCTGTAATGTCTCTGTTCTATCTGAGCTGACTCTGTAATGTCTCTGTTCTATCTGAGATGACTCTGTAATGTCTCTGTTCCATCTGAGCTGACTCTGTAATGTCTCTGTTCTATCTGAGCTGACTCTGTAATGTCTCTGTTCTATCTGAGCTGACTCTGTAATGTTTCAGTTCTATCTGAGCTGACTCTGTGATGTCTCTGTACTATCTGAGCTGGCACTGTGATGTCTCTGTACTATCTGAGTGACTCTGTAATGTCTCTGTTCTATCTGAGCTGACTATGTAATGTCTCTGTTCTATCTGAGCTGACTCTTTAATGTCTCTTTTCTATCTGAGATGACTCTGAAATGTCTCAGTACTATCTGAGCTGACTCTGTGATGTCTCTGTACTATCTGACCTGGCTCTGTGATGTCTCTGTACTATCTGAGCTGGCTCTGTACTATCTGAGCTGGCTCTGTGATGTCTCTGTCCTATCTGAGCTGGCTCTGTGATGTCTCCGTATTATCTGAGCTTACTCTGTAATGTCGCTGTTCTACCTGAGCTGGCTCTGTGATGTCTCTGTACTATCTGAGCTGACTCTGTGATGTCTCTGTACCATCTCAGCTGACTCTGTGATCTCTCTGTACTATCTGAGCTGAGCTGGCTCTGTGATGTCTCTGTACTATCTGAGCTGGCTCTGTGACGTCTCTGATCTTTCTGAGCTGACTCTGTGATGTCTCAGTTCTATCTGAGCTGGCTCTGTGATGTTTCTATACTGTCTGTGAGCTGGCTCTGTGATGTCTCTGTACTATCTGAGCTGACTCTGTGATGTCTCAGTTCTATCTGAGCTGGCGCTGTGATGTCACTCTGCTATCTGAGCTGGCTGTGTGATGTCTCTGTACTAATTTAGCTGGTTCTGAGATATCTCTCTTCTATCTGTGAGCTGGCTCTGTGATGTCTCTGTACTATCTGACCTGGCTGTGTGATGTCTCTGTACTATTTGACCTGGCTCTTTGATGTCTCTGTTCTTTCTGACCTGGCTCTGTGATGTCTCTCTGCTATCTGAGCTGACTCTGTAATGTCTCAGTTCTATCTGAGCTGACTCTGTAATGTCTCTGTTCTATCTGAGCTGACTCTGTAATGTCTCTGTACTATCTGAGACGACTCTGTAATGTCTCTGTACTATCTGAGCTGACTCTGTAATGTCTCTGTTCTATCTGAGCTGACTCTGTAATGTCTCTGTTCTATCTGAGCTGACTCTGTAATGTCTCTGTTCTATCTGAGCTGACTCTGTAATGTCTCTGTACTATCTGAGCTGACTCTGTAATGTCTCTGTACTATCTGAGCTGACTCTGTAATGTCTCTGTTCTATCTGAGCTGACTCTGTAATGTCTCTGTTCTATCTGAGCTGACTCTGTCATGTCTCTGTTCTATCTGAGCTGACTCTGTAATGTCTCTGTACTATCTGACATGTCTCTGTGATGTCTCTGTACTATCTGAGCTGGCTCTGTGATGTCTCTGTACTATCTGAGCTGACTCTGTGATCTCTCTGTACTATCTGACCTGGCTCTGTGATGTCTCTGTACTATCTGACATGTCTCTGTGATGTCTCTGTACTATCTGAGCTGACTCTGTGATCTCTCTGTACTATCTGACCCAGCTCTGTGATGTCTCTGTACTATCTGAGCTGACTCTGTGATCTCTCTGTACTATCTGACCTGGCTCTGTGATGTCTCTGTACTATCTGAGCTGACTCTGTAATGTCTCTGTACTATCTGACATGTCTCTGTGATGTCTCTGTACTATCTGAGCTGGCTCTGTGATGTCTCTGTACTATCTGACCCAGCTCTGTGATGTCTCTGTACTATCTGAGCTGACTCTGTGATCTCTCTGTACTATCTGACCTAGCTCTGTGATGTCTCTGTACTATCTGAGCTGACTCTGTAATGTCTCTGTACTATCTGACATGTCTCTGTGATGTCTCTGTGCTATCTGTGAGCTGGCTCTGTGATGTCTCTGTACTATCTCAGCTCGTTCTGCGATGTCTCTCTGCTATCTGTGAGCCGGCTCTGTGATGTCTCTGTACTATCTGAGCTGGCTCTGTGATGTCTCTTTGCTATCTGAGCTGGCTCTGTGATGTTTCTGTACTGTCTGAGCTAGCTCTGTGATATCTCTGTATTATCTCAGTTGGCTCTGTGATGTCTCTCTGCCATCTCAGCTGACTCTGTGATGTCTCTGTTCCATCTGAGCTGACTCTGTGATGTCTCTATAGCATCTCAGCTGACTCTGATCTCTCTGTACTATCTGAGCTGACTCTGTGATGTCTCTGTGCAATCTGAGCTGGCTCTGTGATGTCTCTGTACTATCTGAGCTGACTCTGTGATGTCTCTGTACCATCTCAGCTGACTCTGTGATCTCTCTGTACTATCTGAGCTGACTCTGTTGATGTCTCTGTACTATCTGAGCTGGCTCTGTAATGTCTCTGTACTTTCTGACCCGGCTCTGTGATGTCTCTGTACTATCCGACCTGGCTCTGTGATGTCTCTTTGCTTTCTGAGCTGGCTCTGTGATGTCTCTATACTATCTGAGCTGACTCTGTGATGTCTCTGTACTATCTGAGCTGGCACTGTGATGTCTCGTACTATCTGAGCTGGCACTGTGATGTCTCTGTACGATCTGAGCTGACTCTGTAATGTCTCTGTTCTATCTGAGCTGACTCTATAATGTCTCTGTTCTATCTGAGCTGACTCTTTAATGTCTCTTTTCGATCTGAGCTGACTCTGTAATGTCTCAGTACTATCTGAGCTGACTCTGTGATGTCTCTGTACAATCTGACCCGGCTCTGTGATGTCTCTGTACTATCTGACCTGGCTCTGTGATGTCTCTGTACTATCTGAGGTGGCTCTGTACTATCTGAGCTGGCTCTGTGATGTCTCTGTACTATCTGAGCTGGCTCTTTGATGTCTCTGTACTATCTGAGCTGACTCTGTAATGTCTCTGTACTATCTGAGCCTCCTCTGGAATGTCGCTGTTCTATCTGAGCTGGCTCTGTGATGTCTCTGTACTATCTGAGCTGACTCTGTGATGTCTCTGTACGATCTCAGCTGACTCTGTGATCTCTCTGTACTATCTGAGCTGACTCTGTGATGTCTCTGTGCAATCTGAGCTGGCTCAGTGATGTCTCTGTACTATCTGAGCTGACTCTGTGATGTCTCTGTACCATCTCAGCTGACTCTGTGATCTCTCTGTACTATCTGAGCTGACTCTGTGATGTCTCTGTACCATCTCAGCTGACTCTGTCGTGTCTCTGTACTATCTGTCCCGGCTCTGAGATGTCTCTGTTCTATCTGACCTGGCTCTGTGATGTCTATGCTATCCGAGCTGGCTCTGTGATGTCTCTGTACTAATTGTGCTGGTTCTGAGATATCTCTCTTCTATCTGTGAGGTGGCTCTGTGATGTCTCTGTGCTATCTGAGCTGGCTCTGTGACGTCTCTGAACTTTCTGAGCTGACTCTGTGATGTTTCAGTTCTATCTGAGCTGGCTCTGTGATGTCTCTCTGCTATCTGAGCTGGCTCTGTGATGTCTCTGTACTATCCGAGCTAACTCTGTGATATCTCTGTACTATCTGAGCTGGTTCTGTGATGTTTCTATACTGTCTGTGAGCTGGCTCTGTGATGTCTCTGTACTATCTGAGCTGACTCTGTGATATCTCAGTTCTATTTGAGCTGGCGCTGTGATGTCACTCTGCTATCTGAGCTGGCTGTGTGATGTCTCTGTACGAATTGAGCTGGTTCTGAGATATCTCTCTTCTATCTGTGAGCTGGCTCTGTGATGTCTCTGTACTATCTGAGCTGGCTCTGTGATGTCTCTGTACTATCTGAGCTGACTCTGTGATGTCTCTGTACCATCTCAGCTGACTCTGTGATCTCTCTGTACTATCTGAGCTGAGCTGGCTCTGTGATGTCTCTGTTCTATCTGAGCTGACTCTGTAATGTCTCTGTACTATCTGAGCTGACTCTGTAATGTCTCTGTACTATCTGAGCTGACTCTGTAATGTCTCTGTTCTATCTGAGCTGACTCTGTAATGTCTCTGTTCTATCTGAGCTGACTCTGTAATGTCTCTGTTCTATCTGAGCTGACTCTGTAATGTCTCTGTTCTATCTGAGCTGACTCTGTAATGTCTCTGTACTATCTGAGCTGACTCTGTAATGTCTCTGTACTATCTGAGCTGACTCTGTAATGTCTCTGTTCTATCTGAGCTGACTCTGTAATGTCTCTGTTCTATCTGAGCTGACTCTGTAATGTCTCTGTTCTATCTGAGCTGACTCTGTAATGTCTCTGTTCTATCTGAGCTGACTCTGTCATGTCTCTGTTCTATCTGAGCTGACTCTGTAATGTCTCTGTACTATCTGAGCTGACTCTGTAATGTCTCTGTTCTATCTGAGCTGACTCTGTAATGTCTCTGTTCTATCTGAGCTGACTCTGTAATGTCTCTGTTCTATCTGAGCTGACTCTGTAATGTCTCTGTTCTATCTGAGCTGACTCTGTCATGTCTCTGTTCTATCTGAGCTGACTCTGTAATGTTTCAGTTCTATCTGAGCTGACTCTGTGATGTTTCTGTACTATCTGAGCTGGCACTGTGATGTCTCTGTACTATCTGAGTGACTCTGTAATGTCTCTGTTCTATCTGAGCTGACTATGTAATGTCTCTGTTCTATCTGAGCTGACTCTTTAATGTCTCTTTTCTATCTGAGATGACTCTGAAATGTCTCAGTACTATCTGAGCTGACTCTGTGATGTCTCTGTACTATCTGACCTGGCTCTGTGATGTCTCTGTACTATCTGAGCTGGCTCTGTACTATCTGAGCTGGCTCTGTGATGTCTCTGTCCTATCTGAGCTGGCTCTGTGATATCTCCGTACTATCTGAGCTGACTCTGTAATGTCTCTGTACTATCTGAGCTGACTCTGTGATGTCTCTGTACCATCTCAGCTGACTCTGTGATCTCTCTGTACTATCTGAGCTGAGCTGGCTCTGTGATGTCTCTGTACTATCTGAGCTGGCTCTGTGACGTCTCTGATCTTTCTGAGCTGACTCTGTGATGTCTCAGTTCTATCTGAGCTGGCTCTGTGATGTTTCTATACTGTCTGTGAGCTGGCTCTGTGATGTCTCTGTACTATCTGAGCTGACTCTGTGATGTCTCAGTTCTATCTGAGCTGGCGCTGTGATGTCACTCTGCTATCTGAGCTGGCTGTGTGATGTCTCTGTACTAATTTAGCTGGTTCTGAGATATCTCTCTTCTATCTGTGAGCTGGCTCTGTGATGTCTCTGTACTATCTGACCTGGCTGTGTGATGTCTCTGTACTATTTGACCTGGCTCTTTGATGTCTCTGTTCTTTCTGACCTGGCTCTGTGATGTCTCTCTGCTATCTGAGCTGACTCTGTAATGTCTCTGTACTATCTGACCCGGCTCTGTGATGTCTCTGTTCTATCTGACCTGGCTCTGTGATGTCTCTGCTATCCGAGCTGGCTCTGTGATGTCTCTGTACTAATTGTGCTGGTTCTGAGATATCTCTCTTCTATCTGTGAGCTGGCTCTGTGATGTCTCTGTGCTATCTGAGCTGGCTCTGTGACGTCTCTGAACTTTCTGAGCTGACTCTGTGATGTTTCAGTTCATTCTGAGCTGGCTCTGTGATGTCTCTCTGCTATCTGAGCTGGCTCTGTGATGTCTCTGTACTATCTGAGCTGGTTCTGTGATGTTTCTATACTGTCTGTGAGCTGGCTCTGTGATGTCTCTGTACTATCTGAGCTGACTCTGTGATATCTCAGTTCTATTTGAGCTGGCGCTGTGATGTCACTCTGCTATCTGAGCTGGCTGTGTGATGTCTCTGTACGAATTGAGCTGGTTCTGAGATATCTCTCTTCTATCTGTGAGCTGGCTCTGTGATGTCTCTGTACTATCTGAGCTGACTCTGTAATGTCTCTGTACTATCTGACCCGGCTCTGTGATGTCTCTGTACTATCTGAGCTGGCTCTGTGATGTCTCTGTACTATCTGACCTGGCTCTGTGATGTCCCTGTACTATCTGAGCTGGCTCTGTGATGTCTCTGTACTATCTGACCTGGCCCTGTGATGTCTCTGTACTATCTGACCCAGCTCTGTGATGTCTCTGTACTATCTGAGCTGACTCTGTGATCTCTCTGTACTATCTGACCCAGCTCTGTGATGTCTCTGTACTATCTGAGCTGACTCTGTGATCTCTCTGTACTATCTGACCCAGCTCTGTGATGTCTCTGTACTATCTGAGCTGACTCTGTGATCTCTCTGTACTATCTGACCTGGCTCTGTGATGTCTCTGTACTATCTGAGCTGACTCTGTAATGTCTCTGTACTATCTGACATGTCTCTGTGATGTCTCTGTACTATCTGAGCTGGCTCTGTGATGTCTCTGTACTATCTGAGCTGACTCTGTGATCTCTCTGTACTATCTGACCTGGCTCTGTGATGTCTCTGTACTATCTGACATGTCTCTGTGATGTCTCTGTACTATCTGAGCTGACTCTGTGATCTCTCTGTACTATCTGACCCAGCTCTGTGATGTTTCTGTACTATCTGAGCTGACTCTGTGATCTCTCTGTACTATCTGACCTGGCTCTGTGATGTCTCTGTACTATCTGAGCTGACTCTGTAATGTCTCTGTACTATCTGACATGTCTCTGTGATGTCTCTGTACTATCTGAGCTGACTCTGTGATCTCTCTGTACTATCTGACCCGGCTCTGTGATGTCTCTGTACTATCTGAGCTGACTCTGTAATGTCTCTGTACTATCTGACATGTCTCTGTGATGTCTCTGTGCTATCTGTGAGCTGGCTCTGTGATGTCTCTGTACTATCTCAGCTCGTTCTGCGATGTCTCTCTGCTATCTGTGAGCCGGCTCTGTGATGTCTCTGTACTATCTGAGCTGGCTCTGTGATGTCTCTTTGCTATCTGAGCTGGCTCTGTGATGTTTCTGTACTGTCTGAGCTAGCTCTGTGATATCTCTGTATTATCTCAGTTGGCTCTGTGATGTCTCTCTGCCATCTCAGCTGACTCTGATCTCTCTGTACTATCTGAGCTGACTCTGTGATGTCTCTGTGCAATCTGTGCTGGCTCTGTGATGTCTCTGTACTATCTGAGCTGACTCTGTGATGTCTCTGTACCATCTCAGCTGACTCTGTGATCTCTCTGTACTATCTGAGCTGACTCTGTGATGTCTCTGTACTATCTGAGCTGGCTCTGTGATGTCTCTGTACTATCTGAGCTGACTCTGTGATGTCTCTGTTGTATCTGAGCTGACTCTGTGATGTCTCTGTACTATCTGAGCTGACTCTGTAATGTCTCAGTTCTATCTGAGCTGACTCTGTGATGTCTCTGTACTATCTGAGCTGACTATGTAATGTTTCAGTTCTATCTGAGCTGACTCTGTGATGTCTCTGTACTATCTGAGCTGGCACTGTGATGTCTCTGTACTATCTGAGTGACTCTGTAATGTCTCTGTTCTATCTGAGCTGACTATGTAATGTCTCTGTTCTATCTGAGCTGACTCTTTAATGTCTCTTTTCTATCTGAGATGACTCTGAAATGTCTCAGTACTATCTGAGCTGACTCTGTGATGTCTCTGTACTATCTGACCTGGCTCTGTGATGTCTCTGTACTATCTGAGCTGGCTCTGTACTATCTGAGCTGGCTCTGTGATGTCTCTGTCCTATCTGAGCTGACTCTGTGATGTCTCCATACTATCTGAGCTGGCTCTGTGATGTCTCCGTACTATCTGAGCTGACTCTGTAATGTCTCTGTACTATCTGAGCTGACTCTGTGATGTCTCTGTACCATCTCAGCTGACTCTGTGATCTCTCTGTACTATCTGAGCTGAGCTGGCTCTGTGATGTCTCTGTACTATCTGAGCTGGCTCTGTGACGTCTCTGATCTTTCTGAGCTGACTCTGTGATGTCTCAGTTCTATCTGAGCTGGCTCTGTGATGTTTCTATACTGTCTGTGAGCTGGCTCTGTGATGTCTCTGTACTATCTGAGCTGACTCTGTGATGTCTCAGTTCTATCTGAGCTGGCGCTGTAATGTCACTCTGCTATCTGAGCTGGCTGTGTGATGTCTCTGTACTAATTTAGCTGGTTCTGAGATATCTCTCTTCTATCTGTGAGCTGGCTCTGTGATGTCTCTGTACTATCTGACCTGGCTGTGTGATGTCTCTGTACTATTTGACCTGGCTCTTTGATGTCTCTGTTCTTTCTGACCTGGCTCTGTGATGTCTCTCTGCTATCTGAGCTGACTCTGTAATGTCTCTGTACTATCTGACCCGGCTCTGTGATGTCTCTGTTCTATCTGACCTGGCTCTGTGATGTCTCTGCTATCCGAGCTGGCTCTGTGATGTCTCTGTACTAATTGTGCTGGTTCTGAGATATCTCTCTTCTATCTGTGAGCTGGCTCTGTGATGTCTCTGTGCTATCTGAGCTGGCTCTGTGACGTCTCTGAACTTTCTGAGCTGACTCTGTGATGTTTCAGTTCTATCTGAGCTGGCTCTGTGATGTCTCTCTGCTATCTGAGCTGGCTCTGTGATGTCTCTGTACTATCTGAGCTGGTTCTGTGATGTTTCTATACTGTCTGTGAGCTGGCTCTGTGATGTCTCTGTACTATCTGAGCTGACTCTGTGATATCTCAGTTCTATTTGAGCTGGCGCTGTGATGTCACTCTGCTATCTGAGCTGGCTGTGTGATGTCTCTGTACGAATTGAGCTGGTTCTGAGATATCTCTCTTCTATCTGTGAGCTGGCTCTGTGATGTCTCTGTACTATCTGAGCTGACTCTGTAATGTCTCTGTACTATCTGACCCGGCTCTGTGATGTCTCTGTACTATCTGAGCTGGCTCTGTGATGTCTCTGTACTATCTGACCTGGCTCTGTGATGTCCCTGTACTATCTGAGCTGGCTCTGTGATGTCTCTGTACTATCTGACCTGGCCCTGTGATGTCTCTGTACTATCTGACCCAGCTCTGTGATGTCTCTGTACTATCTGAGCTGACTCTGTGATCTCTCTGTACTATCTGACCCAGCTCTGTGATGTCTCTGTACTATCTGAGCTGACTCTGTGATCTCTCTGTACTATCTGACCCAGCTCTGTGATGTCTCTGTACTATCTGAGCTGACTCTGTGATCTCTCTGTACTATCTGACCTGGCTCTGTGATGTCTCTGTACTATCTGAGCTGACTCTGTAATGTCTCTGTACTATCTGACATGTCTCTGTGATGTCTCTGTACTATCTGAGCTGGCTCTGTGATGTCTCTGTACTATCTGAGCTGACTCTGTGATCTCTCTGTACTATCTGACCTGGCTCTGTGATGTCTCTGTACTATCTGACATGTCTCTGTGATGTCTCTGTACTATCTGAGCTGACTCTGTGATCTCTCTGTACTATCTGACCCAGCTCTGTGATGTCTCTGTACTATCTGAGCTGACTCTGTGATCTCTCTGTACTATCTGACCTGGCTCTGTGATGTCTCTGTACTATCTGAGCTGACTCTGTAATGTCTCTGTACTATCTGACATGTCTCTGTGATGTCTCTGTACTATCTGAGCTGACTCTGTGATCTCTCTGTACTATCTGAGCTGACTCTGTAATGTCTCTGTTCTATCTGAGCTGACTCTGTAATGTCTCTGTTCTATCTGAGCTGACTCTGTAATGTCTCTGTTCTATCTGAGCTGACTCTGTAATGTCTCTGTTCTATCTGAGCTGACTCTGTAATGTCTCTGTTCTATCTGAGCTGACTCTGTAATGTCTCTGTTCTATCTGAGCTGACTCTGTCATGTCTCTGTTCTATCTGAGCTGACTCTGTAATGTTTCAGTTCTATCTGAGCTGACTCTGTGATGTCTCTGTACTATCTGAGCTGGCACTGTGATGTCTCTGTACTATCTGAGTGACTCTGTAATGTCTCTGTTCTATCTGAGCTGACTATGTAATGTCTCTGTTCTATCTGAGCTGACTCTTTAATGTCTCTTTTCTATCTGAGATGACTCTGAAATGTCTCAGTACTATCTGAGCTGACTCTGTGATGTCTCTGTACTATCTGACCTGGCTCTGTGATGTCTCTGTACTATCTGAGCTGGCTCTGTACTATCTGAGCTGGCTCTGTGATGTCTCTGTCCTATCTGAGCTGGCTCTGTGATGTCTCCGTACTATCTGAGCTGACTCTGTAATGTCTCTGTACTATCTGAGCTGACTCTGTGATGTCTCTGTACCATCTCAGCTGACTCTGTGATCTCTCTGTACTATCTGAGCGGAGCTGGCTCTGTGATGTCTCTGTACTATCTGACCTGGCCCTGTGATGTCTCTGTACTATCTGAGCTGACTCTGTGATCTCTCTGTACTATCTGACCCAGCTCTGTGATGTCTCTGTACTATCTGAGCTGACTCTGTGATCTCTCTGTACTATCTGACCCAGCTCTGTGATGTCTCTGTACTATCTGAGCTGACTCTGTGATCTCTCTGTACTATCTGACCCAGCTCTGTGATGTCTCTGTACTATCTGAGCTGACTCTGTGATCTCTCTGTACTATCTGACCCAGCTCTGTGATGTCTCTGTACTATCTGAGCTGACTCTGTGATCTCTCTGTACTATCTGACCCAGCTCTGTGATGTCTCTGTACTATCTGAGCTGACTCTGTAATGTCTCTGTTCTATCTGAGCTGACTCTGTCATGTCTCTGTTCTATCTGAGCTGACTCTGTAATGTCTCTGTACTATCTGAGCTGACTCTGTAATGTCTCTGTTCTATCTGAGCTGACTCTGTAATGTCTCTGTTCTATCTGAGCTGACTCTGTAATGTCTCTGTTCTATCTGAGCTGACTCTGTAATGTCTCTGTTCTATCTGAGCTGACTCTGTCATGTCTCTGTTCTATCTGAGCTGACTCTGTAATGTTTCAGTTCTATCTGAGCTGACTCTGTGATGTCTCTGTACTATCTGAGCTGGCACTGTGATGTCTCTGTACTATCTGAGTGACTCTGTAATGTCTCTGTTCTATCTGAGCTGACTATGTAATGTCTCTGTTCTATCTGAGCTGACTCTTTAATGTCTCTTTTCTATCTGAGATGACTCTGAAATGTCTCAGTACTATCTGAGCTGACTCTGTGATGTCTCTGTACTATCTGACCTGGCTCTGTGATGTCTCTGTACTATCTGAGCTGGCTCTGTACTATCTGAGCTGGCTCTGTGATGTCTCTGTCCTATCTGAGCTGGCTCTGTGATGTCTCCGTACTATCTGAGCTGACTCTGTAATGTCTCTGTACTATCTGAGCTGACTCTGTGATGTCTCTGTACCATCTCAGCTGACTCTGTGATCTCTCTGTACTATCTGAGCTGAGCTGGCTCTGTGATGTCTCTGTACTATCTGACCTGGCCCTGTGATGTCTCTGTACTATCTGAGCTGACTCTGTGATCTCTCTGTACTATCTGACCCAGCTCTGTGATGTCTCTGTACTATCTGAGCTGACTCTGTGATCTCTCTGTACTATCTGACCCAGCTCTGTGATGTCTCTGTACTATCTGAGCTGACTCTGTGATCTCTCTGTACTATCTGACCCAGCTCTGTGATGTCTCTGTACTATCTGAGCTGACTCTGTGATCTCTCTGTACTATCTGACCCAGCTCTGTGATGTCTCTGTACTATCTGAGCTGACTCTGTGATCTCTCTGTACTATCTGACCCAGCTCTGTGATGTCTCTGTACTATCTGAGCTGACTCTGTGATCTCTCTGTACTATCTGACCCAGCTCTGTGATGTCTCTGTACTATCTGAGCTGACTCTGTGATCTCTCTGTACTATCTGACCTGGCTCTGTGATGTCTCTGTAATATCTGAGCTGACTCTGTGATCTCTCTGTACTATCTGACCCAGCTCTGTGATGTCTCTGTACTATCTGAGCTGACTCTGTGATCTCTCTGTACTATCTGACCCAGCTCTGTGATGTCTCTGTACTATCTGAGCTGACTCTGTGATCTCTCTGTACTATCTGACCCAGCTCTGTGATGTCTCTGTACTATCTGAGCTGACTCTGTGATCTCTCTGTACTATCTGACCCAGCTCTGTGATGTCTCTGTACTATCTGAGCTGACTCTGTGATCTCTCTGTACTATCTGACCTGGCTCTGTGATGTCTCTGTACTATCTGAGCTGACTCTGTGATGTCTCTGTACTATCTGACCCAGCTCTGTGATGTCTCTGTACTATCTGAGCTGACTCTGTGATCTCTCTGTACTATCTGACCTGGCTCTGTGATGTCTCTGTACTATCTGAGCTGACTCTGTAATGTCTCTGTACTATCTGACATGTCTCTGTGATGTCTCTGTACTATCTGAGCTGGCTCTGTGATGTCTCTGTACTATCTGAGCTGACTCTGTGATCTCTCTGTACTATCTGACCTGGCTCTGTGATGTCTCTGTACTATCTGACATGTCTCTGTGATGTCTCTGTACTATCTGAGCTGACTCTGTGATCTCTCTGTACTATCTGACCCAGCTCTGTGATGTCTCTGTACTATCTGAGCTGACTCTGTGATCTCTCTGTACTATCTGACCTGGCTCTGTGATGTCTCTGTACTATCTGAGCTGACTCTGTAATGTCTCTGTACTATCTGACATGTCTCTGTGATGTCTCTGTACTATCTGAGCTGGCTCTGTGATGTCTCTGTACTATCTGACCCAGCTCTGTGATGTCTCTGCACTATCTGAGCTGACTCTGTGATCTCTCTGTACTATCTGACCTGGCTCTGTGATGTCTCTGTCCTATCTGAGCTGACTCTGTAATGTCTCTGTACTATCTGACATGTCTCTGTGATGTCTCTGTGCTATCTGTGAGCTGGCTCTGTGATGTCTCTGTACTATCTCAGCTCGTTCTGCGATGTCTCTCTGCTATCTGTGAGCCGGCTCTGTGATGTCTCTGTACTATCTGAGCTGGCTCTGTGATGTCTCTTTGCTATCTGAGCTGGCTCTGTGATGTTTCTGTACTGTCTGAGCTAGCTCTGTGATATCTCTGTATTATCTCAGTTGGCTCTGTGATGTCTCTCTGCCATCTCAGCTGACTCTGTGATGTCTCTGTACTATCTGAGCTGACTCTGTGATGTCTCTGTGCAATCTGAGCTGGCTCTGTGATGTCTCTGTACTATCTGAGCTGACTCTGTGATGTCTCTGTACCATCTCAGCTGACTCTGTGATCTCTCTGTACTATCTGAGCTGACTCTGTGATGTCTCTGTACTATCTGAGCTGGCTCTGTGATGTCTCTGTACTATCTGAGCTGATTCTGTGATGTCTCTGTAGTATCTGAGCTGACTCTGTGATGTCTCTGTACTATCTGAGCTGACTCTGTGATCTCTCTGTACTATCTGACCCAGCTCTGTGATGTCTCTGTACTATCTGAGCTGACTCTGTGATCTCTCTGTACTATCTGACCCAGCTCTGTGATGTCTCTGTACTATCTGAGCTGACTCTGTGATCTCTCTGTACTATCTGACCCAGCTCTGTGATGTCTCTGTACTATCTGAGCTGACTCTGTGATCTCTCTGTACTATCTGACCCAGCTCTGTGATGTCTCTGTACTATCTGAGCTGACTCTGTGATCTCTCTGTACTATCTGACCTGGCTCTGTGATGTCTCTGTACTATCTGAGCTGACTCTGTGATCTCTCTGTACTATCTGACCCAGCTCTGTGATGTCTCTGTACTATCTGAGCTGACTCTGTGATCTCTCTGTACTATCTGACCCAGCTCTGTGATGTCTCTGTACTATCTGAGCTGACTCTGTGATCTCTCTGTACTATCTGACCCAGCTCTGTGATGTCTCTGTACTATCTGAGCTGACTCTGTGATCTCTCTGTACTATCTGACCCAGCTCTGTGATGTCTCTGTACTATCTGAGCTGACTCTGTGATCTCTCTGTACTATCTGACCTGGCTCTGTGATGTCTCTGTACTATCTGAGCTGACTCTGTGATGTCTCTGTACTATCTGACCCAGCTCTGTGATGTCTCTGTACTATCTGAGCTGACTCTGTGATCTCTCTGTACTATCTGACCTGGCTCTGTGATGTCTCTGTACTATCTGAGCTGACTCTGTAATGTCTCTGTACTATCTGACATGTCTCTGTGATGTCTCTGTACTATCTGAGCTGGCTCTGTGATGTCTCTGTACTATCTGAGCTGACTCTGTGATCTCTCTGTACTATCTGACCTGGCTCTGTGATGTCTCTGTACTATCTGACATGTCTCTGTGATGTCTCTGTACTATCTGAGCTGACTCTGTGATCTCTCTGTACTATCTGACCCAGCTCTGTGATGTCTCTGTACTATCTGAGCTGACTCTGTGATCTCTCTGTACTATCTGACCTGGCTCTGTGATGTCTCTGTACTATCTGAGCTGACTCTGTAATGTCTCTGTACTATCTGACATGTCTCTGTGATGTCTCTGTACTATCTGAGCTGGCTCTGTGATGTCTCTGTACTATCTGACCCAGCTCTGTGATGTCTCTGTACTATCTGAGCTGACTCTGTGATCTCTCTGTACTATCTGACCTGGCTCTGTGATGTCTCTGTCCTATCTGAGCTGACTCTGTAATGTCTCTGTACTATCTGACATGTCTCTGTGATGTCTCTGTGCTATCTGTGAGCTGGCTCTGTGATGTCTCTGTACTATCTCAGCTCGTTCTGCGATGTCTCTCTGCTATCTGTGAGCCGGCTCTGTGATGTCTCTGTACTATCTGAGCTGGCTCTGTGATGTCTCTTTGCTATCTGAGCTGGCTCTGTGATGTTTCTGTACTGTCTGAGCTAGCTCTGTGATATCTCTGTATTATCTCAGTTGGCTCTGTGATGTCTCTCTGCCATCTCAGCTGACTCTGTGATGTCTCTGTACTATCTGAGCTGACTCTGTGATGTCTCTGTGCAATCTGAGCTGGCTCTGTGATGTCTCTGTACTATCTGAGCTGACTCTGTGATGTCTCTGTACCATCTCAGCTGACTCTGTGATCTCTCTGTACTATCTGAGCTGACTCTGTGATGTCTCTGTACTATCTGAGCTGGCTCTGTGATGTCTCTGTACTATCTGAGCTGATTCTGTGATGTCTCTGTAGTATCTGAGCTGACTCTGTGATGTCTCTGTACTATCTGAGCTGACTCTGTAATGTCTCAGTTCTATCTGAGCTGACTCTGTGATGTCTCTGTACTATCTGAGCTGACTCTGTGATGTCTCTGTACTATCTGAGCTGACTCTGTAATGTCTCAGTTCGATCTGAGCTGACTCTGTAATGTCTCTGTTCTATCTGAGCTGACTCTGTAATGTCTCTGTTCTATCTGAGCTGACTCTGTAATGTCTCTGTTCTATCTGAGCTGACTCTGTAATGTCTCTGTTCTATCTGAGCTGACTCTGTAATGTCTCTGTTCTATCTGAGCTGGCTCTGTGATGTCTCTGTACTATCTGAGCTGACTCTGTAATGTCTCTGTACTATCTGAGCTGGCTCTGTGCTGTCCCTGTACTATCTGAGCTGACTCTGTAATGTCTCTGTACTATCTGACCCGGCTCTGTGATGTTTCTGTACTATCCGATCTGGCTCTGTGATGTCTCTTTGCTGTATGAGCTGGCTCTGTGATGTCTCTGTTCTATCTGAGCTAGCTCTGTGATGTCTCTGTACTATCTGAGCTGACTCTGTAATGTCTCTGTTCTATCTGAGCTGAATCTGTAATGTCTCTGTTCTATCTGAGCTGACTCTTTAATGTCTCTGTTCTATCTGAGCTGACTCTGTAATGTCTCAGTTCTATCTGAGCTGACTCTATGATGTCTCTGTACTATCTGAGCTGGCTCTGTGATGTCTCTGTACTATCTGACCTGGCCCTGTGATGTCTCTGTTCGATCTGAGCTGACTCTGTGATGTCTCTGTACCATCTGACCCGGCTTTGTGATGTCTCTGTACTATCTGAGCTGACTCTGTACTATCTGACCCGGCTCTATGATGTCTCTGTACTATCTGAGCTGGCTCTGTGATGTCTCTGTACTATCTGACCTGCCTCTGTGATGTCTCTGCACTATCTGAGCTGGCTCTGTGATGTCTCTGTACTATCTGACCTGCCTCTGTGATGTCTCTGTACTATCTGACCCGGCTCTGTGATGTCTCTGTACTATCTGAGCTGGCTCTGTGATGTCTCTGTACTATCTGACATGTCTCTGTGATGTCTCTGTGCTATCTGTGAGCTGGCTCTGTGATGTCTCTTTACTATCTCAGCTCGTTCTGCGATGTCTCTCTGCTATCTGTGAGCCGGCTCTGTGATGTCTCTGTACTATCTGAGCTGGCTCTGTGATGTCTCTTTGCTATCTGAGCTGGCTCTGTGATGTTTCTGTACTGTCTGAGCTGGCTCTGTGATATCTCTGTATTATCTCAGTTGGCTCTGTGATGTCTCTCTACCATCTCAGCTGACTCTGTGATGTCTCTGTTCCATCTGAGCTGACTCTGTGATGTCTCTATACCATCTCAGCTGACTCTGATCTCTCTGCACTATCTGAGCTGACTCTGTGATGTCTCTGTGCAATCTGAGCTGGCTCTGTGATGTCTCTGTACTATCTGAGCTGACTCTGTGATGTCTCTGTACCATCTCAGCTGACTCTGTGATCTCTCTGTACTATCTGAGCTGACTCTGTGATGTCTCTGTACTATCTGAGCTGGCTCTGTGATGTCTCTGTACTATCTGAGCTGACTCTGTGATGTCTCTGTACTATCTGAGCTGACTCTGTGATGTCTCTGTACTATCTGAGCTGACTCTATAATGTCTCAGTTCTATCTGAGCTGTCTCTGTAATGTCTCTGTTCTATCTGAGCTGACTCTGTAATGTCTCTGTTCTATCTGAGCTGACTCTGTAATGTCTCTGTTCTATCTGAGCTGACTCTGTAATGTCTCTGTTCTATCTGAGCTGACTCTGTAATGTCACTGTACTATCTGAGCTGACTCTGTAATGTCTCTGTACTATCTGACCTGGCTCTGTGATGTCTCTGTACAATCTGACCTGGCTCTGTGATGTCTCTGTACTATCTGAGCTGGCTCTGTGATGTCTCTGTACTATCTGAGCTGACTCTGTAATGTCTGTGTACTATCTGAGCTTACTCTGGAATGTCGCTGTTCTTTCTGAGCTGACTCTGTGATGTCTCTGTACTATCTGACCTGGCTCTGTGATGTCTCTGTACTATCTGAGCTGACTCTGTAATGTCTCTGTTCTATCTGAGCTGACTCTGTAATGTCTCTGTACCTTCTGAGCTGACTCTGTAATGTCTCTGTTCTCTCTGAGCTGACTCTGTAATGTCTCTGTTCTATCTGAGCTGACTCTGTAATGTCTCTGTACTATCTGAGCTGACTCTGTGATGTCTCTGTTCTATCTGAGCTGACTCTGTAATGTCTCTCTTCTATCTGAGCTGACTCTGTAATGTCTCTGTTCTATCTGAGCTGACTCTGTAATGTGTCAGTTCTATCTGAGCTGACTCTGTAATGTCTCTGTACTATCTGAGCTGACTCTGTGATGTCTCTGTACTATCTGAGCTGACTCTGTGATGTCTCTGTCCTATCTGACCCGGCTCTGTGATGTCTCTGTACTATCTGACCTGGCTCTTTGATGTCTCTTTGCTATCTGAGCTGGCTCTGTGATGTCTCTGTACAATCTGAGCTGTCTCTGTAATGTCTCTGTACTATCTGAGCTGGCTCTGTGATGTCCCTGTACTATCTGAGCTGACTCTGTAATGTCTCTGTACTATCTGACCCGACTCTGTGATGTCTCTGTACTATCTGAGCTGACTCTGTGATGTCTCTGTACTATCTGAGCTGGCTCTGTGATGTCTCTGTACTATCTGAGCTGGCTCTGTGATGTCTCTGTACTATCTGATCTGACTCTGTAATGTCTCTGTTCTATCTGAGCTGACTCTGTAATGTCTCTGTTCTATCTGAGCTGACTCTTTCATGTCTCTGTTCTATCTGAGCTGACTCTGATGATGTCTCTGTGCAATCTGAGCTGGCTCTGTGATGTCTCTGTACTATCTGAGCTGACTCTGTGATGTCTCTGTACCATCTCAGCTGAGGAAATGGGGATGAGGAAATGGTGTTCTCCTCACATACCTGAGAATAAGGAGTGACCATAGTTCACCAGTTAGTGGTGCGCAGAGGAACCGGAGAGAAATATTAAGATGGGCGCACGAGACTACAGTGGCTGTTCATGCCGGTAGACGAAAGACCAAAGCCCGCATAAGACAGCAGTTTGACTGGCCAAAACTCCACAGAGATGTGGTGGAGTACTGCAGAAGTTGCCACATGTGCCAGGTTGAGTGGAAACCCCAACATACAGTGAAACTGCGCCCCTACGTCCTGTACTGGTGTTAGGAGGACCCTCCAGCAGAGGGGTGGTGAACGGTAAGGGACTCCTGCCAAGAACAAAAGGAGACAGGCAGGCACATGGCTGGCAAAAGTTTAGAATGGGAAGGAGAACAGGTAACTAAGAAGGCAGGTTAAAGGAAGTCTGGGAGGAATCCCGGATGAAAACCCCTGCTGTCCGGTCAACCAACCCTGAAAAATGTGAAAAGTTAGACCCCACATCCTCCTATGTAAATGCAGACCCTAGAGGCACCCCACCAGAGTTGCTAACAGCATTTACAGGAACCTGCAGAGACAAAGAAAGATCTTAGGGGGGCATAGAAAGCATGAGGGTAATGCTTCACTTATGCGATGTGCCACAGGGGAATGCAGTAGAGTCTGCACAAATACCTCCAGGCAGGAGTGTCCCAGAGGACAAAGGGGAGATTAGCAAAGAATCCTCCCCTGCAGTCAGAAAAAAGAAAACCACTCATCCCTCTGAAGTCAAAAGCCTTTGCATGATTCAGCAAAGCACTGAAAGAGAGTTCAGGATAGACCCGCCCACTACTGACTCTCTCGGGGAAAAAAACTCCAACTTAGGGCTAATTAAATGTAAACCCCCCCCCCCCCCCCTTGGCAGACCTCAGCAGGAACAAAGGCATTAGGCAGTCATGGAAAACGTAGAAAATAGGAGCAGGAGTAGGCCATTCGAGCCTGCTCCGCCATTCATTATGATCATGGCTGATCATCCAACTCAGTCGCCTGTTCCCGCTTTTACCCCATACCCTTTGATCCCTTTAGACCCAAGAGCTATATCTAACTCCTTCTTGAAAACATACAATGTTTTGGTCTCAACTGCTTTCTGTGGTAGCGAATTCCACAGGCTCACCACTCTCTGGGTGAAGAAATTTCTCCTCATCTCAGTCCTGAAAGGCTTACCCTGCATCCTTGGACTATGACCCCTGGTTCTGGACTCCCCCACCATTGGGAACATCCTTCCTGCATCTATGCTGTCAGGTCCTGTTAGAGTTTTATAGGTTTCTATGAGATTCTGCCCCTCACTCTTCTGAACTCCAGTGAATATAATCCTAACCGACTCTCAATCTCTCCTCATACGTCAGTCCCACCATCCCAGGAATCGGTCTGGGCGAACTGAAAAACTGAAGAAAAACTTCCCCAATGAACCACATGTTTACTGGGATGCCAAGAAGAGGGTAATTAAAGCAGCACTGGCACAAAGAAAAGACTGGCAATTTTAATAAGCTTTAGGATTTATGAATGTATGGAAATGAATGAGGGAAATGCATGTTTTTTTCTGTATCTTGTATTTTCTCTCAACTCTTTTAATGAAATGCGCTTTTCTCAAATTGCATCTCAGTCCCCTGGGTGTGGAGGTGTCGTGCAGGCCCCCACCTGCCAAGAATGAGGCATATTAATTTTGCCACATGGACATTAAATTTCAAATTGCTGCTGGGAAGAAGAGAAAGCCTGTTACAAGGACTGCCAGACCTTGGCTGAAAAAAAAAACATTTTTGTATTAACAGACATTGAAGGCAGGGAAGCGCATTCCATTCCCTGCTAAGATGATACGATACACAGAGCCAAGATGTGGTCAGACCAGTTAGTCACATGAATACCTGTTTGGTAACCTGTTTGGGTTTCTGAATTGTACAGTTTGCACTGAGAGCCTGCAGAAAGCAGAATGTTCCTGGACTGAGAAGATCTCTCCTGTCAGTCTGTCACTCTGTCACACCCTCTCCTGTCAGTCTGCTCCCATCTCTTTCTCACAAGCCTCTGAATCCACTGAATCCACACAAACCCAAAGAGCGAAAAGTCTCCTACAGTGAACAATGTTTAAGAAGAATACTGCCCCCAACAAAAAGCAAGATCTACCTACAATCAAGGACTCTACAGTGAACTTGAAGAACCGTAACAACTCTTCAGATATTGCCTCAAACCTTTCTACTTTATTTTTCTACTGCTCTTTTCTGTCTCTAGTTGCACGTGTGTACGCTAGCTTGGGGCGCGTCGTGTATCCGTAGACGTTAACCGAATTAGAGTTTAAGTTTAATAAATTTCAACCTTTCTTCTTGAAACCTAGGAAAGCTTGTTTGTGCTGGTTTCTTTGCCTTTTAATTGGAAAGTGGTGAACAAAGGGGAGCTAAAAACACAGTGTGTTTAAGATAAAACCCTGTTATATTAAGACCAGGTGAAGGCTGAAAGGGAACCTTAGACCTCTTTCGCACCTGGTCGTAACAATATACTTACACTGGAGGCTGTACAGTGAAGATTTACTAAATTGGCCCCTGGGGTGAGCGGTTTGGCCTATAATAAGAGGCTGAATAAATTGGGCCTCTATTCTCAGGCGTTTAGAAGAATGAGAGGCAATCTAATTGTGACATACAAGATTCTGAAAGGGCTTGATCGGGTAGAAGCTGAGAGATTGTTTCCGTTGGTCGGGGAATTTACAACGCGGAGGCACAGCCTCAGGATAAGGGGCTGATCCTTTAGATCTGAGATGAGGAGAAATTACTACACTCAAAAGGTTGTGAATCTTTGGAATTCTCTACCCCAGAGGGTTGTGGATGCTCCATCGTTGAATACATTTAAGGCTGGGATAGATAGATTTTTGGTCTCGCAGGGAATCAAGGGATATAGGGAACGGGCAGGAAAGTGGACTTGAAGTCCAAAATCAGCCATGATCGTTTTGGTCTATTTCTGCTCCTATTTCTTGTGTTCTTATTCATGGGCCATGAATCTCTGAAGGAAGTTCAGCAAAAAAACATGTATGGAAATGCTGATCTAATTGAAGTATTCAAATGTACCATATGTAGTGAGAATGAAGCTGGAGTGCTTTTGCTGCAGGTCTGAGGTTAGATTCCAGCATTGAAATTGCTTTATGTTAGTCTGCTACTGATTATAATAAATGTTTAAACTTCATACAGGGGCTTTATTCCGTTCATGTCATTGCCAATGTGGTTGCAGCTGTCACTGTTTTAATGTTCACTTAAGGATACCTTAAAAACTTCAAACCTCTCTTCTCTGTCTCCTGCATCCTCACCTCCAACAAATCTGGGAAGCCCATGAACTTCTTTGTCACTAAGATTGAGACCATCTGTTCAGCTGCCTCTACTGCTTAACCCCCACCCCCTGTCCACCAAGCTAAACTTTCCCTCTACCTCTGAACTTGCATTTTTTTTCTTGTTTCTCTCCCATCTCCCCTCATGCCCTCTCCAAGCTCATCTTGTACATGTGACCCATCTCCTGATCCCTTCACTTCATTATCACTAAAGTATCCTTCTTGACCTCCATGCAAGATGGCATTGTAAATTGTTCTTTTTCCTCAGGTACTGGCCCCCTCTCTTTCAGAAATGCCTTGACCACTCCCTCCACAAGAAACCTACCCATGATCCCTCTATCCTTGCGAATACCTTTCCATCTCCAATCTTCCTTTCTTCTCCAAGGTTGTTGGAAATAATGTTTGTCTCCCAAATGTATGTATTTCTTTCCCACAACTCTACTTGAATCTCTCAAATCAGTTTTCTCCCCTGTGACAGCACTAAAAGGCCCTAACCAAAATCACAGATTGGCATCCTTTCTGACCATGACAAGGTGCTTTATTCCTTCTTATCTTCTCTACAGCCGTTCCCATGATTGAGCACACCATCCTCTTACATCACTTCTGTTCCGTTGTCCAGCTGTGTGTGTTTGAGCTCATTACTTCTATTCTTAAGTTTCTGATTATAGCCACAGTATCTCTAGCTATGGCTTCTCTTCCAATCCCCACATGGTTTGCTTGGAGCCTCCCCTTTGTACTCTTAAATTTAAATCCCTTTGTGGCCATTGTGCTTCCCTATCTTTGCAATGTCTGGCAGCCCTACAACTTCCCTTGATCTCTCCGTTCCTCTGACTTTGGCCTCACGCATCTTCCATTCTTCTGCCCACCTATGGCAGTAGTGTCTTCAGCTACCTATACTCCATATTCTACAACTCCTTCTCTAAATCGCTCAGCCTCTCCACTTCATTCTGGTTATTTAATCTTCATTCCTCCTTAAAGCCCATCTCTTTAACCAAGCTTCTCGTCACCCTACCTGATTTTTCTTTGGTTCAGTTATTTTTTTTCTCTCTTACACCTCTCTGAAGAGCCCAAGGACATTTTTTCGGCATTACAAATGCTACATAAATGCAAGTTATGTGTGTCTCGCATTTGCATGTGATCATTCCTTACCAGCATTAAATTTCTAACAACTTTAGGACACTGAGCAGCTGGAGTACAATATTTCATTTCAGCTTTGATGTTTTCAAGAAACAATATATTTATGCATTGCTTTGAGTTACTTACCCGACTGTCGTCATGACTCTTACCTCAGCATTCAACACTGAGTACCTTGGTAGCTTGGCCTTAAGTCCCCCTCTGTTGCTCCTCTTCCTGGACAGTTAAACGCTGTCCTGACAAAGCAAAATACTGCAGATGCTGGAAAACTGAAATGAAAACAGAAAATGCTGGACATACCCAACAGGACTGGCAGCATCTGTGAAGAGAGAAACAGAATTAACCTTTCAGGTCAATGACTGTTCTGATGAAAGGTGACGTTAACTCCATATCTGTCTTCACAGATACTGCCAAACACAGTTCTTGGTTGTTTTCCTAAAATGCTTTCTTAGTTAATTCTTGTCCTTCTTTATGATTGTGTGCTCTGAATGTGTTGTATGTGATTAAGAATCACACTCACATCATTTAGTGTGGCCCTATCTGGCGATGACTTTGTCAAGCCTCCTGCCACAAATGCAAGATCCTTCTGTTACTTGGCAGTGCAATGTGAAGTATAAGTTCTGGCGATCTACATGCTGTACCTCTCCAGACATCTCACAGTCACTCCTCAGAGGCGGTTGTTCAAAAAGATTCTAAGAAACTGGATAAAGAAGAGCCATTAATGAAGACTTGAGATCATCTTTAGAAATGAATTCTGTGGATGTTGGTGTCAGACAAGGCCGGCATTAATTGCTTATCCCTAGTTGCCTTTGTACCGCTGTAATCCATTTGATAAAGTGTTGTTAGCGACGATGAAGGAATAACAGTATATTTCCAAGTCGGGATGGTGCATGACTTTGAGGGGAACTTGTAGGTGAGGGTGTTCTTTTGTACCTACTGCCCTGGTCCTTCCTGATGGTGGACGTCATGGGTCTGAGAGATGTTGCTGAAGAAACCTTGGTGACTTGCAGCAGTGTATCCTGTAGATAAGACACACTACAGTCACTGTACACTTGTATTTTATTTAATTGAATTTTGGCTATTTATGATCTGCACATCAATACATGAATATGTTCCACAAGACAGAGAACTAATAATTAATTTACTATCTGCGCAGAAAATGCCACAGGGCATTATGCAAGCGACGAAAAAAACTTTACTACATTTTATTGGCAAGCCTGTTGTGAAGGATTAATGAACGTGGCTCTGATACTTTGTGTTCATGAGTAACTTCTAAAAAACAGTATATCATTCTGATTAGAGCTGCAGAAATTCCAGGGTATGTTAGCTCCTTCATCCCAAAGATTGAAAGGTTTAGGAGCCACATTTTATACTGAACTTGAGAATATTTTGAGAAGCCATATGTCTGTAAAACCTTTTTGAATATGTGGCATTTTAAATTCAAAAACTTTGACCTTTGCTGGGGTCCTGACCTTTCAATACCAACGGCTCTCCATACGTCACCCAAGTGACCAATTTTCATTGAATGGCCTGTACTTCAGATCTTAGCAGCTATTCATTTCTGGGTGGCATCACAGATGAGCTGATTGTGCCCAGTATCCACAACTGGTTTAAGGGAATGTCACTGGATAATGATAAGGAGTTGGAACTCTGACTGTTTTTCCCCTTTTGCTCCTAGTGTGCTGAGACTAATTGTTGTGCCTGAAGCACTGCTCATGCTGAGATCAGTTGACTCATTGCAGGCTGGGAATTGAATCTGAGACCTCCTGATCTGTGTTACTGAGCTACAAATCTGCTTTTATCAACCCAGCTTTCAGAGAAGCTGTCTTTGTTGTAACTGACAGCTTTAGAAACATTCTTCACTTCATGATCCATACATATTTATGTTCCTCTGTTGTAAACTACGCTTTTTTGATGACAGAAAGGATATTTAAGTTTGATGTGCTGCTTCACTACAACCATTGCTTTTTATTTATACCCAGTTTTCTTTACGCCTTTGGTTTTCTAGCATTTTCCTGCCCTATACAGCAAAATTACCATATATTGTGTTCACTTGTACAGGTTTAACATCCATTTGTGCGATTAGTAAACACACTATTGGGTTGCCCTACTTTGTCTGCTGATGGTAAATTCATACACAGTCGATAGAATGCTCAAAGTTAACAGTTCAGCAGTGACTGTGTGTTTGTAATACTATGAAACTGTTGTTTCTTTATGGGCTTCCCATTCTGAATATTTGCCCCTAAGGGCTGATCAATATCGAGGATATGTGCGTCCTGTTAATAGAAGTGAAAATGCAGTAATACTGGGCGGACAAAATTTACATATATTGATTTGATTGTTTAAGACATTAGAAATTGGATGAGGAGTAGATCATATGGCTGTTGAGCCTGATCTGCCATTCAATGAAGTCATGGCTGATCTTGGGCTTTAACTCCACTTTCCTGTTCACTCCCCTTATCCTTTGATTCCCTGAGAGACCAAAAATCTGTCCAACTCAGCCTTAAATATATTCAATGATGGAGCATCCACAACCCTATTAGTAGGGAATTCCAAAGATTCATAACCCTTAGATGAGAAGAAATTTCAACTCATCTCAGTCCTAAATGAGTTTCAGCTCCTCCTGAAACTGCCCTCTTGTTCTAGATTCCCGAACCAGGGGAAACAACATCTCAGTATCTACCCTGCCAAGCCCCTTCATAATCTTGAATGTTTCAATGAGATCACCTCTCATTCTTCTAAACTCCAGAGAATATAGACCCAATTTACTCAGCTTCTCATCATAGGACAACCCTCTCATCCCTAGGAACAATCTAGTGAATCTTCGCTGTATTGCCTCCAATGCAAGTATATCCTTCCTTAAATATTGAGACCAAAATTTCAAACAGTATTCCAGGTGTGGTCTCACCAAAGTCCCATACGATTGTAGCAAGACTTCTTTATTCTTGTATGCCAATCCCCTTGCAATTTAGGCCAACATGCCATTTGCTTTCCGAATTGCTTGCTGTACCTGCATGTTTATTTTTGTGTTCCTTGTATGAGTATACCCAAGTCTCTCTGAACATCAACATTTACAAGTTTCACAGCTTTAAAAAATATTCTGCTTTTCTGTTCTTACGACCTAAGTGAATAACCTCACACTTCTGCACATTATATTCCATCTGCTACCTTGTTGCCCACTCTTTTAATCTGTCTACATTTCTTTGTAGCCTCTTTGTATCCTCCTCACAGCTTGCAAACTTAGATGCATTGCTGTTGTCATTAATATAAATTGTAAATAGCTGAGGCCCCAGCATTGATCCTTGTGCCACGCCACTAGTCATAGCCTGCCAACTTGAAAATACCCATTTACCCCTACTCTCTGCTTCCTGCCCATTAACCAATCCTCTGTCCATGCTAATATATGAGCCCTTATCTTGTGTCTTAGCCTTTTGTGTGGCATCTTATCGAATGCCTTTTGGAAATCCAAGTATACAACATTTACTGGTTTCCTTTTATCTATCTGACCAGTTACATGCTCAAAAAAATCTAATAAATTTGTCAAACAGGATTTCCCTTTCGTAAAACCATGTTGACTTGTTCTAACCATGCTATGCCTTTCTAAGTGCATTATTAAGACTTCCTTGATAATAAATTCCAACACTTTCCTGACGACTGTTAGGCTAACTGGCCTGTAGTTCCATGTTTCTCTCTCCCTCCTTTCTTGAATAGTGGCGTTACATTTGCTAACTTCCAATCTTCTGGGACCATTCCATAATTCTGGGAATTTTGGAAAATCATAGCAAGCAGATCCACTATCTCTGCAGCTGTCTCTTTTAGAATTCTAGGATGTATGCCATTGGGCCATGGGGATTTGTTGGATTTTATTTCCTTGAGTTCCTCCTTTGTACTTGTTCTCTCTTGATATTAATTACCTTAATTTCCTCACTCTTATTAGCCGCTAGGTTAACCTCTATTTCTGGTATGTAACTTGTGTCTTCCACTGTGAAGACAGACACAAAATATTCGTTCAATGTCTCTGCCATTTCCTCATTCCCATGATAATTTCTCCTTTTTCTGATTTACTTTAGCTACTCTCTTCCTTTTTATATACTTGTAAAAGCTGTTGCAATCTGTTTTTATATTCCTAGCTACTTTACTCATTCTATTTTTTCCCTTTTTATCAACTTTTTGGTGGCCCTTTGCTGGTTTCTAAAATACTTCCAATCCTCAGACTTACTACTGTTCTTTGCAACATTATAAGCCTCTTCTTTTGATCTAATGTTATCCTTAATCTCCTTAGTAAGCTACGGATGGATCTTGCTGTTTATTTACTGTTTGTTGACTTTTTTGATGTTTGTCTATTTATCCTATTACCCAATTAGCCATAGCCAGCTCTCCCTTCATACCTACCTAATTGGTTTTAAGTTTAAGATCTTGTTTGTGATTGAAGTATGTCATTTTCAAACTCAATATTCGCCAATGGATCTTTTACTATGGCATTACTAATTAACCTTGCCTCATTGCACAGTGCTAGATCTAAAATAGCTTTATCCCTAGTTGGTTCCACAACATATTTCACCAGGAAACTGTCATGAGTGCAGCTGATTATAAATTATACTTTGACTTTCCCAATAACACAAAGTCTATATGTTTTATCTGTAGGAAACTTCAGTGAGGTTTTAGAAATTTCCGATGACATCAGCTTTATTTTGTGCTTTACATATGCAGTTTAGATTTGATTGCTAATAGAAAATTTACAGATGCCTGTTGCACATAGTACTATTGAAGACTTTAGAGCCCAGAAGCTATACTGCACAATATTATTATGGGAAAACTTAATGTGTTGGTATAAATTTTACTATCTGCTATTATAATGGAAGTGATAACACATTTAATGTTCATACACTATTGTCACACATTCCACTTTAGACCCAGTTATAATGTTTATTTGCAGATCTGATGTATGTTTATCAGGTTTTATGACATTAATAAGTTGTCTCTGACTTGTCTTATTTCAGACACTAGAAAAGTCTAAATGGCATTTGGAACCCAGTGAAATTGTGATCCCCCCTCTTGGGCACGTAAATTTATCTGTTGTGGCGCATCTTGATGACACAATCTGGTCTGAAGACAAGTTGCACTTGGCAGTAGAGAACAGTCATACAAAGAGTATCCATGTGCAAGCTACTGGTATTGGAACAACCATTGTACCGAACAAACCTTTTGGTCCAGTTCTCAACCTTGGAGCAATATTCAGGCAAGTAGTCACATCAAGAACTGTCAGGACGTGTGTCTTCTGCAGAATTAGTTAAGAGGTCGGAGACAATAGCAATAATGGGTATACTCCTTTGAGCAAGCTTTTGGTCATCTGTCCTAATATTTCCTTATGAAAAAATAAAATAATGCAGTTGCTGGAAATCTGATATAAAAACAAAAAGTGCTCACTGATGCCCAGTTTGGATTCTGTCAGAACCACCCAGCTCCGGACCTCATTACAACTTTGGTCCAAACATGGATAAAAGAGCTAAATTTTAGAATTTTAAATTTTAGAGTGACTGTCCTTGATGTAAAGGCAGTATTTGACCAAGTGTGGCATCAAGGAGCCCTAGTAAAACGCTCAAGTCAATGGAGATCAGTGGGAAAACTTCACTGGCTAGAGCCATACCGAGTACAAAGGAAGATTGTTGTGGTTGTTGGAGGCCGATCATCTCAGCCCCAGGACATCACTACAGGAGTTCCTCAGGGCAGTGGCCTAGGCTCTACATCTTCAGCCGCTTCATCAATGAGCTTCCCTCCATCATAAGGTCAGAAGTGCGGATATTCACTGATGATTGCACAATGTTCAGTACCATTCGCAATTCCTCAGATAATGAGGTACTGGAAATTATATCTATCAATCTAAAACACAATGAAAACTACCGTCATATGAAGTTCAACAGTGAAAATTGAACAATTTAACAAAACAAATTAACAAACTGGCACTTACCCATCTTCAATGCTCCCTTTAAGCTGCACGAGTGCATGGATGTGAAGTAATCAGGAATGTGCCACACAGCAAACAAACAGGCCATGCACAAGCTGCACACAGCAAACAGAAGTTAGAGGGAATATTGCCTATAATCCACCACCCCCTCACTCTGTGGCAGTACCATCACTTCTGAATTTTGTCTCCATTTTCCGTATTGACTCTGGCCACTCTCACTGACCGTCGCACTGTTTTCCCTCCTCATGCTTGCTTTCTCCGCGCACTCTGCCGCCTGTTCTCCCACTTTTATTTCTTGTCTTTTCGAGGTTTCCCCTCAGGTTTACTCTCTCCGCTCTCACCAACTCTCTGCAACCCATTCTTCTGCGTTTATCTGTTGTCCTCTCACACTGTTTCCACTCAGTCTCACGCTCTTCGCTCTCACTGCAGAGGATTGCAAAAGGTAAATAAGCAATCTGGGTTAGATGAAGATTGACTTGTGTATATCATACTCTATTGATTTGTTGTGGATATAATACACTCCTACCACCTTTGCTGCTACTCCCCACTTCCCGTGCACCCCTGGCCATCATTGTGTGTGGCAGGCTTAATGGACTAGCTGTCTTTTTCTGCCTGTCAATTTCGTATGATTTTATGTTCCCCCTCACACAAGGAATTTAGTGATTTACCATGAACTCTGATACATGGGTAGCTGGATAGATCTGCAATTGCAGTGGAGGGGTGTCCTCACCCACTAGAGGGATGTGCACAATTCAAAATCTCTGCCATTAGTGGATGGAAGAAGATCTATTCCATTGCGATATGCTCCATTTCAACCGACCTGGGACCAGTGTCCTGGCGAATCGAATAACTAAGGGTGTAGATAGAGCTTTAAACTAAAATAAGTGCTGTGGGTGGGAAGAGTATTCAGGTAAGGGGAAATTTATAAATCTAGAGAAAAAGGTTAAGGCCATAGGGCAGTAGAGTGATTTGGGTAAAGATAAGCAGAATGTGACAGGAAGAAATGATGGATAAGAAATTGGATTGCCTGTTTTATGGTCATGATTTTATATCTGCCCATACCCATTAAGATTGAGGTGGGAAATACGCAAAATTTGTGTACCGATCTCATCTGAATGATTGTGGCACCAGCTGTTGCACGTCTGGCACTGTTTTTGTCTCCTGAATACTGCCGGCAAGCTTTGTACAGAGCAGGAGCCCCAGCAGCATTGTTGGTAGACAACGTGGTACAGGCAGCCTGCTCTTCTTAAAGGCAGGCTTTATCTTAAAGGGAAGCAATGTAAATTCTTGCAAATTGAACACCAGGGCAGACAGAGGGATCCATTGTGTTATAACCTCAGTTGAGACTGTTAATTTTAAACAAGAGATATGAACTCCCTGGATTGATTAAAGAATTACAGAACAAAGATTGCACGTTTTAAGACTTGTACTCTCACAACTAGACTAAAAATAACATTAACTAAACAGTACTTAGTAGGTAGCTAATACACTAAATTACAGAGAAAGATATTGCCCACTAATTTATTAACACAATCGAACCCCACACCAGATTTATACATTACATAGTGTTCTCATCGAAAAGGTATCCTTGCAGTTAAAAGTTTCAAACCCCTCCCAGCTGCAATGGGTTGGATCTCCCAGTGTCCTTCTCAAAGCCAACATCCTCTTTGCTCACTTCCTCCAAGCACATTTTACTGCACTTCCATTAATAAGGCAATCTCTGGTGACCCCATTGGTCCTTTCTCCTCCGCAAACCGAGACTTCGAACCGGGTTGAAATCCCAGCAGCTTTTTGCTGTAAGGGTGATCTGAGAGCAGCTGCTTTAGGCTCTGCAACTCTGCTCTTCTTCGTTTCAGTCCCCAGACCTTGAATTTATCCAGTTCAAAAGTCAATAGTCGTTTGCATTTTACAATTTTCGGAATCCATAAGTCCATAGCAAAACCAACTGGGCCTTCCTTTGTTTCCAGGTGTTAACAATTGCAACTCGAATTTGCATTTTAGAGCTGCTGGCTCCCTACTTACAATCTGAGAGACTGGGAGAGTGAAACACATTGCCCTTTAGGTGTTACATCCTTGCACTCTGCTTTCAAAAGGGTCTTTGATTTGGGTTCTTTGTTCTCATATAACAAAGACCCCTGGCTTGTCTCTGTACAATTCTCGTGTGAGGTCACATCTCTCCTCTGACTCCATTTTACACTGCATTAAAGATCACAGTTTTAAAAAATGTAACTGTACTACAGAGTCCAGTGTTCGTAACAAGATTGACATTTTTGTTCTTTATTCATTCTTGGATGTGAGCATCACTGGCAAGGCCAGCATTTGTTGCCCATCCCTAACTGACATTGAGAAGATGGTGCTGAGCCTCATTCTTGAACTGCTACAGTCCATGTGGCTAGGCAAACCCACAGAACTGTTCAACAAGGAGTTCCAGGATTTTGACCCAGCAACAGTGAAGGAATGGCGATGTAGTTCCAAGTTCAGGGAACTTGCAAGTGGTGGTGTTGCCTTGCTTCAGCTGCGCTTATCTTTCTAGGTGGTAAAGGTTACAGGTTTGGAAGGTGCTGTCAGAGGAGGCTTGGTGAGTTGCTGCAGTTCATCTTGTAGATGGTACACACTGCTGCCATTCTGCATTGATGGTGGAGGGAGTGAATGTTTCAGGTTGTGGATGGGTGCCAATAAAGCGGGCTGCTTTCTCCTGAATGTTGTCGAGCTTCTTGAGTGTTATTGGAGCCATACTCATCCAGGCAAGCGGAGAGTATTCCATTAAATTCCTGACCTGGGCCTTGTAGATGGTAGACAGGCTTTGGGGAGTCAGAAGGTGAGCTACTCGCCACAGTATTCCCAGTTTCTGACCTGCTCTTGTCGGCACAGTATTTGTATGGTTGGTCCAGTTAAGTTTCTGATCCATGGTAACCCCAGGATGTTGATGGTGGAGGATTCAGTGATGATAATGCTGTTGAACATTAAAGGGAGATGGTTAGATTCTCTCTTGTAGGAGATGGCCATTACCTGGCACTTGTGCATTGCGAATGTTACTTGCCACTTATCAGCTCAAGCCTGAATGTTTTACACGTCATGCTGATATGGACACGGACTGTTCAGTATCTGAGTAGTCGTGAATGATGCTGAACATTGTGCAATCATCATTGAGCATCCTCTATTCTGACCTTATGATGGAAGGGAAGGTCATTGAGAAAGCAGCTGAAGATAGTTGGGCCCAGGACACTTACTTGAGCAACTCCTGCAGCAATGTCCTGGGGGCTGAATTAATTAGCCTCCAGCAATCGCAACCATCTTCGTTATGCTAGATATGACTCTAACCAGTGGAGAGCTTTCCTCCATGATTCCCATTGACATCAATTTTGCTAGGGCTCCTTGAAGCCACTTTCAGTCAAATGCTATCTTGATGTCAAGGGCCGTCACCCTCACCTCACTTCTGCAATTCAGCTCTTTGTCCATGTTTGGACCAAGGCTGTAATGAGGTCTGGAGCCGAGTGGTGCTGGCGGAACCCAAACTGAGCATTGGTGAGCAAGCCATTGGTGAGTAAGGGCTGCTTGATATGACTGTCAATGACACCTTTCATCACTTTGCTGATGTTTGAAAATAGACTGATGGTGCGGTAATTGGCTGGATTGGATTTGACTTTCTTTTTGTGGACAGGACACACCTGGACAATTTTCCACATTGTTGGGTAGATGCCAGTGTTGTAACCAGTGCATTTAGCCGTTTCTTGATATCATGTGGAGTGGCTGAAGACTGGTATCTGTAATGTTGAGATGGGGATATTTGTGGAGCCTTGTCCTCTGATTAGTTATTTAATTGTCCACCACCATTTATGACTGGATGTGGCAGGACTGCAGAGCTTAATCTGATCTGTTGGTTATCGGATTGCTTAGCTCTGTCTATAACATGCTGCGTTTATGACGCATGTAGTCCTGTGTTGCAGCTTCACCAGGTTGGCACCCCATTTTTAGGTATGCATGTAGCTGCTCCTGGCATGCTCTCCTATACTCCTCATTGAACCAGGGTTGATTCCCTGGCTTGACGGTAATGGTAGAGTGAGGAATATGCTGCACCATGAGATTACAGATTGTGGTCGAATACAATTCTGCTGATGCAGATGGCCCACAGCATCTCACGGATGCCCAGTTTAGAGCTGTGAGATATGTTCTGAATCTATCCCATTTAGCACGGACATAAGTGGATGTCACACGATGGAGGGTGCCCTCATTGTGGGGATCCTACGAATACTGCATTTGCATCTGAGACAGGTAGATTGGTGAGGGCGATGTCAAGTATGTTTTTCCCTCTTGTTTGTTCTCTCATCCCCAGCTGCAGGCCTCACCTGGCAGATATGTGCTTCAGGATTTGGCCAGCTCAATCAGTAGTGGTGCTTCTGAGCCACTCTTGATGATGGATATTGAAGCCCCCCACTCAGAGTACATTTTGTGCCCTTGCTAGTCTCAGTGCTTCTTCCAAGTGGTGTTCAGCATGGAGTGGTACTGATTCATCAGCTCTCGGAGGGCGGTAGATGGTAATCAGCAAGAGATTTCCTTGACCATATTTGACCTGATGCCATGAGACTTCATGGGGTCCAGAGTCAATGTTGAGGAATCCCAGGGCCACTCCCTCCTGACTGTATATCACTCTGCCGCCACCTCTGGTGGGACCAGGCCAACCCAGAGATGGTGTTGGAGGAGTCTGGAAGATTAGCTGTGAGGTATGATTTGGTGAGTATGACTATGTTAGGCTGTTGCTTGACTGCTCTGTGGGACAGCTCTCCCAATTTTAAGACAAGTCCCCAGATGTTATTGAGGATAGCTTTGCAGGATTGACTGGAACATAGGAAATAGGAGCAGGAGTAGGCCATTCGGCCCCTCGAGCCTGCTCCGCCATTCAACTAGATCATGGCTGATCTTCTACCTCAAAGCCATTTTGCTGCACTATTCCCATATCCCTTGGTATCTTTAATATCGAGAAACCTATCGATCTTTGTCTTAAACATACTCAATGACTGAGCCTCCACAGCCTTCTGAAGTAGAGAATTCCAAAGATACACCACCCTCTGAGTGAAGAAATTCCTCCTCGTCTCAGTGTTAAATGGCCTATCTCTTATTCTGAGACTGTGCCCCCTGGTTCTAGACCACCCCACCCCTGCCCCCTCAGCCAGGGAAAACATACTTCCAGCATCAAAACTGTCAAGCCCTGTAAGAATTTTGAATGCTTCAAATGAGATCACCTCTCATTCTTCTAAACTCTGGAGAATACAGACACAGTCTCCTCAATCTCTCTTCACAGGACAATCCTGCCATTCAGGGATCAGTCTGGTGAACCTTTGTTGCATTCCCTCTATGGCAAGTATATCATTCTATAGGTAAGGAGACAAAAACTGTAAACACTACTCCAGGTGCGGTCTCACCAAAGCTCTATACAATTGGAGCAAGACTTCTTTCCTCCTGTACTCAAATCCTCTTGCAATAAAGGCCAACATACCATTTTCCTTCCTAATTGCTTGCTGCACCTGCATGTTAGCTTTCAGTTACTTATGAACAAGGATACCCAGGTCCCTTTGGACATCAACTCACCATTTAAGAAATACTCTGCATTTCTGTTTTTCCTACCAAAGTGGATAACCTCACTTTTCTCCACATTATATTCCATCTGCCATGTTCTTGCCCACTCCCCTAGCTGTCAAAATCCCCTTGAAGCCTCTTTGCATCTCCTCACAACTCACATTCCCACCTAGTTTTATGTCATCAGCAAACTTGGAAACATTACATTTGAGCCCACATCCAAGTCATTGATATAGATTGTGAATAGCTGCAGACCAAGCACTGATCCTTGCAGTATCCCACTAGTCACAGCCTGCCAACCTGAGAATGCCCCGTTTATTCCTACTCTCTGTTTTCTGTCCATTAACCAATTCTCAATCCATGCCAGTACATTGCCCCCAATCCCATGTGCTCTAATTTTGTTTACGAACCTCTTGTGTGGGAGCTTACTGAAAGCCTTCAGAAAATCCAAATGCACCACATTCACTGATTCCCCCCTTATCTATTCTGCTAGTTACATCCTCAAAATTCCATGAACTTCAACTTTAGCTAACAGCCTCTTATGAGGGACTTTATCAAATGCCTTCTGGAACTCCATTTAAATGACATTCACATTCATTCCCTTGTTCACTATTTTAATCACCTCTTCAAAAAATGCAATCAGGTGTTTGTCAGGCATGACCGACACTTTGCAAATTCATGCTGGCTCTCTCTGACCAGCTGAAAATTTTTGAGGTGTTCAGTTACTCTGTCCTTAATTATGAATTCTAGTAATTTCCTGAAAACAGATGTTAGGCTAACTGGTCTATAATTCCTTGGTTTTTCTCTCTCATGTAGCTCTCAAGTAGAGCTCTTGGCCCTTTGGTTCTGGAGCACATTAAATTCTTTTTTGAACATCTGCCACTGATCATCTGTCATTTTACTCATTAATAGGTTTGCCTGGTTTATGTAGACAGTCTCTGTCGTATCACACTATAATTTACCCAAGTCTACAAGTTTAGTAGTTTTACATTTCTCCCTTTCAAACACTATGTTGAACTTGATCATGTTCTGATCGTATTAGATAAATATTCATGCAGTGTTAGGCTGTTAATTTAACCTGACTTGTCACTCATTACTAAATCTGAAATGGCCTGCCCCCTTGTTGGCTTTAGGACATATTAGGCGGAATTGTAAGGACCCCCAACAGGATGGGAACAGAGTGGGGGGGGCCCATAAAATTGCATTGGAAGATGGAGGACCCATAAAATTGCATCTGAAGGTGGGGGTTGAGGGAGGAGTGCCTGTCGCCTTCCTGCTCCTTCCAATTTAGTCCGAGGCAGGAACGGCCGAGTACAGCCTTCCTGCCCAGGCCAATTGAGGCCTTGAAGTGGCCAATTAATGGCCTCTTAAGGGCCTCTTCCTGCTTCCGCCTCAATTTAATGGAAGGTGGAGGGGCGGCCATGAGGAGGCACTGCCAGATTAAACCTAGCTGGGTTGGGCAATCTAGGCCCCAGAGGGCCCCCCCCGGCAGTGATCGCTGCACCCCTGGGGAGACTTCCCCCTCTACCCCCCCAAAATTACCCTCAGTAACACCACCCCGTCGCCGGTGCCTGCCTGAATGGCCCCGGCGACCCCAATCCCACTCACTTGTCCTGGGGTCTACGGCTTCCTTGGTATTGCAGGGCCTCCTGCAGTGGTGGCAGTTGCCTCCAAGAGCTGCTGCCCTTCCCTTTGGCTGGCAGCTTTTGGAGGCAGGTGCTTATCCCTTAAAGGGACAGTGTCCCCGACAGCGGGCAGTTAATCACTTGCCAGTTGTTAAATTGCTACTGGGGTCCAACGGAGGGTCTACGCCCACCCTCCGACCTGCTGCTGGGAACCCTGTCTTCCAAACGCAATTCAGCCTATTGTTGCAGAAATCTATCCTAAATACACTCAAGAAATTCACCTTTCTGATATGAGTTAGTCTGCTTATCTCAATCTGTATGAAAATTAAAAACCCCATTTAAACCACTCTGCCCTTGTTACATGCTTGCCTAATCTGTATTTATACATGCTGCTACTTCGCAGCTGCTACCATTTCACAGCTGCTACCGGGAGGCCTATATACAAATCCCACTGCAGTCTTAAATCGTTTTCTATTTCGTAATTTTACCCATAATGTCTCTATTGCCTGCTTACCTTTCGTTATATCTCATTTATTGAAGTAATTTCATCCAAAATCACCAAGGCTATTCCTCCCTTTCGACCATTTTCCCTAGCTTTTTGTAGACATTATAACTTGGTATATTTAGTTCCCTGTCCTGACTGTCTTGCATCCATGTCTCTGAAATGGCTACCATGTCATACCTTCCAAGTTGAATTTGCACCTGCAATTCATTCAGTTGTTTACTTATACTCAGTGCGTTTGTATGAAGAACGCTGATTTACGCAATACACCCTAACCTGTACTTCTGCTCTAATGTTTTACTCACATGCTTCTTAATTCTCTCTCCTGGCTTAATTACTTTACATCTTTTAGTTTTACCTTTACTTGTAGTGCCTATAGCACAAATTCTGACCATTACTCTCTTCCCTTTTGTTTGTTTTCAAACTATTATAGATACTACCTTTTCCACCTGAGCTCCACCCCCATTTGCTAGTTTAACATCCTCGTGACTGCCCTATTTTTCCTATCTGCTAGGATCCTGGTACCAGCCCCGTTCAGGTGGTGCCATCCCAACAGTACAATTCCTTTCTGTCCCAGTACTGCTGCCAGTGTCCCTTGAAATGGATCCCCTCTTCCCACGCTACTCCTTCAGCCACATGTTTACATCCTGAATCTGCTTATACCTATGCCAATTTGCATGTGCCTTAGGTAATAACCCAGAAATTATAATGCTTAAGGTCATAGAGTCGTACAGCATAGAAACAGGCCCTTCGACCTACCCCGTCCATGCCGACCATAACGCATATCTATACTAATCCCATCTGCCTGCATTAATTCCATATCCTTCTATGCCTTGCTCATCCAAGTACCTCTTAAATGTTGCTACTGTTCCTGCCTCCACCACCTCCTCTCGCAGCTCATTCCAGATACCCACTATCCTTTGTGTGAAAAATTTACAATTTAAATTTTTATGTCAGGCTGAGAACAAAATCCAGCCCAATATCTCTTAACAAGCATGGATATGGCCACCCAATTCCCAGAGGCCAGACCCCTAAGAAAAATCACAGCAAAAAAAAATTTTACCCCTTTGGTCCTGCTTTTTAATTGGCTCCTAGTTCCTGGTACTCTGCCAACAGGACCTCTTTGCCTACGCTTCTCTATGTTGTTGGTCAAAACATGGATCACAACAACTGGATCCTGCCCCTCCCTCTCCGATATCCTTCCAAGCCTTTTCAAGACGTCCTTCACCTGGGCACCAGGTAGGCAACATAGTTGAGGACCCTCAATTATTTCTGTCATCCTATTTATTGAATTCCCTACATCTACCACATTAGGCTTCCCTTCCTCCTCCTCGTCTTCCTCCCCCTTTTCACAGTCTCCTGCTTCAAGGTACTGTGGTCAGCATTTTGGCTGTCATTCCAATAGTTTGTATCCTTATCTTCACAGTAGCAAATACATTGGATAGGATCAGTTTCGCTGGCTCCTCATTCTCTATCCCACCATAGTTCCCCTTATTCTTTACACTATCAGTCACACTACCCCATTCTGGCCCTGCACCTCTCTACAAGGTTTGACCAAGGTCTGGAGCAAACTGACCAGATATTTCTCCTCCACCCTCATGTCGTTGGACTGTGTCCAACTTGCACTCCAAGTCAACCAAACTCCCACTCTCACCAAATTCCCAACTTTTCCACTCTGTTTACTATGCATTCCATTTAAAATCACTCTTTGTGCCAGCAGATACAGTTTGCTTTTACACATCTTTGTGAGCCACATCCAAGTTACAAGTGCTCACTCAGCTTAATCACCGTAATTAATCCCTATTCAGGCAATCACTTAGAGATGATTGGCAGTTAACTACCAGTAACAGTTTCTTTTACGCTTTTTAAAGTTCGAAGATAATTTAATCTAAGTTAAATTCAAAATGCTAAACTAAATTTGAGTTTGAGACTGCTCACCAACTATTTACCAGAGAATTGCCACTCTCACCAAATTACAACTTTTACATTCTCCTTACGTTGCACTCTATTTGCGACCACTCTGTGCAATCACTGAATTATTCCACTTCAAGCATTTATCCAATTCTCTTTTGAAAGTTATTATTGAGTCTGCTTCCATCACCCTTTCAGGGAGTGCATTCCAGACCACAAAAATAACTCACCTTTTTTTTTGCTAATGTATTTTCTGATTCTTTTGCCAATTACCTGAAATCAGTGTCCTTTGGTGATTAACCCACCTGCCTGCATAAACAGTTTCTCCTTATTTATTTTATCAAAATTCTTCATGATTTTGAACTATTAAATCTCCCATAATTTTCTCTGCTCTAAGGAGTTCTCTTTAGAGCTTAAAAAATCGTCTTAAAATCACAGCTTTTATAAACAACAGTGAACAGACTCAATAAAGGTCCAGTTGAGAATGCATCAGCTAACAGCAAAACATTTGGGACCAGGTCCCTTCCCCTCCTGCCTCACCAACACCCACCACCATGCACCCCCACACCCACCTCCATTTCTGCTCCCTGCCTTTAATATTTCTGCACTTCTCGTGCTGAATTTAATGAGTTGCCATTCCTGTCCGTCGCGTGGGCAGCCACTTTGCATTGTGGAGGCACGGGTCAATCATGTGGCAGGGCGGGAGGCGAGTCGCTAATTATGGCATCAGATGACTTTGGAGCAGATACTGGCGCCATATTTAAAAGCCTGCCAGCCTTGCATTCACTCCTGCCTTAGAGTCATGGGCAGCTTTCATTTGACTGGTGAAAACATTGTCGAACTGATTCATGATCCCACCCAACTACCCCTTCTACCCCCGAGGAGGACAGCACAGGATGGTCGAAGCAAGTTGCAGGGTGGTCCCATGACTCAGTGATGCCTCCCTGCGGTATCTCCTCCAGGCTGCAAGGGAAATGCCGGAGTTTCTTTTCCCCAGAGAAGACAAGAAGAGGTCCTCCCGCCTGACCAAGCAAGCCTGGGTGAAGATTGCTGAGAAGGTTAGCAGCCGTGGGGTCACCCAGCACAACTGGGTGCAGTGTCAAAAGAGGTTCAATGACTTCCTGTGTTCGGCCAAGGTGAGTGCTATATACCACTCTCCTTTTTGGGGATTGCATGTGACTAGCCAGAAGGTTGCGCGACATACAGAGGGTGGCACTACCACTGTGATGGCAGAGGCTGCATCTCGGCAACAGGCCACCTCCCTTCATTGCTCACCTCCATTAACTCCCCTGACAGTGTATAACAGCATGAGAGATATCAGATCCCCCAGTAGGGAATGAGGGGCTGACTGTTGATCTCTCTGCCAATTTCTACTATTTCCAACCTTCCTCATACAGGACAAGAGGGCCCACAACAGGAAGGAAATGGCCCAGACTAGCAGTGGAGTTCCAGATTTGTGTCTTCCCATCACTGCTGAGGAAGAGGTGTTGAAACTGGCGGGGACCCAGGGTGCCTGCGCAGTCTCGAACAGAGAGACTGGAGTCTCTGCGCAAGAGACTAAGGATTGGCTTACATTGATATAATCATTAATCTTGGTGACCCACATCACGCATGGTTGGCATGATGAGATCTACACAGCCGAACTCACACATATTTGTGTTCTCTCATGTAGGTAGGTGCTTGCAGGAAACTGCAACTACAGGGGGACAGCTGTCAATCCCTGGTGAGGAGGACCACTCAGAGGATGCACTGTCCTATGACTCTCCTGCACCTTCTACCAGCACAGATACTTTCACCTCGATGGGTTTAAACTCTCATCTTTAAAATCAGGGTCACAAGCTGGTGAGAGCAGCACAGACACGCCCAGTCAGCTAGCTGGGGCTGAGACAACCAAGGCCTATGACAGTTGGAGGACTGTGGGTGACCAGGCCCATGCTGAGTTCCAAGCTGATGACGAGCCTTTGGTGTTTACAGCACAGGGCATACTGAAGTCGCTGGGAGAGGTAAGGCAATATCTGACAGAGATGCCAGAGGCCATGCACAGCCATGAGCAGATGATGGAGGAGTCCATCTATGCCATGATTGCTGCCATATCTCTGGCATGTGAGCTCATGGCTTCCTCCATCGAGAGGTTGGCAACCCTCATGGAGAGCCTGATCCCACAGATGCGCACAGACCTGCAAACCATCGCCTTGGCCATGAGCTTGATACAACAGTGGCAAGGTGAGAGAAGGAACAGGAGCCTGGAGACTTCTTCCACTCCTCGTCCTCTGGTGAGCAGGAAGATTCAACCGAACCTTCAAAGGGACGAGGAGCAGCTGCCATCCACGTCTGAGGGCTCCACTCAGCTCCTCTGCCAGTAACCTAGTTCCGGCAGCTACAATACCTGAGGAGAGTCCTGCACCAAAGCAGGACAGCCTCACTTAGCCGGGGCTCTCCAGGCCTCAGGCAGCCAGAGGACCCCCGACAAAGTCATCATAGGCCGAGAGGCAGCCTGATCAGCAGCCTGCCTCCAGCCCAGCTGCTATCGCAGGGATCACACCACGTAGAAGCACTCGTAAACGTATTAAGACCATCTAGTCACACTTTGGGACTCATGAGTGTAGGAAATATGTAATGTAGTGATTAATTAAATGTTGTTTTGTGCAAATAATTCATCATAATTGTCTGAAGGCCGTGTTCCATTACGCCTTAATTGTGAGCTTCTAACTTCCCCCTTCCCCCTTAGTGCAATGCCAATATGACCATAGCTCTCATTAGCATGCCAATGTGACCACAGCCCTTAATTATATGTTCTCTCATGGGCACTAGCGCGCATTGCAACGGGTCGCCAGTAAGGGAACACAAATGAGGGAAGTGAGGGAAGGCGACCGATTACATGCATGAAGATCAATCTTTTTTGGATTCTCAGGGAGTGGACATCAGCGTGGCTGGCAATGGCTAATTATGAGGTTGTCTCTTGCCTCCTTTATGCGTCACTAAACCTGTCCTATCCTCCAGCACAAGGTCTTCATCCATTGCTGCTTGTCCCTCTCCCTCCTCTGTATCCTCCTCGTCGGTGGATGAGTGTCACTCAGGCATCTCATTTTCATGGAAGGCCTCCCCCCCCTCTGCAGTGCTAGATTATGTCGAATGCAGCAGACCACCACGATACCCGAGACCCTTGCTGGGGCATACTGCAGGGTTCCACGAGATCAATCAAGGCAGTGGAATCACATCTTGAGTAGCACAATAGCCTGCTCGATGGTTATTCGAGTGGAACCATGGCATTTATTGTACCTCTCCCCCTCTGTATTGCGAGGGTTCCTCACAGACATCAGAAGCCAAGTCTTCAATGGGTAGCCCTTGTCCCCGAGAATCCATCCCTGAAGGTGGGAGGGGGCGCCAGAAAATCTATGGCACCTTGGACTGTCGAAGTATGTAGGTGTCCATGGCTGCTTCCCAGGAAGTGGGCACACACCTGCAGAAAATGTTTTCGGTGGTCGCAGACCAGTTGAACATTGATTGAATGGAAGCCCTTCCCATTGATGAAGGCGGCCGGCTGGTCCGTTGGAGCCTTGATGGCCACATGTGAGCAATCTATCATACCCTGCACCTGGGGGAATCCAGCGATGCCTCCGAAACTGATGGCCCGATTGGCATGACTGTCAGGGTCAGTCCAGTGGTGCACATAGTTGCTGGCCCTCTTGAATAGGGCATTGCTCACCTCCTTGATGCAGTGGTGGGCTGATGCCTGGGCGGCCCCGCACATATCCCTGTTGGATCTCTGGAAAGATCCGGATGTGTAGAAGTTGAATGCCATGGTGATCTTCAGGGCCATTGGCATGTGGTGACCCCTAAGTCCCAGAGATTGCTACTCGTCGTGGAGCTTGGTCCTCCCTCCGTCCGAGGCAGCACGTCATGCCACGGATCCAAATATACAGGCTGTATGAGACCCATGCCAGGTGACCTGTGAACCTGTAGATCGCTGTCGATGCAGAGACAACCCTTCCTTGACCGCCAAGCTTTTGACAATTCTCTGGGCGGTCTCCCTGATGGACCACAGAGCCCAACCTTGGTGATAACCCACCATCTATTGCAGCAGTATGAGTGACCAAGCACATAACACAGCAGTTTAGCAACCAATGCAACCCCCCCAAACCCACACTAAGCCCTTGCAGAGTTCCGACGATCCTGAAGCCCCTTGCAGACCCCCCGACAACTTGAACCCCTTGCAGAGCCCCCAAGACCCTGAACCCCCTTGCAGAGCCCCCGAGATCACGAACCCCCTTGCAGAGTGCACAGCAACGCAGTCGGGCAATGATCTTACGAACAGTCTGCGTCCCCTATACTGAAATTCACAGGCTGCCTCTGCAATGTCGCTTCTCGCCTCGGTGCTGCCAAGTTTTAATCGCCATGAACACAAAGGCACATGACTGCTGTCCGCTGTTCACAAAATCAAGGGCCAACCATTAAATCGGAAATAATTATATTTAAATGCATTTATAAAAGTAGTTCAGAAATCTAAAATAGATTCCCATCATGTTGGGGCGTCAATGCTGTCATGGTGCTTCTGTTGTTGACAAGATCTGGTACCGACTTCACGATGCCAGTTAACGGGGTGGATTGTTCTGAGGCGATTCTCTGTTCCCCATGCCACCATACTCGCTTTATATGGCTGCATTAAATTCTGCCTCTCATCTTCGGTGTTCTCGGATCCAATCCTGGGCTGCATCTACAGATGGTCTCCACCTTATTGGTGATGTGAGGTGTACCTCAGCTGGCAAAGTTTTCAGCTTTTCCATTAGTCTCCTGTTGAAGTGCACTCCCTGGTGCTAGGGTCAAGGATGTCTCAGAGCCGTTACAGGACATTCTGAAGGAGGAGGGTGAACGAACAGTGGTCGTGGTACACATTGGTACAAACGACATAGGTTAAAAAAAAGGATGAGGTCCTGAAAGCAGAATATAGGGAGCTAGGAAGTAAGTTGAAAAGCAGGACCTCAAAGATAGTGATCTCAGGATTACTACCAGTGCCACGTGCTAGTCAGAGTAGAAATAGCAGGATATATCGGATGAATACGTGGCTGAAGAGATGGTGTGAGGGGGAGGGTTTTAGATTCCTGGGACATTGGGACCGGTTCTGGGGGAGTTGATACCAGTACAAACTGGACAGGTTACACCTGGGCAGGACCGGGACTGATGTCCTAGGGGGAGTATTTGCTAGAGTGGTTGGGGAGGGTTTAAACTAAAATGGCAGGGGGATGGGAACCTTTGCAAGGAGTCAGAGGAGGGGGGATCAAAGATAAGAACAAAAGACAGTAAGGGGAATAAGAAAAGTGATAGGCAGAGAAATCAAGGGCCAGAATCAATCAGGGCCACAGTGAAAAATAGTGGGAAGGGGACAGGTAATGTTCTTAAGGCTTTGTGCATTAACGCGCGGAGCTTTCGCAATAAATTGGATGAATTAATCGCGCAAATAGATGTAAACGGGTATGATATAGTCGGGATTACGGAGACATGGCTGCAAGGTGACCAGGGATGGGAAATGAACAACCAGGGGTATGCAGTATTTAGAAAAGACAGACAAAAAGCCAAAGGTGGTGGAGTTGCATTGCTGGTTAAAGAGGAAATTAACGCAATAATGAAGAAAGATATTCGCTCTGACGATGTGGAATCTGTATGGGTTGAGCTGAGAAACACTAAGGGGCAAAAAACGTTAGTAGGGGTTGTATATAGACCCCCAAACTGTAGTGGTGTTGGGAATGGCATTAAACAGGAAATTAGAGACGCATGCGATAAAGGAACATCTGTAATTCTGGGTGATTTTAATCTGCATATAGATTGGGCAAATCAAGCTAGTCACAATACCGTAGAGGAGGAATTCTTGGCGTGTATATGGGATGGTCCAATACGTTGTGGAACCAACTAGAGAACAGGCCGTCTTAGACTGGGTATTGTGTAATGAGAGAGGAATAATTGACAATCTAGTGGTGCGAGACCCCTTGGGGATGAGCGACCATAATATGATAGAATTCTTCATCGAGATGGAGAGTGACGTAGTTGATTCTGAGACTAGAGTCCTGAATCTTAGTAAAGGAAACTACGAAGGTATGAGGCGCGAGTTGGCTATGACGGATTGGGAAACATTACTTAAAGGGATGACGGTGGATAGGCAATGGCACACATTTAAAGAGCGCATGGATGAACTGCAAGAATTGTTTATCCCTGTTTGGCGCAAAAGTAAAACGGGAAAGGTAGCCAAACCATGGCTTATAAGGGAAATTAGAGATAGCAGTAGATCCAAGGAAGAGACATATAAATCTGCCAGAAAAAAAAACAGACCTGAGGATTGGGAGCAGTTTAGAATTCAGCAAAGGAGGACCAAGGGATTGATTAAGAAGGGGAAAATAGAGAGCAAGCTTGCGGGGAACATAAAAACTGACTGTAAAAGTTTCGATAGGTATGTGAAGAGAAAAAGATTGGTGAAGACAAATGTAGGTCCCTTACAATCAGAAACAGGGGAATTTATTATGGGGAACAAAGAAATGGCTGACCAACTAAATGCATACTTTGGTTCTGTCTTCACAAAGGAGGACACAAATGTCATACCAGAAATGTTGGGGAACACAGGGCTTAGTGAAAGAGGAACTGAAGGAAATCAGTATTAGTAGAGAAATGGTGTTGGGGAAATTGATGGGATTGAAGGCCGATAAATCTCCAGGGCCTGATGGTATGCATCCCAGAATACTTAAGGAAGTGGCCCTAGAAATAGTGGATGCATTGGTGGTCATCTTCCAAGATTCTATAGACTCTGGAACAGTTCCTACAGATTGGAGGGTAGCTAATGTAATCCCACTATTGAAAAAGGGAGGTAGAGAGAAAGCAGGGAATTATAGACCAGTCAGCCTGATATCGGTAGTGGGGAAAATTCTGGAGTCCATTATCAAAGATTTTATCGCAGAGCACTTAGAGAACAGTGGCAGAATCGGGCAGATTCAGCATGGATTTACGAAAGGAAAATCATGCAGTGGTTAGCACCGCAGCCTCACAGCTCCAGCGACCCGGGTTCAATTCCGGGTGCTGCCTGTGTGGAGTTTGCAAGTTCTCCCTGTATCTGCATGGGTTTCCTCCGGGTGCTCCGGTTTCCTCACCACATGCCAAAGACTTGCAGGTTGATAGGTAAGTTGGCCATTAGAAATTGCCCCTAGTATAGATAGGTGGTAGGGAAAATATAGGGACAGGTGGGGATGTGGTAGGAATATGGAATTAGTGTAGGATTAGTATAAATGGGTGGTTGATGGTCGGCACAGACTCGGTGGGCCGAAGGGCCTGTTTCGGTGCTGTATCTCTAAAACTAAAAAAACTGAAACTAAAAAGTAGAGTTGATGAGGGGCAACCAGTGGATGTGGTTTATTTGGACTTTCAGAAGGCTTTCGATAAAGTCCCACATAAGAGATTAGTGTGTAAAATTAAAGCGCATGGGATTGGGGGTAGTGTATTGTGATGGATAGAAAATTAGTTGGCAGACAGGAAACAAAGAGTAGGGATAAATGGGTCTTTTTCTGAATGGCAGGCAGTGACCAGTGGGGTACCACAGGCATCGGTGCTAGGACCCCAGCTATTCACGATATATATTAATGATTTAGATGAGGGAACTAAATGTAATATCTTCAAATTTGCAGATGACACAAAATTGGTGGGAGGGTGAGTTGTGAGGAGGATGCAGAGAGGCTTCAGGATGATTTGGACAAGTTGAGTGAGTGGGCTAATGCATGGCAGATGCAGTATAATATGAATAAATGTGAGGTTATCCACTTTGGTAGCAAAAACAGGAAGGCAGATTATTATCTGAACAGCTATAAACTTGAGAGAGGGGAATATGCAGCGAGACCTGGGTGTTCTCATACACTAGTCGCTGAAGATAAGCATGCAGGTGCAACGGAGGGTAAAAAAGGCAAATGGTATGTTGGCCTTCATAGCGAGAGGATTCAAGTACAGGAGCAGGGATGTTTTGCTGCAATTATACAGGGCCTTGGTGAGGCCACACCTGGAATATTGTGTGCAGTTTTGGTCTCCTTATCTGAGGAAGGATGCTCTTGCTATAGAGGGAGTGCAGCGAAGGTTTACCAGACTGATTCCTGGGATGACGGGACTGACGTAGGAGGAGAGATTGAGTCGGTTAGGATTATATTCGCTGGAGTTCACAAGAGTGAGGGGGGATCTCATAGAAACCTATAAAATTCTAACAGGACTTGACAGGGTAGATGCAGCAAGGATATTCCCGATGGTGGGGGAGTCCAGAACTAGGGGTCATAGTCTAAGGATACGGGGTAAACCTTTCAGGACTGAGATGAGGAGAAATATCCTCACCCAGAGAGTGATGAGCCTGTGGAATTTACTTCCACAGAAAGCAGTTGAGGTTAAAACATTGTATGTTTTCAAGAAGGAGTTAGATATAGCTGTTGGGTCTAAAGGGATCAAAGGGAGAAAGCGGGAACAGGTTACTGAGTTGGATGATCAGCCATGATCACAATGAATGGCGGAGCAGGCTCAAAGGGCCGAATAGCCTATTCTTACTCCTATTTTCGATGTTTCTATGTAAGTTATATGGGATTCTGTTTGGACAGCTGTGCATTTTTAGCTCTATTGATTCAAGTAAAGTGACAGGATTTCTTGGGGCAACATGATGGGGTTGAGGGGATCAATGGAAATTGCCAAGAACAGAGGTTTAGGTTTATGGACATAGATGATTGAGTTTCTGGATTTGCTGAAGTTTGTAAAGGATGTAGATGTGGAGGCCAATCCAGAACTTTGTATTTTACCACATACAGTCCTGAACACTCATCAGTCTCATCCTGGCCAAACTCCAGAGTCTCTTCCAGTGCCTTAACAACTTGATTTCAGAATCTTTGCCCTCATCTTCAAATATTGCCACAGATTTGTTCTCATACCTCCCAGCCTATGCTTTATGCTCCCCCAGCCATCAGAGCCCAATCCTTCATCCTGACATCCTGCCCTCTGGAATTCTCTGCCAAAAGCACTTTGCCGATCAAAGGAGAGTGTTTCAGAACTGGTTCTGTAGATGCTGAAGATATGGAATTGATGGCTGAGGTAAGGGCATAATGATGCAATGATCTAGATGTGGAAGAATATGGTCTTGGCAACAGATTTGAGGTGTGGTTGAAAACTGTAGTCTGAAACTCCATACCATTGGAAGGAATCTGAACAAATAGTACTTCTTCAGATTCACCTTTTTAAATGGATGTTACCCATGTGCATAATTTCAGTTGTATGTAATTACATGGAAATTTATAAAATTGTCCAGTGTGAGAAAAACCTCCCCATATGCACTGCCATAAAATGAACTCCTGGCAAATAAATGTCAATTTGTTATATTCTTTGAGATTGATAGATTTTTGATATTTTGGTTTAAGGAATCAAAGTGGGCAAATGGATTTAAGATACAGATCAGCCCTGATTTAATTGAGTGAAGGAGCAGGCTTGAGGGGCTGAACAGCCTACTCCTGTTCCTATGTTCCATCTTATATTCCTTTTGTTAACTGGATGGAGTGTTGACATTTATAGAAACTTTGATGAGTGATTACTTTCATTTCCATCAATTATTCATCTGTACTTTTATATAGTAATAAACTATTTGTAAGGTTCGTAAATTCCCCCCTTACGAATGAGCCTCTTGCTCGCCCATTTTAGTCAGGTATTGCACAACTGCAAACTGAGATATACTTGAAGTGTTGATAACCCTTAATGTTGTATCCTATTTTGTTATAGTTCCAATGTTTGCCGCTATTCGGTTAAGCTGACAAACCGTGGACGACGACGCCATCAGATGTACTGGAAGATGGAAGGCTTTCCTCTAATCTTTAAACCCAGTCCACAGAAACATCCAGTATCTCGTGATATGAAATATAGACAGTCTCCTCCTGCAATGGGTCACTACCTGCCCATCTTCAAAGTTAGACCACTGCGGATGGACCTCAACCCTGGCAGGAGCGGTGTACTGGTACTCGAGGGAGAATCAGACGGACCTAGGGTAAGGAAAGTTCTCCTTTAAATAACGTGTAAAAATTGGTCTGAAATTATTGTTTACATAAGCATTTTTGGGAATAGGGAAAGGCCATTTGACCCTGCCCAGTCTTCCCCTTCATCATTGGCTTCAATTACACCTAAGCACCACTCATTGTACCCCTCAATCCCTGCCGCTTTAGAAACAAGTCTAGAGTTCCAATTGAATGGCTTTTCATAGTAACTGACTCCATGGGGACTAAATTTCGATAGTCATTGTAAATGGATACAGGAATCACAATGAGATTTTAATTCACTTCCATTACTTCCAATGCAGACAGGATGCCAATGCTACATGCTAATTTGCGTGATTGTTTCATGCAGCAGGTGCTGTTGAGTGGCTGCACACCTCAACAAGGGGCCAACTTGGCGCATGGGTATCGTCACTTAAAGCTAGCCTGTGCTATTTAAAGCCAGCCTGCACCATTCGAAGGGGAGGCACATTCTCACTTGAGCAGGTGCTGGAACTGTTTGTGGAAGGGGGTCTGAGCAGGAAGAAGAGTACAATATGTCGCAACAAAAGAGAGCGCACGCTCCTCGCTTCCCTGATGCTGAACTAAACGCTTTGCTGGAGGAACTGGAGAGGAGGAAACAGATCATCTATCCACAAGGGGTGCTGCAGACAAAATGCATAGACAGTGGGATCACATATGGCGATCAGTGCTGGCAGTCAAGCCCATTGGACCTGAATGCAGTGCTAGGAACATATGAACAGGAGTAGGCAATTTAGCCCCTCAAGCCTATTCCACCTTTCAATGAGATCATGGCTGATCTGTGACCCACTCTACATACCCATTTTTGCCCCACATTCCTTTATACCTTTGGCTAACAAAAATCTATCAATCCCAGTTTTAAAATTAACATCAATTGCTGTTTGTGGAAGAAAGTTCAAAACTTCTACCACCTTTCGCATGAGGAAATGTTACCTGATTTTCACTGCCTCAATTCGTCATTGGCCTCTCCCACCACCGGCAAAACTACTTGGTGATGGGCCCTCCACCCCCACCCCCCGCTTCCACCACGATTCTATGGGCCATCCTGCTTTGGAACCTGTCTCGGGGAGGGCCATAAAATCCAGCTCTGTATATCTGTAGTGTGCCTTCTACTCCCTTTTAGTATAAGCTGCTGGATATAAAGGCCAACATTCCATTAGTCTTTTTGATTATTTTCTGTACCAGTTCATGACATTTTAATGATCAGTGTACTTGGAACCTCAAGTCTCCTTGGACCTCTGCTGTTTCTAGCTTTTCACCATTTTGAAAGTTCACTTGTTCTGTACATTTTAGGTCTAAAGACCTCACATTTCAGACCTCACATCTGCCTACATTGAAATACATCTGTCACAGTTTTCCTCATTCACCATCATCTAGCAATGTCTCTTTGTAATTTTATGCTTCTGTCTACACTGCTTACAATACTGCCTATTTTTGTGTCATCAGCAAATTTGGATTTTTGGCTGTCTATCCCAAATAATTACCAATCCCAAATATTCATCTAATGAATACAGTGATTAGTTGAGGCCCCAACGCAGACCCTTATGGAACACCACTAGTCACATCCTGCCAATTAGAGTACCTGTCCATTATCCCTATTCTCTGTCTCCCTTCGGTCAGCCAATTTCAAAACCAGGTCAATAAATGCCTTCAATGTTAGCTAACAATCTTTTACGAGAGACTTTATCATATGCCTTCTGGAAGTCCATATAAATAACATGCATTGGCATTCTGCTGTCCAAAATTTTCATCACCTCTTCAAAAAGGTTCGGTTGGATCCGCAGGCATGTCCTACCCTTTACAAATCCATGATCCATCTCTCTGATCAGTGTTCAGTCACCGTATCCTTAATTATAGACTAGCAATTTTCCAACAACCGTGTTAGACAAACTGGTCTATAATTCCCTTATTTCCAGTTGTCACTTTTCTTAAATAGAGGACTGACATACACAATTTTCTCATCTAAAGGAACACTTCCCAAATCGAGAGAGCTTGGGAAGATTATAGTTAGGGCACCTGCAATATTCTCACCAGCTTCCTTTAAAATCCTGGATTGGAAACCATCTAGTCCTAGTGCAATTAATTTCTCCATTACTGTTATCATACACTCATTTTGTTAAGTCCCTGTACCCAATTCAACAATAGTTTCCTTGGGATATCTGGCATACTAACCTCTTCCTCTATTGTAATTATTGATGCAAAGTAATTATTCAGCATATCCACCATTTCCTTATTTTCATTGACAATATCATCATTTTCAGTTTTCAAGCAGCCCATGCTCTATTCCAGAAATCCAGGTGGTGAAGGATACAATTAGAGCCTAATCTTTACACACTTTATAATCTTTTATTTACAGAGATACACATGCACCTCCTAACCCCAACACTAAGGTTTCAGTCTGTTCCTATTTATAGGAGCACAAGTATACCTCTAGTTAATACCCACCACCTGCGTAGAATTAAGCACATTTGATACACAATTAACAGATTACCTTCTATCTGTTTAAATAAAAATTAGACTTTCAATGTAGAACTAAAATTTCAAAGCAAATTAAATCAAAAGCCTCCATATTCTGCATAGAGGATTATATTGCGAGGCTCCCCTCCTATAGGATCCCTAACAATTTCTTTGTACATGCATTTCTTTTTGCAAAATAATCCAACAGTTGACGGCTTGCATCCACCCACTTAATCTTAGTGATTTCCTTTTGGTCCAGCATTTGTTTCATGCCAGCAACGTCAATCTATATTAACAATAAATGGGTATACTATCTTCAGTACGACCCTCGTACAGAATT